>NW_016107374.1:5479185-5487059 GCF_001604975.1 Cebus imitator | reverse complement strand
AATAAGACCCACAGGAGGCAGCAAGATGGTCGGGGCCATCTTGAATCATGAAAATTATTATCTTTATTTTATAAGTGATAAATAGAGGCATGGTGAATTAGGCCATTCTTGCATTGCTATAAAGGAATATATGAGATGGGGTAATTTTTAAAGAAAAGAGGTTTAATTGGCTCACAGTTCTGCAGGCTGCAGGAAGCGTGGTGCTGGCATCTGCTTGGCTTCTGGGGAGGCCTGAGGGATCTTTTACTCATGGTGGCAGGTGAAGCAGGAGCTGGCAAGTTACAAGGGGGAAGCAGGAGCAAGAGGGGGAAGAGTGAGGGAGGAGATGCCACACACCTACCCAGATCTGGTGAGCGCTCACTCACTCTCACAAGGACATCACCAAGCCGTGAGGGATCCACCCCACCACCCAAACACCAGGTCTACCTCCAACACTGGGGATCACATTTCAACATGAGATTTGGCAAGGACGCATGTTGAAACCATATCACATAGATGATTATTAGGTATCCATAATAGTTATAAACAAAAAATTTAAAATCAATGCTTCCTTTTGGCCAGATGCAATGGCTTATGCCTGTAATCCCAATATTTTGGGAGGCCAAGGCAGGTGGGTTGCTTGAGCCCAGGAGTTCAAGACCAGCCTTGGTAGCATGGCAGAAGCTTGTCCCTACAAAAAAATTTTAAATTAGCCTGATGCAGTGACATATGTCTGTAGTCCCAGCTACTCAGGAGGCTAAGGTGGGATGACCGCCTGAGCCTGGGAGGTTGAGGCTGCAGTGAGCTACGATTGCACCAGTCCACTCTAGCCTGGGCCATGGAGCAAGACCTTCTCTCAAAAAAAAAAATAAATAAATAAAAATAAAAAAGATTAAAATTAAAATGAAATGAAATTTAATTAAGGAAGTTAAAATAGAGTCAAATGAAGGCATGAAAATGCTGAATATATATATATATATATTCATATATATATATCTTGCATTTTTTACAGAACCAAGTCAGCAAATTCATACATGGTTATGAGATTTGACCAAAGGGACAGGGTCACGTGGACAGTGATCACATCTGATTGCTCACAGCACTGTGCCTTAAAGCACCTTGAAAAGCGTCCAGCATTTAGCGGATATCTAATAAACACCTGCTGAATGAAACATACGAACAAATATGTGCTCAAGAAGATAAAGGGGTCCTTGAAATTTAGTCCATTTTATTTTCTGCTCCATCAGATGTCTTTGGGGAGCAGGGAACAAGATTCTGCATCTACAGATTTCTCATATCATCGACTTTTTGTGTGCATGTGTGTTCTCATGGGTCACTGTTCCACGAGCCTTCTGTTTCTTTAAGACTAGAATATTCTGGTGTGCTGTTGAAGGGAAGGGGTATGTGGAAGCTCCACAGGAAGAAGCACCCCTCCTTCTTTGAATGATAAAAGGGTCACTTTAATTGAAATAGAGTCATAACTGGTTGCCAGATTTAAGCATAAGGCCTCTCATATGTCAAAACCTTAGAGCAGAGAGATGATATATATGGGCAGCCCATATATAAATGTATGTATAATTTATGCAATATTTCTCCTGTTCACACTCTCTACTTAAGCTATCCATTAAAGCCCATCACATTAATTTAATTGAAAAATTCTGGGGGAATTGTATTAACTTTTTTCCCATTAAATTAACATTACAGCCTTTAAAGAGATGTCCTGGATGCCCATTGTTGCTAACAAAATTATTATGCAAATTGAAATCTGGCATTTCTGGGTCTGGCCACCAGCTCCCCCCACCCTCCACCTCCTTCCTTGACCTCTCTAATTTAATTGCTGTTTCCTCCTGAGTTCCCAGGCCACGGAAATGGGATGAGAACCCCCTGCCTGAGCTCCATGCGCGGCCTGGTCCATGCCCAGCACAGCGTGGAGTTCTGCTCTCTGGTGCTCAAGGCCCTTGGGAAAACACTCTTGTCTTATCTCAAGAAAGGAAAAAGCGTGGGTGGATTCCCCGAAGGCTAAGAGTGGCTAAGAGTGCGCTTGGGAGTAAAGAGCTTATACAAACATTTAAAAAAAAATAAAAAGGTCGCGTGCTGTGGCTCACGCCTGCCATCCCAGCACTTTAGAAGGCTTAGGTGGGAGGATCACTTCAGGTCAGGAGTTTGAGACTAGCCCAGGCAATGTAGCAAGAACCAGTCTCTACAAAACATTTTAAAATAAGCCAGGCGTGGTGCGAGGATGGCTTGAGCCAAGGAGTTCAAAAGGACTGAGTTTGAAATGGGATTCTGTCCTTAGCGATTTGGGAACTTCAAGCAAGTTTTCTAACCTCTGGAAAACCAGGAAACCATCTCTCCCTGAAGGCAAGGCTGCAGGAGGACAGGAAATCACGTACAGGCTGGACATGGTGGCTCATGCCTGTAATCCCAGCACTTTGGGATGCCGAGGTGGGTGGATCACTTGAGGTTGGGAATTCGAGACCAGCCTGACCAATATAATGAAACCTCATCTCTACTAAAAATATAAAAATTAGCAGAGTTCAGTGGCATGCGCCTATAATCCCAGCTACTCGGGAGGCTGAGACAGGAGAATTACTTGAACTCCGGAGGCGGAGGTTGCAGTGAGCTGAGATCGCACCATTGCACTCCAACCTGGGCAACAGGAGCAGAATTCCGTCTCAACAACAACAACAAATTATGTACAGTGCTTGCATCAGGTAGGCACTCATCAAAGATTGCTATTATCATATATTTACTTCCTCATTCATTCATTTACCCATTCATTAAGGAAGTCATTTCAGAGCCCCTCTCTGAGCCTGCCACTGGGTGAGGTGCAGAGGAGATGGCAGGTGCCAGAGGAATAGTGTTCCCCAAGCCCCTGGTGGATCTTTCTGACTGATTCTCCTGAAGTATTCCCTGCTAATCTCTCTGGATGAGCACCAAAACCTCACTGCCCTTCAGGGCTTGCCAAGGGGGATTTCTTATCTTTCTTATCTTATTTTTCCATCTCTTTAATCTCCAGGACTTTCTCTTTTCATGAATGTGCTCTGTTGCATTAGCACTAAGATGAAAATGAGGCTCTCGAAGGGAAAGTCAAGGCCCTCTTTGCCTTTAGGGGTTGAGAACACACCCTTGAAATAAGCAGCAGGGGTGGAGATCAAGCCTACACCTCCAAATTAGTGCCAGGTTAGAGCGTGGAGAGATGGCTGCTCTTCTTCCCTCCTGTTGCAATCATCTATTGCCTGGTAACAAATAAGCCGAAACCATAGTGGCTTAAATCAATGTTCACGTGTTTGTTTGTTTGAGATGGAGTCTTGCTCTGTTGCCCAGGCTGGAGTGCAGTGGCGTGATTTCAACTCACTGCAACAAGGGATTCTCCTGCGTCAGCCTCCCGAGTAGCTGGGATTACAGGCCTCCGCCACCACACCTGGCTAACTTTCATATTTTTGGTAGAAATGGAGTTTTACCATATTGGCCAGGCTGGTCTTGAACTCCTGACCTCAGGTGATCCGCCCGCCCCAGCCTTCCAAAGTGCTGGGATTATAGGAGTGAGCCACTGCACTCGGCTGGATTCATTTGTTATCCTTCACAGTTTCTGCAGGTTAAAGATTCATAAGCAGCTAGACTGGACAATTCTAGCTCAGGATATGGCATGTGGCTACCGTTGGGATCACCTAGAAGGCTTTTTCACACTCAAGATTGGTGTGTGGATCAGGAAGGCCTGTAGCGCTAGGGGCAAGAACAGCTGGTTCCTTGGGCGTCTCTCTTTCTCTGTCTCAATGTGGTTTCTCCATTGTGGTGGCTTCAGGGAACCAGATTTGTTTCTTTGTTTTTTGGCAGGGGGGACGGAGCCTCATTGCCCAGGCCAGAGTGCATGGCACAATCTCAACTCACTGCAACCTCTGGCTCCTGGGTTCAATGATTTTGTGCGTCAACCTCCCAAGTAGCTGGGATCACAGGCATGCGCCACCATACCTGGCTAATTTTTGTATTTTTAGTAAAGACAGGGTTTTGCCCTGTTAGCCAGGCTGGTCTCAAATTCCTGACGCCTGGTCTGGAACCAGACTTATTTTGTGGTGGTCAGAACACCCAGAGCATGTGTCTTGAGAGAATGAGAGAGAGCCAGGTGGAAGCCATATTACCTTCTCTGAGCTTCTTTGGAAGGATAGATGTGTCTCTTCTGCTTCATTCTGTTGGTTGAAACAGTCACAGAGACCAGCCCAGGTTGAAGGGAAGGGGAAATAAACTACCTCTCATGAGCAATAGAAGGTTCTGGAAGAACATGGGGGACTGAAAATATTGTAATGGGTTATGTCTACCCATTACACATTTCTGGTTCTGACTACTATCATGGTTATAGACTGAAATGTCTAACTAAAACAATAAATCTAGGATACAACATGGGAGGATATCCTTATGCCCGTAGGATGGGGAAAGATTTCTAAAACAGGACATGAAAATACTAACCATAGGCCGGGCTCGGTGGCTCACACCTGTAATCCCAGCACTTTGGGAGGCCAAGGAGGGCAGATCACCTGAGGTCAGAAGTGTGAGACCAGCCTGGCCAATACAGCGAAACCCCGTCTCTACTAAAAACACAAAAATTAGCCGGGTGTGGTGGCTCACCCCTGTAGTCCCAGCTACTCAGGAGGCTGAGGCATGAGAATTGCTTGAACTCAGAAAGCGGAGGTTGCAGTAAGCCAAGATCGTGCCACCGCACTTCAGCCTGGGCGACTGAGAGAGACGCTATTTCAAAACAACAAAGAAAGAATACTAACCATAAAGAAAACAGTTGGCTGGGTGCAGTGGCTCATGCCTGTAAACTCGGCAATTTGGAAGGTAGAGGCAGGTGGATTGCTTGAGGCCAGGAGTTTGAGACCAGCCTGGGCAACATGGAGAAACCTCATTTCTATAGAAAAAAATACAAAAATTAGCTGGGTGTGGTGGCGGTGTGCCTGCCTGTGACCCCAACTACTTGGGAGGCTGAGATGGGAGGATGGCTTGAGTCTGGGAGGTAGAGATTGCAGTCAGCTGAGATGGTGCCACTGCATTCTAGCCTGGATGATGGAGCGAGACCGTCAAAAGAATGAAGGAAGGGAGGGAGGAAGGGAAGAAGGAGGGAGGGGAAAGAAAGAGCAAACAGTTGATCAGTTGGACTTCATCAAAATTAAGAACTTCTATTCATAAAATATCCCAATGAGAACAAAAATGCAAACCACAGAATGGGAGAAGATAGTTGAACTAACGATATCAAGGAGAAGATTCATATTCAGAATATTTAAAAAGGATGTCCACAAATTAAAAAGAAAAAATGCAATTAAAAAATAATTGGCAAAACACACAAGCTTTTTACAAAAGGGAAATCCAAATGGCCTATAAACCTGTCAAAAAGGAATCAATATCATTAGTCAATTAAAATTCAATTAAAACCATAGCAAGATTTTTATACATGTAAATAAAACTTAACTAAGAGTTTTGCACCTTACTATATATAAATTTTACACATGAACACACAAAAATGGCTAAATTTACAGGGGAAAAAAAAGAAAAGAAAATCTGTCAATATCAAGTGTCGTTAATGCTTAGAGAAGCTGAGACCCTTGTATAGGTAGTGGGAGTCCAAATTTAGTACAACCACTTCAGAAAATTGTGTAATAGCATTTTCTAAAGCTGAGCATAAGCATACATGCTCCAAGAATATGCCTAGTAGTGATGTGTAAATAGGGGTACCAAAGATATGTTCAAAAGTGTTCATAGTGGCCTTATTGATAATAACCCCAAACTAGAAACCACCCAAATATTCTTATAGTGGAACAGATAAAAAAAAGTGTGGCATGTTTGTTCAATGCTATCAATGCAACATCACACGTGGCACATGCAATAGAGCATGAAGTTGGACAAACCCACACAATCACAGGGATAGATCTCACTAGCCTGTCATTGAGTGAAAGAAAGTGCTGTAGAATTTCATTTCCATAAGGGTAAAAGTCAACAAAAACGAATTTGGAGGAGAGAAGTCTAATCTGTGGCTAGCTTTGGCGGTGATGATGGGCATGACTTGGAGGTGCACAAGGGGCACTTTTGGGATTGGGTAACATTATATATCTTAATCTGAGTGGCGCTTATAAAGATGTGTTCCCTTCTTAAAAATTAATTTTAGGCCAGGCATGGTGGCTCATGCCTGTAATCCCAGCACTTTAGGAGGCTGAGGCAGGTGGATCACCTGAGGTCGGGAGTTCGAGACCAGCCTGACCAACATGGAGAAACCCCGCCTCTACTAAAAAAATACAAAATTAGCCGGGCATGGTGGCTACTCAGGAGGCTAAGGCAAGAGAATTGCTTAAACCCAGAAGGCAGACGTTGCAGTGAGCTGAGATTGCACCGTTGCACTTCAGCCTGGGCAACAAGAGCAAAATTCTGTCTCAAAAAATAATAATAATAATAATTGTATACTTTTATTGTATGCATATTACATATAATTCTATTTAAAAGTTTGTTTCTCTCTCTCTTTTTTTTTTTTTGAGAAGGGGTTTCGTTCTTGTCACCCAGGCTGGAGTGCTATGGCAGGATCTTGGCTCACTACAACCTCCGCCTCCCAGGTTCAAGCGATTCTCCTGCCTCAGCCTCCAGAGTAGCAGAGACTACAGGAACGTGCCACAATGCCCAGCTAATTTTTGTATTTTTAGTAGAGATGGGGTTTCACCATATTGGCAAGGCTGGTCTCGAACTCCTGACCTCTGGTGATCCACCCACCTCGGCCTCCCAAAGTGCTGGGATTACAGGCATGAGCCGCCTCACCCGGCCTTAAAAGTTTGCTTCTGAAAGATCATTATGCCCACTTTCTATACTAGTGGTTGGGAAACTGTAGCCCCTGGGTCAAATCTAGCCAGCTACTTCTTTTATAAATAAAATTGTATTGAAATGCAGTTATCCTCAATCATTTACACATTGTCTAAGGCTATTTTTGCACAATAACAACAGAGCTGAGTCGTTGTGACGGAAACTGTGTGTATTACAGCCCATACACCATCATAGATTTACTATCTGTTCTTTTACAGAAAACATCTGCTGACACCTGTCCTAGAGTGTATTGTTTTGGGGTGTCAGTCAAGCCTTTGTCATGTATTAGAGAAGAGTCAAGACTCTTTTTCAAGGAAGATATTGGCTCTATTGAAAAGCACTCCTTCAACTTAACGCCATGCCTAACTGGGGTACCTTCTATTAAGACACAAACCTCAGCTGGGTCTCTAAGACTTCGTTCCAGGAAGCCAGGCCCACCCTACCTTTGAGTGATTGTCAAAGTAGCATGATTGCTTTGAATTTTTACCCCTAATTCTGTTTTTAAAGATACTGATCATTTGAATTATGAAAGTCATGTATATCTTTTGTAGCAATTCAAACAAGAATTACCTAAAATAAAATTAATAGCAGCTCCAGGCTCTCCAATGCAACTCCCTGATTCATTCACTGTTAAGAATTTGATACAAATGTTTCCTTCCTGTTTTCTTCATTTACAAAAACACATAGAAACTTCTTTTCAGGGTTTGATTCTTTTTCATTCTTTCTTTTTTTTTTTGAGATGGAGTCTCGCACTGTCACCCAGGCTGGAGTGCAGTGGCTCAATTTCGGCTCACCAACAACCCCACCACCAAGGTTCAAGCGATTTTCCTGCCTCAGCCTCACGAGTAGCTGAGATTACAGCCACCTGCCACCACGCCCCACTAATTTTTTTTATTCTTAGTAGAGACGGGGTTTCACTATGATGGTCAGGCTGGTTGTGAACTCCTGACCTCGTGCTCCGCCCGCCTCAGCCTCCCAAAGTGCTGGGATTACACGCGTGAGCCACTGCACCCAGCCCCTTCTTTCTTTTCTTTTCTTTCTTTCTTTTTTTTTTTTTT
>NW_016107374.1:5473117-5475725 GCF_001604975.1 Cebus imitator | reverse complement strand
TTACTCTCATCTACTCTCACAGAAGGAAAAATTTATTTCATGGTAGGCTTGGTGGACCTAGGTCCCCTTTGGAGACTATCCCAAGGTTCTTGCACAACGGTAGTCAGAGAAACCTGGGAAATGCTGGGTTTCTTTACTGCAGGACTTCTCAGAGCCTTTAAAATGCTAGTGTTTTACTTTGCAGTTCCAGGAGGAAGATATGAGTGGGTTTCCTACCTTTCCTCAACCACAGAAACCACTGGGCGGAGCTTTTCCAAGATTGTTATTCCATAGTGTACCCTTCAGAAAAAGCTGGACTAGATGGTCTTAAATATTTGCTCAGATTAAATCAGAGCCTTATAGAATAGCAGTGTTAAGCCCTTTGTTTTGGCCATTTATAGATTTGCTTGTGTTGAACCTCCCTTAATCTGAATTGAGGCACATTATAGAGAATTCACTGTATAAAGATGCTATCATTTTTATGTATAAACATGCTATCATTTTTATCTTTTATCACAATAGAAAAACATTTCTTACACACCTTGTTACTCACACAAACTGTGTTTTCCCAAGTGATTAGTTGGCTTATACAGGTGATTCTCGACTTATTAATACATCCTGATACACCCATCTTAAGTTGAAAATGCATTTAGTACACCTAACCTAGCAAACATCATAGCTTAGCCTAGTGTATTAGTCCATTTTCATGCTGCTGATAAAGACTTACCCAAGACTGGGTAATTTATAAAGAAAAAGAGGTTTAATGGACTCACAGTTCCACATGGCTGGGAAGGCCTCACAATCATGATGGAAGGCAAAAGGCACATCTTACATGGCAGCAGGCAAGAGAGAATGAGAGCCAAGTGAAAGGGAAACCCCTTATAAAACCATGAGATCTCGTGAGACTTATTCACTACCAGAGAACAGTCTGGTGGAAAATGCCCCCATGATTCAATTACCTCCCACCAGGTTCCTTTCACAACACATGGGAATGATGGAAGCTACAATTCAAGATGAGATTTGGGTGGGGAAACAGCCAAACTATATCATCTAGCCTACTTTAAACATACTCAGAATGCATATATTAGCCTATAGTTGGGCAAAATCACCTAACACAAAGCCTATTTTATAATAAAGTATTGAATAGCTCACTTTTATTGAATGCTATACTAAAAGCGAAAAGCAGAATTCAGTTTCTACTGAAGGCGTAGTACTTTTGTACCATCATAAAGTTGAAAAATCATAAGTTGAGCCATTGTTTGGGAATTGAGAATTCCAAATTGAGAATCATCTGCATGCAACCCTGTGAGCTTTAGTAGCTGAGTGTATTTCCCTCTTTGACCTTTCTTCTGGAGCACTGCCAATAATAATATACAACTCTGTGGGTGTACCTTTTGGGTAGTGATGTTATCTTTCATTTTAACATATTTTCCTTCCTTTGTTTTCACTTCATTCCCATTTCTTTGATTTGCATTTTTATTTTGCTGTATTGAGGTATATATATATAAGTTACCTTCTAATTCTTTGTTGAAATGTAGTGAGGTATCATAATAAAATAAATACATAACTACATACATATTCCAACTAGCATACATTAAATACATAGCTACATGCAAAGTATCTGCTAGGGTCCTGAGGAAATAGAGATGAACAAGTTATGGTCCTTGTCTTTGAAAGATTTACAGTTTTGCCAATGAAACGGACGTAAGTACATTGCCACAATCAGCAGGCGTAAATAACTACTACAATGTTGCGTGTTAAGTAGTAAGAGAGGTATGTTTAAAGTGCTCTGGGTAAGCCAGAGAGAAGGCATAAAAAGACCACATAGAGACAGGAGGAGATGCCTGAGGACCCCCAGCTATTTTAGCTCCCCACTGTTTAGGTCTCTTCAGCATCAATCTCTGGACAGCCTCTGGACAGGTGAGCGAGTAATTGTCTGAGTTTGTTGTCTGCTACTATAACAGAATATCATTGACTGGGTAATTTCTAGAGAAAAGAAATTTATCAAGAAAAGAAATTTATTTCTTATGGTTCTAGAGGCTGGGAAGTCCAATATCAAGGTGCTGGCGTCTGTTGAGGGCCTTCCTGCTGCATCATAACATGGTGGAGGGCATCACATAGTGAAAGGGCAAGAGTATGTGTGTCAGCTCACGCCTCTCTTCCTCTTCTCATAAAGCCACCAGTTCCATTATGGGGGCTGCACCCTGATGACTTTATCCAATCCTAATTTCCTCCTAAAGGCCACACATCCAAATACCATCAACATATGAACTTGGGGATCTAAGTTTCCAGCACATCAAATTTGGGGAACACACTCAAACCATGCAGTTAATCCTTCAGGTGATCCCAGCCCCAGCCTGAAGTGGAGGACACAGAGGGTATCCCCCAAGCTCTGCACAAATTACAGACTTGAAAACAAAATAAATGTTGTTTTAAGCTAAGAACCGAAAAGATTTTAAAAAGTGCTATGAGGGCCCAATGAAGGAGCAAATAAGTCTGCGGAGCAGAGAGACAGGAAGAAGAATAGGAAAAGCTCCAGAGATTGTTAGGCTGGGGCCACATGTAAGGTTCAGGGCATTGGCTGACTTGAAAAGATATGCCAAATTGTGCATATGTGTCTGTGCTTTTT
>NW_016107374.1:5438620-5472372 GCF_001604975.1 Cebus imitator | reverse complement strand
AAAAAAAAAAAAAAAAAAGATTTGTAAAGTCAACAAGATACGAGTCACTAAAACCCTCCCAGGAATCAATTTTATAAGGTCATTTTGATCTTTTCTCAATCAGCATGATTGAGGAATGAAAAGACTTCTTTCTATGTTGAGAACCTGAGAGTAGACAGAGCTAAAACGTAAAGCTGGCGAAAGGAGTTAGCCGTGGATGGGATGTGCTTTTATTTGGCTATAATTTCAATTTGAATCTTGGTGGTGTGCAAACAGCATCTCTTAGCACTCTAAATCTCCAAAAACCGAGGCACCTTTGAAGATCTGAATTAGCCAAGAGCCGGTTTGCTTTCCTTTCCTCCTTCTCTCTCCTTTCCTCTCTCTTCCCCTCTCTCTCCCTTTCCATTTCTCTTGCTTTCAAAATTATTCTCAAGGCATACAGAAAGGTTGTATCCTGCAGTCTTGAATTCAATTATTTTATTTTATTTTATTTATTTTTGAGACAGAGTCTCACTCTGTGGCCCAGGCTGGAATGCAGTGGCATGATCTTGGCTCACTGTAACCTCCACTTCCCAGATTCAAGCAATTCTCCTGCCTCAGCCTCCCGAGTAGCTGGGACTACAGGTGCCTGCCACCACGCCTGGCACATTTTTGTATTTTTAGTGGAGACAGGGTTTTACCATGCTTGCCAGGTTGGTCTCGAACTCCTGACCACAGGTGATTGCCCACCTCAGTCTCCCAAAGTGCTGGAACACCACACCCAGCCTCAATTCTTGTTTTGTTTTGTTTTTAAATCACTGATTCACAGTTCCATGTACTGTATCTCAGATTTTTCATCTATGAAATAGGTATGATCATACAAGAAAACAACATTTGTGGATATTTTAAGGATCTTCGGTTTAGTTTTGTAGATGTCACACACACACACACACACACACACACACGCACGCACACACACATCTGATTAGCCTCTAGGCAGAGTGGAGGCACAGAAACTTCCTCACAACAATCTAAGCAGAGAACATCTTCCCTTACCCGCTGGTGCGTTTGTTAATACACTTGGTTGAATTAACCTGCTTAATAATCTAGCCTGCAGCTACCTCAGACTCACTCTTGAAACACAAAACACAACCTTCTCTTTCAGGCAAGGTACTTCTAACTCCTGGTAGTTATGAGTAGTAGGAAAACAGGAAATGCGTTCTGCTGCATGTTCTGCTCCCAGGACACAGGTTCAAGCTTGCCCTTTACCTCCAAGCGAGTTTTATTCTCTGGAAGTCTTCCTTGAACATTGGCAGACTCCGAGAATCTCTGTTCTCAAAGAGCTATAAACTGGCATTTCTGGCCTGATGAGAAGTTTGTTATTGTCTATATGTTGTTCATAAAATGGATTTGTTGTGGAGAAAGTCTGTCTGTGTTGGAGGGAAAGACAGAGACGTCAGGGGAAAGAACAAATCCGTGCTGTCTTTCTGGAATGAATCCATGTGGTGAAATAGCAAAAAGGAACCCCAAGGCTCCGAGTTCAAAAGCCAACCCTACTTAAAGATTTTGTGCTTCTGTAAATATTCGGTAATGTGTCTCTGTTGCTTTTGCCTGTCAAGGCTGCCAGTCTCCTTTCTTCTGGAAGGCAGAACCCAGTTTTGCTTTGGAAACCTGTCCTCCCTGCCTCATATGCCATCTTGGTAGAATCATTAACAAAATATCTTGTCCTCTTCTGGCCAAGAGGTAAGCCCATGACTGTGATTAGACCAGATATCTTCTCCCAGAAATTTGAGTCTTGAAGGACTCCTGGGCATGGAGCTAATTTAGCCAGTCATCTGTGTCCTGAAGAGATTGTTTCTTAGTTCTCCTGTGAGATGGTTTGGCTCATCTTGAATTGTACTCCCATAATTCCCACTGTTGTGGGAGGGGCCCAGTAGGAGGCAATTGAATCATGGGGGCAGTTCCCCTGTGCTGTTCTCGTGGTAGTGAATAAGTCTCACGAGATCTGATGGTTTGATAAGGGGAAACCCATTTCACTTCATTTCTCATTCCCTCTCTTTGCCTGCCACCATCCATGTAAGACATGACTTGCTTCTCTTTGCCTTCCACCATGATTGCGAGGCCTCCACATCCATGCGGAACTGTAAGTCCATTAAACCTCTTTCTTTTGTAAATTGCCCAGTCTCAAGTATGTCTTTATCAGCAATGTGAAGACAGACTAATAAATCCTGGATGTCCAGAGTTTCTGTGGTCTCTGTCCCTTTTGAGTATTCTTCTTTGGCTATTACTTCTTTTTGGTGAATTCCCCTAGGCCCTTCCAGCATGTTCCTTTTTAAAATCTTTCTTTCTTAAGCGATCAGGGCAAACTTCTTCTGATTCTGGCCATGATGAAAGAACTGGTGCCAAAGTTGTTTTCTAGCTGTACACAACTGGAAAGCTGGACAAACGATATAAAACAACTGTTTTCAGAGACTGGGCCATAGGTAGTATAGAACTATGAACCCTGAAAGAAAGGATGCAAATCAAGTGAGCCCTGTGATCACCCTGGCTTTCTGCCTGGAAGTACTTTTTAGATTGCAACACAGGGAGGAGGATCTCACGCAGAGCACAGCGGCCTCTCTGAGCTGGGAGAAAGACTATAATATGTGGAGGTTGAAAAGGCTGAAATCTGTGAGTCAAAGTCCTAGGGAAGATGGTGTTATATGGACAAATAGTGCCAGAAATCTGCATAGGGGACCACTTGAGTCACTGGCTAAATACTAAGTTGCTCAGATATTAGGCAGAATCATACAAGGCTGTCAAGGAAATGCTCCTGGAGAGGTATAAGCTCTCATTCCAAGAGCTCTCATGGGACTGGGAGAAACTCAAGTCTCAGCTATCTAGAATGGAAATGATTTGTTGAACATCCAAGGCATTCATTAGAGACCATTGTAAGGCTATACCTTTCTTGTAGGCCTAAACCAGCCTTAGATAAGAAGCTTCTCTAGAGCCACTGCAATAAAGCTTAAAAATAGGCCTTAAAAAAATTATCAAGCTGGTCAATGAGTAACTCAATTGCCTGACAAAACAAACATCAAAGGAAAATAACAAAATCCAGGCATTCAGCTGCACAGCATCTAAATTTTCTAGCATCCACTTAAAAGTGAGTAGACATCTAGAGAAGCAGGAAAATGTGACCCATTATCATGAAAAACACCAGTCAATAAAAACCGACCCCAAATGACGAAGATGATGTAATTAACTGACAAAGATTTTAAAACAGTTATTATAAATATGTTCAAAGATCTAAAGAACATAAACATTGTGAAAAGTAGAAGATATTAAAAAAAAACCAAATGTATCTTCTAGAGATAAAAAAATATATATAATATCTAAAATAAAAATTTGCTGGATGTGGTGACATGCACTTTTAGTGTCAGCTACTTGGGAGGCTGAGGTGGGAGGATTGCTTGAGCCCAGGAGTTTAAGGCCCCCCTGGGGAACATAGCAAGACCCCATTTCTAAAAAAACAAAAAAAAAAAAAAAACAGAAAAATTCACCAGATGAGTTTAACAGTGTATTAAAGACTGCAGAAGAAAAAAATCAGCAAATTCAATGACATAATGGTAGAAGTTATTCACACTAAAGAATGAGGAGAAACAAGAGCTAAAAAAATAAATAATCAGAGTGTCAGGGACCTATGCAACAATAAAAGATCTATCCTACGTATAGTTGCAGTCTCTGGAGGAGAGAACAAATATAAAATCCTGAAATAATAATGGCTGAAATGTTCCAAATTTGATAAAAACTATAAAGTTACAGATCCACGAAGCTCAACAAAGCCCAGGCAAGATAAACACAAAGAAAACAACATCAAGGCACATCTTAATCAAATTGTTTAAAGCCAGCAATAAAGACAAAAATCTTAAAAGCAGCCAAAGTAAAAAGACATTTTACATACAAAGAACAAAGATAAGAATTATTGCTGATTTCTCCTTAGAAACAATGCAACATAGACAACAATGGAATAACAACATCCTTAATGCGTTACATTTGAAAAAAAAAAAATGTCAACCAACAGTCCGTGCCCAGTGAAAACACATTTTTTAAATGAAGGTAAAAAAATGTTTTACTGACAAACAAAAAAGTGGTGGAATGTATTACCAATAGATATACACCATATGACATATTAAAAGAAGTTCTTTTTTGGGCTGAGCAAAAATAATACAGGGTGAAAACTCAGATCTATTTAAGAAATGAAGAAAGCCAGAAATCATCAATAAGGGAGTAGATATAAAATGCTTCTGTATTCTTTGAAATTTCTTCAAGTTTTGCAGAGTCAGACTTTCCAGGCGTTTTAGAATTCAGAATTAAGACACAGAACCAAGGAGCTATATAGTATTGCAGATACCAGCTCACCACTGAAGCAATTGTGACAAAATTCCAACATTTGTCAGTTACGGAGAGCAAATACACAGCTAATTGTCATAGTTACTTCTGTAATCGGCTATACACTTAAAAGGTTAAAAATATGCCAATTCTCTTATGGTACAGACGAGCCACTCAAAGCCTTGAGATTTATGTGGCTTTCCCAAGGATGCACCAGACACATCATCACTCTGCCTTCCCAGGGCTACATGGACCAGATGACAGCCCTGGACTTATTAGTGATTTTATGCAAGTGATTACGTTCCTCGAAGCCTCAGTTTCTTCTCATAAAATAGGGATGATATGCTTACATCCTGCTCAGATTGTCACATAAGATATTCCGTGAGTCAGGGTGCCTTTGTTTTCAAGTGATCAGCTCAAACTATCTTAAGCATAAAGAATATTTATCGTTTCATGGAACTTGGGAGTTTGGAGCTACAGATTGTTTCAGGCACAGCTGGATCCAGGGGTACAAACATTGTGGTCAGGACTCTTCCACTATCCCTTATGTCTGCTCTCTGGGGTTCTGCTTTCACTCTGAAGCAGCCTCTCCCTAGGTAGAAGCAGAGATGCTCCATGCTTATATCCCACCACATAGCAGAACCAAGAGAAAGTAAATTTCTCTTCTCTACGAATTCCAGCACCTATTCACTCTGATGGACCCCCTTCAGATCACATTCCCATCCCTGAACTGAGCTCTGAGTCTGATTGGTCAGGTCTGGGTAATATACCCTCTCCTGGGATGAGGGGGTGGAAAAGAGATGGTCTCCCAAAGGCAAGCCAGGATGCTGACAGCAAAAGATGGTGTCACAGATGCTGACAGGGAAAAACAACCTTACTACACGTGCGTGAAGCACTGGACAATGAGAACCACAGAACCAAGCCTCTCTCAAGAACAGCTTTGCACGTACTCCCTTCGTCCTTACAACTGTGTAAGGGAAGTTTTCTAATTATCCCTGTTGGACAGATGAGGAGACAGAGGTCCAGGGAGTGTAAATACCTTACCCCAGGCCACACAGCTAGTAAGGGGCAGAACCAGGCTCCAGCCGCCTCTGTGAATGGTGGCTGGTTAATGAGGCCACACTCCTGGCCTGTGGCGGAGACTTCTCTACAACCAGGAACCCTCGATGCCTCCCTTAGTCTCGGGAGTCCTCAAGGTCCCATCCTGCTTCCTGATCATTTCGAAGGCTGAGGAAAGGGAAGCTCGGCGTCCATGCAAACAAGGTGCTATGAATGTTTTCAGCCCAGACAAGGGGAAGGAGAAGGCCAGGGGAAGATTTGGTAAATGGAAGCCCAGGGGGGCTCTGTTAGTTTCCTATGGGTGCCCTGACAAATCCCGGGTCAACCTTGGTTTGTAGCCACAAAACTCCAATCCTCACCTCCAAGTTCCCCTTGGCCTTCCTCTCTGTGTGTCTAATCTACCCATCACCTCTGCCTCACTCATTTTTTAAATTTTGAGACAGGATCTCACTTGGTCACCCAGACTGGAGTACAGTGGCACCATCACAGCTCACTGCAGCCTTGAACTTCTGATGGAATCGTGTTCTGTAGCCCAAGCTGGAGTGCAGTGGCATGATCTCAGCTCACTGCAACCTCCCCTTCCCAGATTCAAGTGATTCTTATGCCTCATCCTCCCAAGTAGTGGGGATTATAGGCATGTACTACCATGCTCAGATAATTTTTGAATTTTTAGTAGAGATGGGGTTAAGCCATATTGGCCAGGCTGGTCTCGAACTCCTGGCCTCAACTGATCTGCCACCTTGGACTCCCAAGGTGCTGGGATTACAGGTGTGAGCTATTGCGTCTAGCTTTTTTTTTTCTTTTTCAACTTTTTGTGGAAACAGGGTCTCACTGTGTAGCCCAAGCTGGATCTGCCTTGCTTTTATAAGGACACCTGTCATTGGATTTGAGGCCCACCCAGGTAGTCCAGGATGATTTAATCTTGAGATGCTAAAATTAATTTACACCTGCAAAGATCCTTTTTCCATTAAGGTCACATTCACAGGTGCTGGAGCACATTAGACTGAGGACATATCTTTCCTTTTTTTGATGGAGGTGTGACTGGGAAGACATTATTAAACCCACTACAGTGTAAAAGCAGGCTGGGTGCAGTGGCTCAAGCCTGGAATTCAAACAATTTGGGAGACCGAGGTGGGCGGATCACTTGAGGTCAGACCAGCCTGGCCAACATGATAAAACCCCATCTTACTAAAACTACAAAAATTAGCTGGGCGTGGTGGCACACCTGAAACCTCAGCTTCTCGGGAGACTGAGGCAGGAGAATTGCTTGAACACAGGAGGTGGTGGAGGTTGCAGCAAGCCGAGGTCTCATCACTGCCCTCCAGCCTGGGCAACAGAGCAAGACTATCTAAAAAAAAATGAAACACACATATTACACAAATTATATATATATGTGTTTTTATTTATATTATATATGTGTATATATGTTACATATGTATATATATTATGTGTGTGTATATAAATTACATATGTATATATGTTATGTGTGTGTATATACATATATGTATATATATTACATATGTAAATATATGTATATATGTGTGTGTATATATATGTGTATATATATTACATATGTATATATATGTATATGTATTATGCGTGTGTGTGTGTGTGTATATATATATATATAAAAGCAGCCAAACTTCACTTTATTTTCGAGCCGTTGCTTGGCCTGGGAGCGGTGAGAGAGATCAAGAGAACACCACCGGCCTGGCTCGGTTAGTGAGCTGTGGTGGTTTTTTTTTTTCCGACAGTGTCTCCTATTGTTTCGTATTTCTCTTTTGTTTTGAGGTTTTCTGCCATCTTTTCTGGAAGGTGCATGATGCTCAGCTCTGTGGTTATTTTCACCCAGCAGCTGTGTTTCCGGTGAGCGGCTGTGGGATTCTTCTGACTCAGCAAAACTGGAGCAGTAACCGTCAAGAAGCCATTCAAGCAAGGCTAGAAATAAAGAAGCTGTTTCTTCCCCGTCTCCTCCTCCTCCTCCTCTCACTTCCCTCCCCCTGGGTACCTTTTGAAAGTCTCACAAAGCACTTTGAAAAAACTGCTTGGCCCAGTAGGCTGGAGGGCTGGCTGGAGGTGGCCCCTCCGCTGGGCTTTAAGCAAACAGATAGACACCTTCTGGAAAGGACTCTGCCCCGCCAGCCAGGCGTTGGCCTTGGGAGGGCCCCTCCCAACGTGCCCCCACCCGCCGATCACACGGACTGTGTCTTACAAGTTTCCCACAGGTCTGAGGAGTGAAAGCAGAGGCTGTGGGGACTTTTGTGGTTTTCTGGGTGTGGCCCCACTTTGCCTTCACCAGCCCTGAGTATCTATGCTGTGCAGCTTGTCTGCTTCTCAAAGGCCATGATTTCCACCCTGGGGCTGGGAGGCAACTACAGATTCCCAGCCCTGGCACAGGATCTCGCCCTGCACTCCAGAGGGGTGGCTGGGAGCCTTGCGGAGGCAGAGAGCGAACAAAATGGAAAGGAATCTTCCTCCCGGAGAGCCATCCTCTGTGCATGCTGGTGCCTGCAAAAGACAGGCGAGGCGAGACAGCTGCACCCCGGGCCTCGTCGCTGTTGCTGAGAAAGAAAGGAACAAATAAATTTAGCTCCGTCCTACGCATCCTTTGCAGCTGCTGAGTGACCAAACAGAAAGAGGCCTCTATTTCAACCCTGGCTTCTCAACTTTTTGCCTGATGGGGTCTGCTACCGCCCTTTCCAAGGGACTTTTGAAGAAGGAAACTGGCCGTGGCCTTATTTAGCGCCTGGCCATCGAGAGGCTGCACAAGGAGCTCAAGTTCAGGGCGTGGGTTTCTTCTTGCCGCCCCAAAGCAACATGGTGGCCCGAAACATTTCCAAATGGGCTTCGGCTCCTGGAATTTCCAGTGTATTTCTTTGGAAGCCAGAAGGTGGGGATGGGCGGGGAGATGCGTAACTGGGCCGAGGCCAGCCTATAGCTCCTGAAGCCATTAGTTTAATAGCACCATTTGTGGAAATAAACAACTCGCTGACTGGGCTTGAAGTTAAAAGACTGGAACGAAGCACTGAGGGGGTTTCTCTCACTAGTGTGAGAGGTCCCCACAGGACAGGGGACAAGCTATGGACTTTGAGTCAGATAGACCTGGGTGCCAGTCCCAGCCCTGTCACCTAAAAGCACATTGTCTCTGGACAAAGAGAGCCTTTGTTCAGGTGTAAGTGAAATACTAGCTGTGACACGGAACCTCTCTGAGCCTCAGTACCTTACCTGTAAAACAGCAGTGATGACACAAGGTTGTCACAAGGATTAAATGACAAAGTGTACTGAACCTACATAGCCCAGCTCTTGCTGTGGCTTGATGGTGGAGAGTGGCTCCTGTTTTACCTGCCCAGGCCCATTCGCCAAAGAAGCTGTGTCTTGGATCAGGTGAGGTTGCTCACCCTTGTAATCTGAATACTTTGGGAGGCTGAGGTGAGAGGGTCACTTGAGCCCAGGAGTTTGAGGCTAGCCTGGGTAACATAATGTTACCCCATCTCTTAAAAAAAATTTATCTGGGTGTGGCAGTGCATGCCTGTGGTCCCAGCTACGCAGGAGGATCCCTTGAGCCCAGGAGGTCAAGGCTGCAGTGAGCTGTGATGATGCCACTGCACTCCAGCCTGGGTGACAGAGCAAGACCCTGTCTCTAAAATAAATAAATAAATAAAAAGTGTTTCTTCCCTAATCCTCTCTCTTTCATTCCCCGCCCCTCCCCCCCCCCCATCCCATGAGTACCTTTTGGAAGTCTCACACAGCACTTTTAAAAAACCACTTTAAGTCTGGGCACGGTGGCTCACGCCTGTAACCCAGCACTTTGGGAGGCCAGGGCCGATGGATCACTTGAGGTCAGGAGTTCAAGACCAGCCTGGCCAACAGGGTGAAGCACCGTCTCTACCAAAAAGACAAAAATTAGCTGGGCATGGTGGCACAAGCCTGTAGTCCTGGCTACTTGTGAGGCTGAGGCAGGAGAATCGCTTGAACCTGGGAGGTGGAGGTTGCAGTGAGCCGAGATTGTACCACTGCACTCCGGCCTGGGTGACAGAGTGAGACCCTGTCTCAAATAACGACAACAACAACAAAAAACAAAAAGTCACTTTAACCAGTAGGGGGGAGGGCTGGCAGAAGGTGGCCTCTGCTGGCTTTACCCAAGCAGACGGATTCTGGAAAGGACTCCACCAAGACAGCCTGGCTTTGCCTTTGGAAGGCCCCTCCCAAGATGCCCCCACCTGCCGCTCACACAGACTGGGACTGTGTCTTACATGTTTCCCACAGGCCTAGGCAGTAGGTGGGAGGAATTCCTGTGGTTTCCTACGTTGCCCAGAGCATATTACTCTTTCCTCCTTCTCTCACTCTTCTGTAAGATCTGGGGCTCACCTTACTCTGAAACTGTAATTGCGGAGGTGGCCCAGGCCTGATCATGGGGTCTCATATACCCCTGGCCATAGTGATTCATTTTTGGAAACATCCATGGGACTCCAGCTGGGACAATCAGAGTGAATTTCAGGAATGTTGGATGAAACTCTTAGGAGGGAGGAAATATTTCTGCTGGATTTCTGAAAGGTCAAGTTTTACATTCAGTGCTGCCATTGCCTCTCTTTGGATAATGGAAGGAAGAGTTGTTCTGAGAATGAAGCTAACAGAGATGAAACAAAAAAATGCAGAGATCATGTCCTGATGACCATTTGAGCCCCTTGATCCAGCCATGCCTGAAGCCATCACCCTTTCAACTTGCTAGCATGAGTCAATTTGGTTCCTTTTTTGGTTTGAGCTAGTCTGAATTAGGTTTTTGTCTCCTGCAGCCAGAAAAGTCCTAAGTAAAACAAACTTCATAAACCTTTGGAATTTGAATTTACCTGTGGCCTCATCCAGAACTGTGAGGCAGGCTGATGACTCTCAGTGCCACCTGCAGTAGTGGAGAGTCTGTGGTGAGACTCTACTTTCTGGCACGCTAATTTCCCTTAGACCCCTCTTGTGGATAGAAAGGCAAAATAATGAAAGAAGGGGAAGAAAAAAAACGGGGGAGAAAGGAGTGTGTTTCCTAGTAAAATAGTTTGGGCTCGAATCTCTTCTTTGTCATTCATGAAGTCTGAGATCGTGGGCAAGTGACTCACTCCCTGGGACCTGTGGACCTGAGTTGCAGTGAGTGTATATGGGTACTAGATTCTAAAGTCAATGTGAAGGAAAACGTTTCCATAAAAATCCCTTAATTCTGCCCCCTTCAACAAGGAATGGCACAGCCACAAGTGTCAGCAAATTGTCATAATGTTAGAGATGTGTGAACCAGAGCAACTCCATCTTGAATAAGAGCTACGTAAAATGAGGCTGAAGCCTACTAGGTTTCGTTGCCAGATGATGAAGGCATTCCACGTCACAGGATGAGATAGGAGGTTGGCACAAGATACAGGTCATAAGGACCTTGCTGATAAAACAGTTTGCAGTAAAGAAGCCAGCCAAAACCCACCAAAACCAAGATGGCGACGCCACGAGAGTGGCCCTCACTGCTACGCTCCCGCCAGCGCCATGACAGTTTACAGATGCCATGGCAACGTCAGTAGATTACACTATACTGTCTAAAAAGGGGAAGCATGAATAATCCACCTCTTGTTTAGCATATCATCAAGAAATAACCATAAAAATGAGCAACCAGCAGCCCTTGGGGCTGCTCTGTGAGGCAGCCATTCTTTCGTCCTTTTACTTTTTTAATAAACTTGCTTTCATTTTACTCCATGGACTTGCCCTGAATTCTTTCTTGCTCGACATCCAAGAATCCTCTCTTGGGGTCTGGATTGGGACCCCTTTCCTGTAACAATAACCCAATCGTCATAATGCAGCCATTATCCACCTTCCCATCCTCCCCATGCCCCACCTCCAATCCTGCTCCTTAGTTGAGCACCAGTAAATATGCATTTTAAACTTCAGATGAGTGATTCTCAGCCGGGCAATTTTGCCCCTCAGGGGATGTTTGGTAGTGCCTGGAGACCTTTTTGGTTGTCATAACTAGGGGTAGGAATACGTGCTCCTGGCATCTAGTGGATAGAGCGCAGGGATGCCTCTGAACATCCTCCAATGTGCTAGACAGTCCCCACAACAAATATTTATCCAGGCTACTATATCAATAGGACCAAGGCTGAGAAATCATCAGCCAGAATCCCGCTCAGCACAGAGAGCTGCTCATTCTAGGAAAGGCTGCCAGGATTGGAGACAATGAGAACAGATCCATAGATTCCATTTCCGTGCTTCCTGTGTGGCAAGTTCACACAGGGACACAACGGGTCCACCCCCTTTCAATGAGAATTTTTCTCCTGTCCTTTTGGCCAACTGCAGTGAGTTGAATTTGTTAAGTTAAACGCATGCATTATGTAAGTTAAATGCATGCATGGTATAAAAGTTAAATGCGTGCATGCAATACATGTGGCAACGCTGTTTCTACCTCACAGCATTACCCTGAGCATCAGAGGTCTCAACAGAACATGCTTTGCACAGGTGAACACTTAAGCCTTTGCGCTGGCTACTTTTATTAATTGCACGTGGTGCATGCCACGTGCACAGTACTTACTCAACCCAACCTTGCTGAATGGGCTTCAATTCATAGAGAATTCTCTGGGCCTTGCGTGAGAGGAGGTGACAGTTCCAAGGGGATCTACATGCACAGTTCTCTCTCTTTTTTTTTTTTTTTGAGATGGAGTCTCACTATGCCACTCAGGCTGAAGTGCAGTGGCACGATCTTGGCTCCCTGCAACCTCCGCCTCCCAGGTTCAAGTGATTCACTCACCTCAGCCTCCCAAAGTGCTTTGATTATAGGCGTGAGCCACTGCCTCTGGCTTTGATGCACAGTTCTTGTCTGAACTTCCAGGCGTCCTCCTTCCGCCACCTGCTTCAATAGCTGCCACCTTTCTGATACTTTCCACAGCCCTTGGCCCCAACTGTAGGGAGCACGGGATCAATTGCACTGGGAGGTCACCCTCTGGGGCCCAGCCCCAGCTTCTGCACTTGGCTCTGATCCCACCACTTTACTTCTTTGCAGTCTCAGTTTCCCTGCCAGTAAAACAGAGTTCCTAATCCCGCAGCTCTGTACAAGATTATGGGGGTCCTGCTGGCCGTAAGCCCCATATCAGACTTAGAAACTGGCACTCCAAGGTTCAGATGCAGCCTGCGGCCTGAATCTATTTGGCTCACATGTTTTTTCTTAAATATTTAAATTACACTACATTACAGTTTTTCAAAACTTGAGGTGAAATCAACATAATATAAAATTAAGCATTTTATTTATTTATTACCTTCCCCTCACCGCCAATAGAGACAGGCTCTTGCTATGTTTCCCAGGCTGGTCTTGAACTTCTGGCCTCAAGTGATCTTCTTCTGGCCTCAGCCTTCCAAAGTTCTGGAATTACAGACATGAGCCACTGTACCTGGGAAAAATTAAGCATTTTGTTTTTTTTTGGTGGTTGTTGTTGTTGTTTTTTATTGAGACCAAGTCTCACTCGGTCACCCAGGCTGGAGTGTAGTTGGTGCAATCTCAGTTCACTGCAACCTCCGCATCCTGGGTTCAAGAGATTTTCCTGCCTCAGCCTCCAGAGGAGCTAGGATTACAGGCGTGCACCACCATGCCTGGCTAATTTTTGTATGTTTAGTAGAGATGGGTTTCACCATGTTGGCCAGGCTGGTCTCGAACTCCTGACCTCAAGTGATCCTTCTGCCTCGGCCTCCCAAAGTTCTGGGATTATAGGTATGAGCCACAGCGCCTGGCAAAAATTAAGCATTTTAAAGTGAATAATTCAGTGGCATTTAGTGTATTCACAATTTTGTGTAACCATCGTCTTATCTAGTTCCAAAAAACTTTCATTACTCCAAAAGAAAACCCGGTACCATCAATCATTCACTTCTATACCCGTCTCTGCTGTCCTGGCAACCCTCTAGTTGGCTGTCTGTCTCTATGGATTCGCCTATTCTGGACATTTTATATAAATGGAATCATACAATGCATGACTTTTAGCGCCTGGCTTCATTCACTTGGCATGGTGTTTTCAAGATTCAGCTACATTGTAGCATACATGATGACAGACATTTGGGTTGTTTCCACCTCTTCGCCATCATGAATAGAGCTGCCAGGAACATGCATGCAGATGTACTTGTCTTCATGTAGAGTACCTGCTTTCAATTTTTTTGGGCATATACCTAGGAGTGAAATTGCTGGGTTATTGATAACACAATGTTTAACTTCTTGAGGACCCTGTAAACTTTTCCAGTGAGTGGGCCATCTTACTTTCCCACCAGCAACCTACAAGGGTTCCCAATGCTCCATGTCCTCGTCTCAGTTTCCATCCCATTTTATTACAGCCATCTCACTGGGTGTGATGTGGTACCTCATTGTGGTTCAGTTAGATTTTACTATGTCAAATAAAAAGATTTCACATAAAAATTCAGTTTCACAGTTTTTCTTGGAAAAGAAGTCTCTGTCAACATTGGGACCACATTTGGGCAGAAGCAACCTTTGAAGCCAGTGGCAGCAGCCCCCTTGAGCTGGGACATCCCCTTCCTGCCCTCCCCAAGCCCCACCCATCTAACGTCTCCCCCAATGCTGAGTTGGCTACCACTTCTCATCACACGCCGCTATTGTTTTCTTAAAGAAGAAGCCAGCCCCCATGTCGCCGTCAAAAAGGAGGAAAAGACATATAGACTTGGGGGGCGCTGGGTTTCTGAAATATACAAAGGCCCATCGGTATTTGTGGAAGTGCTTGGTATGCGCCTGGGTCATTTGCTCATTTCCGCCACCTGGTCCCTGTGGGCGTCTAAGTGGGTGACACACACAGCCAGCCCTGTCCCCACTACTGCCTTAGAGGGGCCCTGCGGACCGTACCCTTCTCCTTCACCCCAGGTGGATGCACTTGGGCCTGCCTGGGCTCTCCTGGGGGCTGGTTAACCCGCCTCTCCCTCTGCTCGGTCCTGTCTGCTTAATTCTTGACCTGTACAGCTCCAATTCCTCTCCAGGTCTGGGCTTAGGGCGGTTCTCACCACGCGCTTCCTAGAAGCTCAGGGTGGCTCAAGGGGCCCTGCTGCGCATGCTCAGAGGACGCGGACTCCGCCCAGCCCCGGCCGCCGCTGTCACTCATCAATCCCTTTCCGGATCCCTCCCCTCTTTGCAAAATTTGGACCCCGGGTGGGCGCCTTCGTAGAATCACACTTCTCAGTTTACGCCACACTTTCACTATTTGTCTGTTCAAGGCCCCCCTTGTGCCTTCTTGTATTATTTTTCGCCTGCGTCTACTGTGAGCGTTTCTCACTGCCTCCCACAAGCAGTGACTCCAGTGTCTTCAAAATAAATCCTTCCAACCCACTTTCCAATGCTTATGAACATATATAGTGTTGCTCTGTGAGTGTGTATTTTAAATTTATGTCCATGCTATTGTGTCATCAATCTCAGTCTAGTTCCTACTTTTTTCATTTCACACTGTATTTTTAAGATCCATCCACGACGATGTATGCAAATTCAGGGTATTGTGTATCATTTCATCATCTGTGTGTATCACATCTGGCTGACTCATTTCCTCCAGTCATAGACATGTAGGTCACCTCGGGCTCCTTGCTGGGACAAACTTGGCCATCACCGACATTCTCACACATGTCCTCTTACGATCCTATGCAGGAGTGTCCCCAGGATACATGCCTGGGAGAGGGGTTGCTGTGTCACAGATTATTATGGGTTGAATTGTGTCTCCTGCAAAAAATATGTTGACGTCCAAATCCCCAATACCTCAGAATGTGACCTTGTGGGGAAACAGGGTCAGATATAATTAGTTAAGAAGGGGTCACACTTGAGTAGAGTGGGCCCCTTATCCAATACAACTGGTGTCTTTCTGGGTTTTTTTTTTTTTTTTTTTTTTTGAGATGGAATTCCACTTTTGTTGCCCAGGCTAGAGTGCAATGGTGCTATCTCGGCTCACCACAACAACTGCCTCTCAGGTTCAAGCAATTCTCTTGCCTCAGCCTCCCTAGTAGCTGGGACTACTGGCACTCACCACCATGTCTGGCTAATTTTTGTATTTTTAGTAGAGACGGGGTTTTACTATGTTGGCCAGGCTGGTCTTGAACTCCTGACCTCCTGATACACCTCAGCCTTGCAAAGTGCTGGGATTACAGGCGTGAGCCACTGCGCCTGGCCTGACTGGTGTCTTTCCAATAAGTGGGAAAACGATGTGCAGACAGAGGGACACAGGGAGAAAGGCCATGTGGTGATGGAGGCAGAGAGTGGAGGGATGCGGCTATAAGCCAAGGAACACCAAGAATTTATGGCCACCATCGGAAACTAGGAAGAGGCAAGAAAGGATTCTACCCAGAGACTTAGAGAAAGCCTGGAGCATGGCCCTTCTGGCCTGTATCTTAGGTCTGTATCTCTAAATTTCTCTGAACATCTTGAACTTAGAACTTTCTCTCCGTGATAAATACTGGTAATGCGGTTCATGTTGATATACATACTATATTCACCCATCCATCTATCCATTCATCCATCCTTCTGTTCAGCCATCCATCCATCCTTTCATTCATCTGTCCACATATCCACCCATCCATCTGTTCATCCACCCATCATCCATCCATTTATCCAACCAGCTATCCCTCTATCATGTCCATCCATTATCCACCCACCTATCTATCCATCATCCATCCATCTATCCATCCATCCATTCATCTGCCCATCTATCCATCCATCCATCCACTCCCCTTCTGTAAGTTCTTACTGAGTACCTGCTCGGTGCTGGAGCAGAACAAGATAAATAGGTCTTTGCCTTCATGGAACTCTTCACTGGTAGGGAAAACAGACATTAAACTTGAGTTAGGAGTAGGAATTAGTTCTAGCCCATCAGTGTGGCTCACTTTGAGTCCAGCCTCCCTTCTTAGTTTGCTAAGAAAGTGGCATACCAATATCCACTCCACAGAAGAGATGAACAATTATACAGTAGAATAATGTATAGAATGCCTCAAGCCCCCCCAGAGGGAAAAAAAATAATAAAATAAAAACAAAAGTAATTGCGTAAATCCATTCATTTTTGCCATCATTAAAAAAGAAAAATTCCCACACATTAGTAAGACAGGCAGCAACAAAGGAAATGGCTCCACTTTGCATTTAGCTGGTTCCAATCTTTCTGGGAGCCTAAAAGATGATGTAGAGGCTCCTCTCATTTATCCTAGAACACGGTTGTGAAGTAGTAAAGGTGGATCATGACAGATGAGGCAGCAAAGAAGCTGAGAGGTTAGGCCACCTCCCAAGGTCATGCAGCGAGATGGAGAAAGAGACAAGAGCAGAAGACAGGCTTCGTGTCTGTTGGTCCACTGCCAAACACGTGATAGCCAGACCAGGGAGGAATCACTTTTCTCCATAATTGGAAATACCACCAAGAGCTAATTTCTCCGCAATAGATCCACAGGGCAGAGAAGAGCACTTGACCTAGAGTCTTGTTAAGGGGGGTGGTCTGTCATGCAGACTGTGAAACAATCAACTAGCCATCATATTTCCATTTCTCTTGGGCTGTTCCTGTCTGGAGAGAGAGAGAGAGAGTCCCAATCAAAGCTGGGAGAGCTGGCGTGCAACACATCCACTTAGAGCTGTTAATCATTGGGTTTTACAGATGCCCAGATTCACAGGCTATAGCTTAGTGCCTCTCCATCGATTTAACTATCATTTCAGGTCCACAGCTCACAGCTAGAAACCACCCTACATAAAACCCCACATTAGGACGCTTCCCTTCTTGTTTAGGACACTGCTTTCCATCAGGAAAACCAAACTACTTAGAGGAGAGCTTTATGGATGAGCCTGACGTTATAATCTCACCGAACAATTACAGGCCTGTCCTGTTAGTGGGAGACACCCCAGTACACACATAAGCTTTGGTAGACGAGGTGTGCTGAACGTTGAGGGGAGCCGGGAAGACAGGGTGCAGGTGGGCAAGCCGTGAACGAGCCAACTCTATCTTTGGAAGTCCCTAGAGGATTGTGTGTCAGAGACCTCTTCCTGATCTAATTTCAGAGTCCAAACAATAAAAATCAGTGACTGAACAAGTATTTATTGAGTGCCTCCTACAGCTGTCTAGATCCTGGGTTAGCCAGTGGAGAAATACAAGGGCTGGAAATGACAATCCCTGCCCAGGCGGAACTTTCAATCTACTTAAGAAGGTAAATAAATAGGTATGGATGACAGATTATACATAGAGGATAGAGAATAGATAGATAGGCAGGCAGGCAGGGAGATAGAGTAGATGATTAGATAGGTAGGTAGGTAGATAAATAGATGGATAGATGATTGATAGATAGATAGATAGATAGATAGATAGATAGATAGACAGACAGATACATAACCAATTGTCATGGCAGCCGGTGCTCATTTCTAACTAAATGATACCAAAATTAAACACGATAAGGCCCTTTCCCTTCCCTCACCAATGCTAGATCTCCCTAATTACTTATGACATCTATTATGAGTCGAATACTGTCCTCCCCACTACCCCATCCCCCACCCCATTGAAAGCTACATTGAAATCCTAACTCCTGGTACCTATGTATGTGAAATTTCAAATGTAGTCGAGTTAAGATGAGGTCATGAGAGTGGACCTTAATCCAATGCCTGGTGTCCTTATAAGGAGAGAGACTTTTAAAAATTTATTCTTATTATTATTAATTTTGAGATGGAGTTTTGTTCTTGTGGCCCAGGCTAGAGTGCAGTGGTGTGACCTTGGCTCACTGCAACCTGTGCCCCCCGGGGTTCAAGCAGTTCTCCTGCGTCAGCCTCCCGAGTAGCTGGGATTACAGGTGCTCCCCACGATGCCCAGCTAAGTTTTTGTATTTTTAGTAGAGATGGGACTTTACCATGTTGGCCAGGCTGATCTCGAACTCCTGACCTCAGGTGATCCACCTGCCTCAGCCTCCCAAAGTGCTGGGATTACAGGCATGAGCCACCTTGCCCAGCCACAGAGGGAGATTTGAATACAGACACACACACAGAGGATAAGGTCATGTGAGGACACAGACACAGAGGGAAGACAGCTGTGTAAAGATGGAACCAGAGGCTGGAATGATGCAGGCACAAACCAAGGAACCTGAGCTAAGACCTATTTTCCAGCCTTGGTCTAGGAGTTCGGAGGGCGGTCGAGTGAGGCTTCCTGTAAGATGGGGCGAGCTAGATGTTGAAAGATAGATTGGATTCCCATGGGGGAGCATGGGCACCCAGTAAGGCAGTATTTTGAGACAGGTCAACTCTCATCCATTTCCGTCTTCCATCCAGGGACCTCTTAGCTGATCCCAGCAGCGCCAGTTCATGGACTTTGGTGAGGTCACCTAAGGGCAGGTGTGTAGACATCTGCTTTGTAGACATGCAACAGAGCACACACATGGAGCGCACACGCACACACATACACACACACACACACACACTCACACACACACAGAGTATATCTATTCTAGGCATGCTCATTAGCAACTAACTTTAATCATCCTTAGCGCTTGCATCTCAAATACCAAATACTTTGGTATGTGCTGTCTATGAACACACACCAAAAATAGTTCTGGGTAGATGAATGCCTGAGCCAAGAGACTGGCTAATTGCAATTTGAGTCGAGTGAAGTCACTGCCTCCCAGATCCCTTCAGTGCAGCCAAGGCAGGAATCTTAACACGGGATATCAATAACTAACTAACCTGAACCGGCCCCCACCGGCCACATGCAGCTGACTGCGCCGGGTGGGAGAACGGATGCTCTGTCTCCAATCCTTGGACAGGATGTGTCTGCCTGAGAGTCCGACCCTGTGGCTGAAATCCGCTCCTTGGCTTGGAGACATGGTCAGACCACCTGGGATGCGGCAGTTCTTGCAGTGAGGTATTCTGTGGTTGCAAATGAAAGAGTGGCGTATCAGTGAAAAGGAGAAGTTGACAGGCCCCTCTGCCATCTGCCTGTCTTTCCTTCCTCATTCCCAGGTACCTGATGCTGGCTGCTGACTTGATATATTCAGCATGACAAGGAGAAAAAGGGAAAAAAAGAATTACAGGCGTGTGCAACCCTCTCCCCATCCACCATCCACAAGGAGAAGGACTCAGTGTCATTTTGTAGTGGAATAAATGTAACCCCCCCAAATATATCCATGTCCCCACCCACCCTTCCCCAGATTCTGTGAATATGAACTGATTTGGAAAAGGGTCTTTGCAGATGTGATTAAGTCAAGGTTCTCAAAATGAGATCATCCCGGATTAACTGGGCAGGCCTTAAATCCATCGACAAGTGTCTTTGGAAGAGACACAGAAAAGAGATGCACTGAGGAAGGCCACATGGAGACCAGAGGCTGGGATTGGAGTGGTGTAGTCACGACCCTAGGAACGCTAAAAGCCACCAGACGCTGGAGGGGGCAAGGAAACGAATCTCCACGAAACGTGGCCCTGCCACCACCTTGATTTTGAAATTCCAGCCTCCAGAACTGTGGGGAAACTGATTTCTATGGTTTCAAGCCCCTAAGTTTGTGATAATTTCTTACGGCACTCCTGGGAAATGAATACACATTCCTTGTTGCATCAATGGAAAAGTGGGCTAAGTGAAAACAAAAATATTGGAGAAGGCAACAGAATTTGAAGAATACTAATAACAGTAACAACCATGGATCACATTTATTGAGTGCTTACCATGTGCCAAGTACCTGCCCAAGTTAGACAGTGAGAGGACTAAATTTAAACTCAGCAAGACGTGCCCCGAAGCCCATGTGCTTAACCAGCCTCCCTGCACTCCCAGGAAAGAGTGGAAGTTATATTTGGAAGGGGAAAAAGGAAGGGGATGAGAGAAGTGAGATCTGAAGGAGAGTTTGGAGGAATTTAATAGAGATTTTGGAGCCAACTGCCATGGAGGTGAGATCTAAACATTCAAAAGTTTTGCTTTACTTTATATAAATTGGACTTTTTTTTTTTTTTTTGGTGTTCCCGGAGAAATGTGTTAAAGATTTCATTTGCTCTCCTGTTAAATTTTATTTTTCTTTGAGATGAAGTCTTGCTCTGTCTCCCAGGCTGGAGTGCAGTAGCACAATCTCGGCTCACTGTAATCTCTGCCTCCTAGATTCAAGCAATTCCCCTGCCTCAGTCTCCCTAGTAGCTGAGATTACAGGTGCGCACCATCGCACCTGGCTAATTTTTGTATTTTCAGTAGAAATGAGGTTTCACCTTGTTAGCCAGGCTGGTGCTTGAACTCCTGACCTCAAGTGAGCTGCCCACCTTAGCCTCCCAAAGTGCTGGGATTACAGACATGAGCCACCGTACTGGATCAAAAAAAAAAATTTTTTTTTTGACATAACGCAGTGCTGAGACTGGAGCAGATGGTACCTGAGTTTTATGTGGGTTCCTTTTTCACTCATTCAACCTTCAACCATTGAGCTTTGGCTTGTCTGCCAAAATCTGTGCTCAGGGCTGCACAGAATGGTAAATGAGAACCAGACCCTGCCTTAGGGTTGGGGGTGGTCTCAGCTCACGAGGGCTGGAGTCACATACAAAAAGCCTGGAGTTTGGGCATCATTCCATGGGCAGTGAGAGTTGTTATGCAGGAGGACAAAGTTGGAGAGCTGGAGTACAGATCTGTATCCCACCGACTGCTTTCCAAATCCCCTCTGGTCTTTGGCAGCCTGTTAGCTACATAGATAAACCTATCCTTGCTAGACTGCTAAGCAATGACTAGTCACCCCATTCCAATAACACAATCAGATCAAAATTTTTTTCTCTAGGCTTTCTTGTGTATGTTTGGGGGAGTTTGGGAATGGGGCCTGGAGTGAGCTTGGTTGACTTTCCTCACATCTTTTTTTTTGTTTTTTGAGTGTGAGTCTCACTCTATCACCCAGGCTAGAGTGCAGTGGCACCATCTTGGCTCACTGCAACATCTCCCTCCTGGGTTCAAGCAATTCTCTTGCCTCAGCATCCCGAGGAGCTGGGATTACAGGCACCCGCCATCATGCCCTGCTAATTTTTGTATTTTTAGTAGAGACTGGGTTTCACCATGTTGGCCAAGCTGGTCTTGAACTCCTGACCTCAAGTGATCCGCCCTCGTCAGCCTCCCAAAGTGCTGGGATTACAGGCTTGAGCCACAATGCCCAGCCGACTTTCCTCACATCTTATCACGTTGATTACTATCAAGTTAGCCCTGGCTTTCAGAAAATATTTGCGTTGACTATATGGACAAAACTGGATCCAATTCAGTTTTGAGACTACAATGGAGCCTCAGTGGCATGATCACGTGATTAGATAAATTCCCGGGGGGGCTGGTGCGGTGGCCCATCCCTGTAATCCTAGCACTTTGGGAGGTCAAGGCAGGTGGATCACTTGAGGCCAGGAGTTGGAGAGCAGCCTGGGCAATGTGGTGAAACCCTGCCTCTACCAAAAATACAATAATCAGTCAGGCATGGTGGTGCATGTCTGTAGTCTCAGCTACTCGGGAGGCTGAGGTGAGAGGATTGCTTAAACCTGGAAGGCAGAGATTGCAGTGAGCAGAGATCGCGCCATTGCACTCCAGTGGTGTGATTTCTGTCTGAAAACAAACCAAAAAAAAGCTTCTAGGGAGAATATACATGATGGTCAGAAATTATCCTTGGAAATCCTTAGAAAGACACTAAGGTGGGAGCTGGTCAATTTCTCTCTGTCAGTCCAGTGTGGTCTGGTTTTCTCTAGCATTGGAAGAGGTTACCAAAAGTCCAGCTGAGCAGATGAAGTCGGCCGGCTTTTAGAGGTCCTAGCATATGAAAACATATTTAATATATTTAAATGCTAGACTCATGCTCGGGGCTGAGAAGCCTTTGGGAGCAGAGATTACTGAGTGGATCCCAGATCTTTAGATCAACCTCAGGAGAAGCTAAGGCCTTGCTTGTCACTTGCATTTGTTAATTCTATCTTTTCTCTTATAATAATTATTATATTGTATTGTTTCTTATTATTATATTATATTATTGTCTCTTATTATTATATTATTTCTTTTTTTTTTTTTTTNTTCTTTTTGAGACAGAGTCTCACATTGTCACCCAGGCTGTAGTGCAGTGGGCGATCTCAGCTCACTGAAGTCTCCGCCTCCTGGGTTCAAGCAATTCTGCCTCAGCCTCCCAAGTAGCTGGGACTACAGGCATGCACCACCATACCCAGCTAATTTTTTTGTATTTTTAGTAGAGACTGGGTTTCACCATGTTGGCCAGGATGGTCTCAGTCTCCTGACCTTGTGATCCACCTGCCTCAGCCTCCCAAAGTGCTGGGATTACAGGTGTGAGCCACCACTCCCAGCCCCTATTACATTATTTGTCTTATTATTATATTATTGTTTTATTATCATCATTCAATGAGTCCCTATCATTGAATTTGTGTAACAGAATTGCACAATTTACAGGACCACACTATCACGCAAATTTCTCCTGAAAGTACCTGCCTTTGAATAGGGCAGTTACCTCCTCCTGACTACAGAAGCTGGGTTTAGGAAAATCAGAGCAATTTCAGTCTCTGATCCTTTCTCAGAATCAACTTCGGCCAGCTTCACTGTCCGCGCGGCTCTACTGAGGGACTGCAATCTCCCCGCCAAGTTGGGTCTTGTCCACAGCGATCTCGGAGCCAAATTTCTGAATAAATTACAAAACTGTTCCACAGTTGCTGTGTTTACTGAAAAACTCATCTTCTATTGCTATGCAAACGTACTAGTTGTGGATATACTTTCTATTTGGCAGTACTTTTTGCTGTGTGGTGTTTCACAAAGTGTGCTCTGGGGAACGCTGGGGAGGTAGGGTGTTCCGTGGAAAAACAGTGTCCTGGGCTGAAGCAGTCTGGAAACCACCTCTTCGTGGATGGACATTCACACATCAACTGACCCTAAAGTAGAGATATCTGGGTAACTTGGATTAATGCAGCATTGGCCAAATTTGTTCGCTGATGAAATCCTCCTCTTTGGTGTACTTCAGAAGCCAGAGACGCGGGAGAAGGAAGCAAAAGGTGGCCAGGTCCTCTCCAGCTTCCTCAGGCTGTGCGTCCAACCTGAGCTGGGAGACGGGGAACCAGGTGGCTATTTTAAAGTGAACTGGCAGCCAGGCACAGTGGCTCACGCCTGTAATCCCAGCACTTTGGGAGGCTGAGGTGAGTAGCTCGATCACTTGAGGCCAGGAGTTCGAGACCAGCCTGGCCAACATGCAAAACCCCGGCTTGACTAAAAATACAAAAATTAGCCAGACATGGTGGTGGGCGCCTATAGTCCCAGCTACTTAGGTGGCTGAGGCAGGAGAACCACTTGAACCCAAGAGGCAGAGACTGCAGTGAGCTGAGATCAGGCCTTAGCACTCCAGCTTGGGCAACAGAGCCAGACTCTGTCTCTAAATAAATAAATAAATAAGTGAACTGGCCTGGCCTTTTCAAGATTGAGAAGTGGCCAGAAAGCTACAGGATCTGTCCATGATGCCACAAAAGATTGGGAAAACGAGATTGGCAAGAATGTGGTTGACAATTGTCTTGAGAGAAAAATTAAACACTTTGATGTTTGTGCTCACGGTGTTGAAATATACAATACGCCAGTTACGGAGAATACTAGGCACCTCTTCTATGTGAAGCCCCACCTAGGGGGTTGAAGAGTGTCTCCTAAAATTCATATCCACTCAGAACCTCAGAATGTCATCTTATTAGGAAATAGGGTTTTTGTAGATGTAATTAGGCCAGTTTTAAGATTAGATCATCCTGAATGAGGACAGGCCTTAAATCCAGTGGCAAATGTCCTTACGAGGGACAGAAAAGGACACACAAAAATGCATGAGGCAGACCACGTGAAAACAGAGCAGAGATGGGAGGGATATAGCCACAAACCAAAGAATTCTAGGAGCCGCCGGGCGCACTGGCTTATGCCTGTAATCCCAGCACTTTGAGAGGTCAAGGCGGGCACATCACTTGAGTTCAGGATTTCAAGACCAGCCTGGCCAACGTGCTGAAACCCCATCTCCACTAAAAATACAAAAATTAGCTGGGCATACTGGCGCAAGCCTGTAGTCCTAGCTACTCAAGAGCCTGAGTCAGGAGAATCCCTTGAATCTGGGAGGCGGAAGTTGCAGTGAGCCAAGATTGCCCCCTTGCACTTCAGCCTTGTTGACAGAGTGAGACTCTGTCAAAAAAAAAAAAAAAAAAAAAAAAATTCTAGGAGCCACCAGAAGCTGGGAAAAGCAAAGAGGGATCCTCCCCTGGAGCCATCACAGGGAGCCTGGCCCTGCCTGCACCTTGATTTCAGACTTCCAGCCTCCAGAACCAGGGGAAAATAAATTTCTGTTGTTTTAACCCCCAAAGCTTGTGTGATCAGTTACAACAGCCCTAGAAGACTAATACAATCCCCATGCTGTGTTGACCATGGGTGAGACAGTATTCCCATGCTGACTGAACTGAATTATGCATACTGCATCCCTATTGATGAAGGTATAATGGATACATGTGAACCTGAGACGTGCTAATTTTTGCATCAGGGGTGGACAATTAGTAAGAGGCCATCTTACTAATTGTGGCCTCTGTGTGCCCATCTCCAGGGCTCAGATGCAGCGTGTCAAGAGTGAGAGAATGCAGAGCACAGGTGAGGTTGTAGGGACACTGGATTTGTCTGTGGGTGATGATGTGAAGGCTGAGAGCGGACTCTCAGGGAGCCTTGTCTTGGCAGACCTGAGAAGGAGCTACTTGATAAAGAGACACTGCTGGAAGGAATCCAAGAAGGACAGAGCCACTAGGCCAGGTTTACCGCGTGCTACCTCTGCCTAGGCTGGACCTCAGGGGCTCAGAAAGCCATTTTGCAATGAATTACCTCTGCCCTGGGGCCACCTTATATTCGAGGGGATTCTTAGTTACTTCTCATACTCTCGTTTAACTTTCCCAGAGTTCAAGTCCTACACTGTATAAACATTTATGAACTTTTTTTTTTTAAGATGGAGTCTCACTCTGTTGACCAGGCGGGAGTGCAATGGTATGATCTCAGCTCACTGCAACCTCTGCCTCCCAGGTTCAAGCAATTCTCCTGCCTCGGCCTCCCGAAGAGCTGGGACTACAGGCACGTGCCACCACACAGGGTTAATTTTTGCATTTTTAGTAGAGACAGGGTCTCACTACGTTGGCCAGGCTGATCTCGAACTCCTGGCCACCTCGGCCTCCCAAAGTGCTGGGATTACAGACGTGAGCTACCGTGCCCAGCCTGAATTTTTATGAACTTTTGACTACTGGCTCCACCTCTCTTTGCCCCCGTTCTCCAATCTATGAAATGGGGGTAATAATATTTGCCTGTTAGAACGCTGAGATGATGACTTAACACCTGGAGGGTGCTTTGCCCAGTTTCTAGCACACAGCAAATATTTACTTTATTAGCAGCTAGTTTAATGACTGCTAGAGGGTGTATAACTTGTGTTTTTACCCACCAGCTTTCATGTATCGAAGGGCTTGCTCTGTGCCTGGCGTGGCTCTAAACACCTTACTCATGGTTTTATTTATTTATTTAAAATATTGTTTTTTAGAGATGGGGTCTTGCCCTATTCAGCCCAGGCTGGAGTGAAGTGGTGCGATCATAGCTCACTGCAGCCTCAAATTCCTGGGTTCAAGTGATCCTCCCACTTTAGCCTCCTGAGTAGCTGGGACTACAGGTGTGTACCACCACACCCAGCTAAACTTTTAAACTTTTTGTAGAGATGGGATCTTGCTATGTTGCCCAGGCTGGGCTTGAATTCCTGGCCTCAAGCCATGCTTCCACCTTGGCCTCCCAAAGTGCTGGGATCACAGGTGGGAGCCACCATGTGCCTTTCCTTACCCGACGTACCTGTGTTTGGTTGGCACCTTAGGAGTCATGTCCACTTGGTAATATGATCGTTTTCTTAATTCTCACAACCACTATAGGAGGAAGGAATAATAAGTCTTACCATTTTACAAATGAAGAAACTGAGGTTCAGGGACGACAGGACATTTGCCCAGAGTCACACAGATGGCTAAGTCAGGATTCAAACTCAAGTCCGACCACTCCCTGAGCCCAGCCATTTTATGATTGCATATGATAGTTGACAAGATTTTTATGTCCTACAAAAAGGTGAAATTCTTCCTTCTAATACTTAGGTATGTATTTTATTGTGTATTATAAAAATATTGGTTCCCATGTACTGTAGTAATGTAGAATTTCCTTTTAAAATAAACTTATTTGGGCTGGGCACAGTGGCTCACGCCTGTAATCCCAGTACTTTAGGAGGCTGAGGTGGGTAGTCACTTGAGGTCAGGAGCTCAAGACCAGCCTGGCCAACATGGAGAAACTCTGTCTCTACTAAAAATACAAAAATTAGTCAGGTGTAGTGGCACACACTTGTAATCCCAGCTACTTGGGAGGCTGACGTAGGATTGCTTGAATCCAGGAGGCGGAGGTTGCAGTGAGCCGAGATCATGCCATTGCACTCCAGTCTGGGAGACCAGACCAAGACTCCATCTCAAAAACTAAACTAAAAATAAAATAAAATAAACTTACTTAACAGCACTTATCACAATAGCCGAAAGATGGAAATGCTCAAATGTCCATCAATGAATGGGTGGGAGGGTAAACAAATTGTGTTTATCCAGTTTATTGAATGTTCTATTCCAACAATGGAATATTATTCAGCCATGAAAAGGAATGAAGCACTGATTCAGGCTACAATACGATGTACCTTAAAAACATTATGCAAAGTAAAATAAGCCAGAACCACAAGGAGATATTGTAGGATTCCACTTATATGAAACATCCAGAACAGACAAATCCATAGAAATGGAAAGCAGATTATGGTTACCAGGGACTGTGGGGGAGGAGGGAGTGGGGTGCAGCTGCGTAAAGGTTATGGAGTTTTGACTTAATGAAAACGTCTCGGAATTAGACAAAGGTGATGGTCGCACAACACTATAAAGTACTAAATGCCACTGAATTCACTTTATTTTTACTTTTTTCTTCAGATGAGCATCATGATCTAAGAATTCACTTTAAAATGGTTAATTTTATGGTATACCAACTTCACCTCAATAATTTAAAAATTAAGTTTGAAAAAGGAAGTGAATTCGTTTAAAGAAAAGTATGAAGCAAACGATAGCACAGAGGGATTGCAGGTATAGTGAAAGACACGAAGGTGATACTTAGAAAATACGGCACCGTATTATCCGTTAAGCGTGCAAGGCAACTCTTTAAGAGCCAAGTCAGTGTCTTGCTCTCCTTTGTTGTTGTGGTTTTTTCTCCCTGCAGCCAGCTCAGTGCTTAAGAAAAACTTGTTGAGTTCAGCTCAGCCCGGCTCAGCCTGGCTTAGTTAATTGAGTTAAGGCGAGCTGAGTCGTACTGAATGCACCAGCTGGCTGGCCTGGAGAAGATCCAAGTTGAAGATGTTAAGAATCACACTAATTCAATAAGCAGCTGCAAGGTAGTCTAATGAGACCGTGTGCCTTTCCTTACCCGACGTACCTGTGTTCCGCTGGCACCTTAGGAGCCACGTCCACTTGGTAATATGATCGTTTTCTCCCCATAATCCCCTGTGTGTGTTTGCTGCAGATGTCAGGGAAGAGGGGCAAGTCAAAGAAAAACACAGACTCAGCTGGAAGCCCCCGGGCAGTGGAAGGCAGGGCCTGAAGGAAGCAGAGGACTTTCTGTCTGTCTGTGCGTAAGTGCTGCCAAAAACCTACACCTTCCTCATCCAAACTTTTCCTGGTGCATCTAGCGTAGCAACGTATCATAGCATCTAGCTCATTCTCTTGACTCTGATTGCCTGGGTTTGAACCTGGCTGATGGACCTGAGACAAATTCATTCACCTTTCTGCGCCTTTGGTTTTTTTGCAGCTATAAAATGAAAATAATCCTAGTACCTATGGTAGGGGGTTGTTGGGAAGATTCAGTGAAATGGTACATGCCAAGCACTTAACACACAGTTCCGGGAACGCTGGAAGTGCTCCGAAAGGTTAGCTATGAGGAGACAGAACAGTGGTTTGTAAACATCCTCCTGAACGGAAGCACATGGCTTGCTCATGTAAGTTCTCCTGGAATGGTGATATAAGCTCCCAGGACCAGGAGGGAGTAACAGGAATCGTGCTGTTTTTCTCCATTCTGGCAGGATCCTACCTTCAGGGAGTCCCCATAGGCTGTCTGCCCTGGGGACAGGGAACCCAGAAACTAGAAAAAAAAAACTGCACAAAGGGTCCTCTTCCTTCTCTTCTCTGGGAAGCTGCTCCTCTTGCATGTTAAAGTCTGCATCCTCGGCCAATAAATCAGAAGCCCACCAATCTTGACCCTATCTGCAGGGTTGTGAGTGCAAAGGGCAAGATATGGGCATCGGGAGGTGTGGTTTCTCAGATGCACTTGGCACTCATTTGACGCCTTGTCCGTTTCCTGTCTCTTTCTGAGCTATTGTTCCATCATTTAGGGTAAGTAGACATAGATTCCAGAAAAATTGCTGATTACAAGTTAAAAAAATCTGGAGTGTCCTTTGTTTAAATAAACGTGCACTAGGAAACTGAATCTACAAGGAGACACAAGAACTGCTGAGTGGTTGAAATAGAGGTGGGGAATCCCACAGCCACAGGTCACCCAGCCACCTGCTTTCCTCCACCGGATTCCTCCCTCCAGCACATTTTGAAAACTACCGACTAGACTGAATTCCTGCAGCAGGGGTGGGGCTGGAGGCCCGGGGCAGGAGAGAGCATGAAGGAGGGAGGTGGTCCTGGTGGTGGTCTCCAGCAGGATGAAGATGCAGAGGAGAGCTGCTATACAGGTCTGCCTGCCCGTTAGTGACAGTGTGACCAGGAGCTTAGGACATCAGGTCTTCCTGTCGATTCCTCTTTCTTCTGGTAAGAGCACGTTCTCTTTGGGGGAACCACTCACTCTTACTCTGTCCAGGTGGTCTGGCCGGGCTTCAGCAGTGATTGGAACCTGGGCACTTAGATTAGTGCATCCCTGTTGCCAGAGTCACTGGTCCAGCAATGGGCAGCTGAATCTATCAGAGCACGCTAAACCTGACCCTGGGATTCTTATAGAGGCAACCAGGAAAAAAGCTGGATTTGACTCTGGAAAGATATAAAACAGGTGGAGTGAGCCAATCTAAACATGAAACCAGTACAGGGAAAAGCAGAGCCAAAAAGCTAGAGAGAGGGAAATTCCTAAAGACTTAATCGAGGGCCTGGATCCAGCCATGCCTGAAGCTTATACAGTCTTTTCTTCTCAAATAATCCAACATACATTTTCCATCTGGTTGAAGTTCATCTAAGTCAGGATTTTGTCACTTTCCAACTGAAACCTTGTGACTAATACACATGGGCAGTTTATTTCACCTCTTTCAGTTTCCATTTTCTCATTTACTGAGTGTCTCTAAAAAATCTATATAAACTTTACCTTTAAGCAGATCTGTACATATAAACACATACATCACAGCAGCAATAAGATATTATCAATAGTGTAAGTATTTTGCATATTTGTTAGTTTTAAAGAAGGCAAAACAAGGATTGGTTAATATCAGTTCACTTTCCTTTCTAAGTGAGAGTGGAGGGGGAATAAAAGTTACATCAATGTCCATTACCAATGGGAATGGAGAAAACAGGAGGAGGCCACATGCTGAGCAGAAAATGGGGAGGGGTCTGATGACAGCTGAGGTTCCCACAGTTCTGCAGATGGGGGCTGAGCCCTAGGGAAGCCCTTCAGCCCCTATAAGCCCCCAGGTTCTTGAGGCCAGGGAAAACTAGAGGGACAATTGAGATAGATCTTTCTTAGGAAAAGAAGGTTCAGAGGCCCAGACCCTATAAATGTGAGTCATGCCCCAAACAAGCCATTGCAGCTCATGGCCATGGCCAACTTCATGCATGGGGCCAGGTTTTCCCTGGACAAACGAACTGGCCTTTTGTGGCCAAGAGAGCTGCTCCCGGGGATTGCCTTCTTGGAATGCCACTGTGGTCTGCTCGGGAACCCTTGAAATCGAAAGCCCTGAGCTCTCCTTGTCACAGCCGTCACACATAAATACCACCAGGGGGGATTTCCCACGGAATTTTTTGCAACCACTCAAATGTTTCATTTCCCATTGTTTGCCAGTCCCTCTCGGAGCCTCAACTGTCAAAGCAGCCGCAAACACAGGCTGCTTTTCCCCCAGGATCCCATGGCGCTCGCTCTTGCGTCCCCTCCATGTTGGGAAGCCAGTGTTGGCAGGATATCATCAGCTCGGCCCGGGAATAAGGTCTGTTAGTCAACTAGTGAAGCAAGTCAGCGGAGGGAATACCCGGCCTGCTTGCTGGGGAGGCACAGCTCTGTGCTGTCACCCTAGTTATTACTATCATCACAGTGACGAATAATTCCATTTATACAAAGAAATCCCTTCCACACGTCTGAAGCACTTGACCAAAAAATACACAAATGCAGCATTAATGTTTCACTTTTAGAATATGAACTTGGTCGGGTGCAGTGGCTCACCCAGGTGCAGTGATGAAATGCCTGTAATCCCAGCACTTTGGGAGGCTGAGGCAGGCGGATCACCTGAGACCAGGAGTTCAAGACCAGCCTGGCCAACATGGCGAAACTCGGTCCCTACTAAAAATACAAAAATTAGCCTGGGTGTGGTGGTGCAAGCCTGTAGTCCCAGCTACTTGGGAGGCTGAGGCATGAGTGAGAATCACTTGAACCCCAGAGGCAGAGGTTGCAGTGAGTTGAGATCACACAACTGCACTCCAGCCTGGGTGACAGAATGAGACTCTGTCTCAAAAATATATAGATATATATAAACTTGAATCACTTTTTTTCTTGATTCCAGGTGCTTTAATGGAATTCTAAGTTGTAGTCCATACATCAGTGCTGAAAAAAGATGATCCATGTCAGCTGAGAACTGATTGACTGATTGAAAAGCACTTGTTTTGAAGCAGGCATTGCCCTGCGTGTTTTGGGGACCCACATATGAAAAAGGCATAGCTGCCTGTGCCTAGGAGCGAATGGTCTAGAGAGAGGCAGAGATCACAAGCCACCATGAGATGTCAGATCAACTAGGAGTTTATTCAGGGGATATTGATCTGAGGGGTGAACAGGAGTCGCCAGGCAGGTACACAGGTGGCCTATCACCAGTTCACACGATCTGAGTACATGTAGGATGAATGACCCCAGGCAAGGATGGGTGCATGTGGCACAGCCTGACCCTGTGGGGATGAGGAATAGTAAGATGTCTTTTAAATATCCATTCACTAGGGCCCACCCACTGTACAACAGAGGCTGCCCTAGTACGGAGTTTGGCCATGTAGTCATTCATTCATTCATCCATTAAAGCCACAAATATTCTCTGAGCACTTATGATGTGCCAAGCAAGTCTAGGTGCTGGGGAGGCAGAGGTGACCAAAATCAATCTGGTTTCTTCTCTTCTGGAGCTTCCATACTGGCTGAGCAGAGGGCCATTAAACAAATACACGTGTCAAATCATAAAGAAATACACAATCCAGTCCGGGCACAGTGACTCACACCCGTAATCCCAGCACTTTGGGAGGCTGAGGTGGGTGGATCGCTTGAGGTCAGGAGTTTGAGACCAGCCTGGCCAACATGATGAAACCCTGTCTCTACCAAAAATTCAAAAATTAGACAGGCGTGGTGGTATATGCCTGTAATCCCAGCTACTCAGGAGACTGAGGCAGGAGAATCGCTTGAACCCGGGAGGTGGAGGTTGCCAAGATCACACCACTGGACTCCATCCTGGGCAACAGAGCAAGACTCCACCTCAAAAAAAATAGAAACATACAATACAATAAAAGACAACCTAATTCACATAAAAGCATCTGCCTGCCCCTCAGTTCCTGAGCTCCCACTTGACACAAAGTGTTGTGGGGGTGCAAATTTGGGTCAATATTTGTGTAGCAGAATTCTGGGGACCAACCAGAACTCCTGAAAAAGGATGCCACTCAGCAGTGATGCCACTCATCACTTTACCGTTTACTTGGCATTTTAAAAAATATATTATCTGTGGACACCTTGGGTCCTGTTGGCAAGCCTGGGGAGGCAGTTTAGGAGTTATTTTCTTTATTTCTCAGGGGAGGAATCCGAAGCTTAGAGAGGAGGAGGGACTGACCGGCTTGAGGTCACACAGCTAGAAAGGCCAAGATTGCTGTGCCTTTTTTTTTTTTTTTTTTTTCTACAAAGAGAACAGCAGAGCAAGGTGGCCATTTTATTTTTTCAAAGTCACATTACCTGCTGGTACAGAGGACATAAAAGTGCAAAATCCCACCAGGAAGGGAAACAAAACAGTCTTGAGACAGCCATGTCCCAGAGGTGAAGATTTGGGGAGATTTTAATATAGGGTGTGAATTCCAATTCACATCTCTTCCAACGGGACCAATTTCCGAATTCCAGGGAACTAACATTCATCAACACCTCCGAGATCCCAGAGATCCCAATATTCCTGCCAAGGGCTATTAAAAGTCCCATTTCCCAGATGAAGAGATTGAGTCCCTGCTGCATACAATTAGACAGTAGCAGAACCAGCATTTGAACTCTGATGCACTCTGATTCTGGGACCTGTGGAGCTCCAGGTACCTAGAGCTGGCTCCCTACTGGGGCCTTGGAGACTGGGTAGCTGGATGCTAGGAGAGGCTGCGGAGGTAGGGCCCAGGGGCTGAGGTTGCAGCGGCTGCCCGGGAATGCAGCCCTTACACACCCACTTTTTAACACGGTGGCATCCCTGACAGACACCCTTGTCCTTTTCCTGTGCTGGCCTTCGTAACACAATAAATAAAGCCTTAGAGTAACGTGACCTGAGCCAGGCAGTAAATGATGGCACTGTCAGTTGTACACGACAGTTGAAACAAACACAGACTGTAATCATAGTGCTGTACGGGGAGAAAGACATTTGGCAAATGAGATTCCATTTTCACATTGGTTTGTGCTGAGCATATAAATTTCCTGCGGGCCGGCCAGCGTTGGGGATGTGTAATTGATTGCCTGCATTATAATAAACAAGCTGTGACAGGTGATCATTCATCATATTCCGCTGAACGTTCCAGCACACCAGAAAACGGAGGAAGAGAGGGAACGCGCGAGCGAGGAGAGAGGAGAGGAGGAACCTGGGGGAGGGGAGGGGGTCGGAAAGACCGAGTATTCCCGACAGACAGAAAAACGAGGGGAGGAGCGGGGGAGGGAATCCGCTGAGCGGGCTGGGGAAAGTGAAAGCAATTACTATAATTCTTTTGATTATCTAATTTGTTCTTTCTGGCCTTCGTTATATGACCCTCCCCCCCTCACCCCACTCCAACATAGAAGGTCCCCCACGGGGACCTGGGAAGGCACAGAGAACGCTCCCTCCACAATCAAGGGGAGGAAGGGGGAAGGCAGGTGGGGGAGGGGCCGCGTCTAGTTGTAACAGGAGTAGATACATTCGGGAAAACCTGGGGG
>NW_016107374.1:5413229-5438520 GCF_001604975.1 Cebus imitator | reverse complement strand
GGAGGAGGAGGAGGAGGAGGAGGGGAGGTGTATGTGCAGGACTTAGCTTTGCTCTTGCACTGAGATGCCTCCAGTCGGATGGATAGGAACCAGCCTCTTTAAATACATTTTTTTAAAGGGTGTCTGAAAAACAAGTGAAAAGTTCCTTTATTGGAGAAAAAGGACAGCATCCAAGTTGGCATCAGATGTGGTTCCACAAGCCTGTCATATGGTGCTCTCATTCCTCCCCCGCGCTCCCCCCGCCCCGCCCCAGCTCCCACCTCCCCACCCCCACCCCAGCCCCAGCCTCTCTGTCTCACTCTCTCTCTGTGCCCTTGGCCCGGGGCTGGGGGTCGAACAGGAGCTGCTGGGAAGCACCCTCCTCTCCAGGAGCTCCCACCTAGACAGACACAAGGCGGAGGTACACTGGCATATGAAGGGCAGAAAGACAAATGCAGAGCTCTCGAGCCAGCACACGCATTAAATAAGTACTTACATTATGCAAAAGCCAAGGCCCTCAACATGGGGGTGAATGAAGAAGGGGGACAAGCAGGGCTGCGTCTCAGACTAGTTTCCCCAGTTCTCATTCTGCCAATTTCCAACCCTCGCCTCCCTACCCCGCAAGCATCCTCCCATTCCCTCCTAGCTACCAAGCGCTGAGCGCAGGTGGGAGCCTCGGACCCAGAAGGCTGGGCGCTGAGGGGGCGTGGCCTGCGCCAACATCGGGGGCGGGACCTGGGTGGGGCTTAGCCGGGGCGGGGCCCACTCGGGACGGGGCGGGGCGAGCACAGAAGAAAGAGCCTTAGGGGCTACTTTGCTGCTACTCGCACGGTGATTCCCAGCGTCTTCTGCTATTTCATCGTAGCCTTAACAACTGGAATCTGTCGCCTTTGAGATGCTCCTAAAGTCACTACTTTGGGAGAATCTGTTCAAGGGACCTGCTTTCTAAAAGCAATGACATCAGCCCAGCAACGTGATCTGTGTTGTCCTTGAGGGATTAACAGCTCTTTTGGGTCTCCCAAGAATCCTGGGAGGTAGCTAGGGCGGGTGCTGTTGTCCTCATCTCCACACAATGGCCTATGAAGTGCATGTCGGGGCCTTGATTTTACGGGGGAAGAAACTGAGGCACAAAGAAACGAAGTTTCTCTCTCGAGATCTGGCAACAACAAAGTCAATTTGAAGCCAGGGGTCTTCTGACATGTTCTTCAGCATCCCCACGAGAACGTGTACTTTCTCCCTCCAACACTCCCCTCCCATTCATAAGTGCACACAGGTACTGAGTAGGAGGGGCAGGGTTGAGTCTATACTGAATGATTGTGCATCCAGACTGTCACTAAGCCCTCTTGGTTTTGCCTGACACACGTGGCTCACATCTCCCCGCTTCTCTCCACTCCCACGGTGTGCCCCCATGTCCAGGCCACCTGCATCTCCCTCCTGAACCACTGTCCTCACCTCATCATTGGCCTTCCTCTTAATGTTGTTCCCACTCCCAAAAACTCCCCACCAGCAGCCATAATCACCGATGATGGTCCATCCATACCCCGCATCAACTGTCTCGCTAGCACTTTTTTTTTTTTTTAAAGACATGGTTTCCTTCTGTCACCCAGACTGGAGTGAAGTGGTGTGATCATAGCTCACTGTAGGCTCGAATTCCCGGACACAAGCAATCCTTCTGCCTTAGCCTCTTGAGTAGCTGGGACCACAGGTGCTTGCCCTCATGCCCAGCTAATTTTTATTTTTGTAGAAATCAAATCTCATTATGTTGCCCAGGCTAGTCTTGAACTCCTGGCGTCAAGCCATCCTCTTGGCTCAGCTTCCCCAGTTGCTGAGATTTACAGGTGTGAGCCACCACCATCTTTTTTTTTTTTTTTTTTTGAGATGGAGTCTCGCTCTGTCATCCAGGCTGCAGTGACACCATCTCGGCTCACTGCCACCTCCATCTCCCAAGTTTGAGTGATTTTCCTGCCTCAGCCTCCTGATGGGATTACAGGTGTCTGTCATCACGCCTGGCTAATTTTAGTAGAGACAGTGTTTCACCATGTTGCCCAGGCTGGTCTTGAACTCCTGACCTCAGGTGATCCACCCACCTCGGCCTCTCAGAGTTCTGGGATTACAGGTATCAGCCACTGTGCTTGGCCAGGTCCAGAAGTTTTCCATCACCCCAAACAGAAACTCAGTACCCATGAGCAGTTGCTTCCCATTCTGCCTTCCTCCTGGCCCCTGACAACCGCCAATCTGCTCTCTGTCTCCATAGATCACCAATTCTGGATATTTCATGTAAGTGGAATCCTACAATGTGTGACTTTTGTGTCGGGCTTCTCCCACTCGGCATCCTGTGTTCAAGGCTCATCCACGCTGTAGCGCCAGTCAGTGCTTATTTTCTGTTTATGGCTCAGTGCTCTTCCATTGCCTGGATGAACCACATTTTGTTGATCCATCCACTGGCTGGTGGTCATCTGGGTTGTTTCCACCTTTTGGCTTTTGCGAACAGTGCTCTATGAACATTTGTGGGTAAGTTTTCATTTGAACATTTGAAATTACCTCAAGTGATTTCCCTGCCTCGGCCCAAAGTGCTGGGATTACAGGTATGAGCCACCGAGGCCAGCCTGAACGTTTGTTTTCAATTGTTTGGGGTGCATACTTGGGAGCAGAACTGCTAGGTCATGTGGTAACTCTGTGTTTAGTTGGTCAAGGAACGTCCACACTGTTTTCTGCAGTGACTGTCCCATTTTACATTCCCACCGGCAGCACCAGGGCTCCAATTTTGCACATCCTTGCCAACAAACACTTGTTATTTTCCATTTAAAACAATGTTTGCACTGGGCACAGTGACTCATGCCTGTAATCCCAACACTTTGGGAGGCCGAAGTGGGTGGATCACCTGACGTCAGGAGTTCAAAACCAGCCTGGCTAACATAGCAAAACCCCGACTCCCCGTCTCTATTAAAAATACAAAAATTAGCCGGGCGTGGTGGCACGCACCTGTAATCCCAGCTACTTGGGAGGCTGAAGCAGGAGAATTATTTGAACTGGGAGGCGGAGCTTGCAGTGAGCTGAGATCACATCATTGCACTCCAGCCTGGGTGACAAAGCAACACACCATAAAAAAAAAAAAAAAAAAAAATGTGGCCTGGCACAGTGGCTCATGTCTGTAATCCTACCTAGCACTTTGGGAGGCCGAGGCGGGCAGATTGCCAGAACTCAAGAGTTCAAGACTCGCTTGGGCAACACGATGAAACCCCATCTCTACTAAAATACAAAAAATTAGCTAGGTGTGGTGGCACATACCTGTAACCCCAGCTACTCGGGAGGCTGATGCAGGAGAATTGCTTGAAACCGGGAGGTGCAGGTTGCAGTGAGCCGAGATCGCGCCATTGCACTCCAGCCTGGCGGTGGAACGAGACTTCCCTGTCTCAAAAAAAAAAAAAAAGTTTGCCATTCCAGTGGGTGCACCTACCTCCACCTTTTAGACTAGATAGGGCATGTTCAGGGTTGTATGGCCATAGAGTAGCTCTATCTTGTATTTCTCTCCCCTTCCTTCTTACTACGCTGGGCTTTCATGTCCCCAAATTGCACCCGTCTTTCCGTGGACCTTGGCATATGCAGTGCCTTCCTCCTTCCCATCCTCTGCTGGGTTCTGCCCACTTGTACTTCAAGGCTACATCAGATCCCCCTCTGACAATGGTCTGTCCCTCAGCCTTCCTTTCACAGCTCCCAATTTGGTTGTAATTTTACATTTCCTTTTGCAATTACTGATTAATGTCCACCTTCTTGACCTGACTACTCCCTTCCCCTAGGAAGGGACCGTCCTGCCTTTGCCACCCACTGTGTCCCCAGCACTTAACACAGTCCCTGGTAGAGACTTTAGGAAGAGCAGTGACACGATCATAGCTACTCCAGGGCCAATAGCATCCTCCTTGCCTGAGCCTCCCAAGGAGCTGGAAGTACAGGAACACACAACCATGCCCAGCTAATTTATTTTTATTTTTTGTAGAGATGGAATCTCACTATGTTGCCCAGACTGGTCCAGTACTCCTACCCTCAAGCAATCCTCCTACCTCAACCTCCCAAAGCCCTGGGATTACAGGCCTGAGCCACTACACTTGGCCCCAGTTCTAAGACGTTAACCACGTGTAAGCCTTCAGGAGAATCTCAGGCCCTGGCCCTCTTCAATAAATATTTGGTGAATGAATGCATAAGCAATGAATGAGATCCAAGTGCGGATCCCATGACCTTATGAATTGTCCTTTTCTTTTTTTCACTGATCAGTGGCACTAGCAGGCCTCAACAAGTTAGAAACTAAAAAACCTGCTTTGGGCCGGGCGCAGTAGCTCACGCCTGTCATCCTAGCACTTTGGAAGGCTAAGGTGGGTGGGTAGGTCACCTGAGGTCAAGAGCTCGAAACCAGCCTGGCTAACATGGTGAAACCTCATCTCTACTCAAAATACAAAAATCAGCCAGGTATGGTGGCGGGCACCCGTAATCCCAGCTACTCAGGAGGCCAAGGCAGGAGAATCACTTGAACCTAGGAGGCAGTGAGCTGAGAGCACGCCACTGCACTGCACTCCAGCCTGGGAGCAAAAACTCCGTTTTAAAAAAAAAAAAAATCTGCTTTAGCCGTAAGGAATTTGGAAATGGATGGCATTCTAGTTGCAGAATTAATACGAATGTCTCCCTCCAGAGCCAGGGTGAATCTGGCTCCAAATTCCGAGACTTGCGTGGGAATCGTGTTGATGCTGCCTTGCAATGCTGCTGAAGCACCAGGAACCTTGAAATATATTTGCTTGGTGTAAACATGACCTCAGCATGACAGGATGATCCCTGTGTTTGCCAAGCCATTAATTTTTATGTAATAACTACGACCACAACAAACTGCGTTTCCCCTACATGTTGAGTAGTTCTTAAGGTCAGGTTTGTGGGACTGTGTGAGGCAGAAACCTTATAAACTAGAATGTAGCGGTGGGTTTTCTGTGTTACAGCCCTGCTCCTACACATGGCTCCAAAGGGCTGAAGACAGAGGATTACAACTTCATGCAGCTACTTTTCGTCCAGGGAATGAACTCCAAATGCTTCCGACCATCTTTATGCTGCAAAGTCATGAGTGGTCAGATGCCCATCCCAAAGACGGGGAAACAGAGGCCCGGAGCTATGACGTGACTTTGACAGGGCCCCCCCTGCTAAGGAAGCCACAGGCTCCGATGAGAAGCCCCTCCCACCTATCTTTCTGGCCCATGCACTCTCCATTAGCCTGATTAAAGCAATTGATTTATTTATTCTTAGCGGTTGAGAAGGAAAAAAAAAAAAAAAAAAGAAACCAACATGCCATTTGTGTGATATAAATATCTCTGGAAAAAGCTAAAAAACATTGTGTCATACATATTTTCTTAATACCACAGTCAATCACACGTGTCTGTCCAAGTGCCGTAGTCCCTCAGCCCAGGAGTGCAGGGTGGGGGAAGTTTGAGGGTGGGGGTAATGGAGGGGACACACTCAGCAGAGACTCAGCTCCAGAATCCCCAGCCCCTGCATCGCAAATGTTGCCATGGACTAAATCTATGCTGGCTGTTTATTTTCCATTATCTATTGCCTTTGAAGAACCTTCTAGAAGTCTTAGAAACTTGATGTTGGGCAGGAAAGTGATAAGCAGGGATGCAGGGGTGCTAGGACACCCACTCCACTAGCCAGTTCCCAAAGAAAAAGACGGAGGTTGTCACTTTCTCACTCAGTGTACCCCATGGACTCACAGGAGGATTTAGATCATAATGTGGTTCCTCTTCCTCCAACCCTACACCCCCATCATTAAAAAGCCTTTAATCCCGATGATTCACCTGTTAGGAATTTAGCCCAAGGAAATAATTAAAGACATATAACAAGATTTAGTTACAGGATATTCGTCATGACACGTAGATTATGGTGAAAGATTAGAAGCAACCTCCACGTCCAACCAACCAAAGGTGATGGCTATGTAAGTTGTGTAGCTCATTTTTTAAAAACCTGCTCAGATCTCCAAAGAAAAAAGACTGGAAGGAAATGAACCAAGAGGGTCACAGAGATTGTCTTTGAGTCTGGAAATATGAGAATTTTTTTTTTTTCTGGGGTAAGTCCTTGTTTTTGGATGTTCTATTCAAAACCAACTTAAATTTGACTCCAGTTGGCAGCTTTGTGACATCAGGAAGATTTAGATATCATAAAAGGAATAGGAAGGAGCACTCCATGAGGGAACCACATGTAAAGGTCTGAAGGGAAGTCGGGGCAGAGAGGAAACAGCCACGCTGGAGTGGAGGATTTCCACTGCTGTGTGCTGGAACCACGTGAGGGAGATTTGTGGGCTTGTGTACAGACTGTATTTTTTGAAAGCCAAGGAGAGGAAGGCACATTAGATATGACAGGCAATTGGGAGCCACTATAGATTCTTGAACAAGAAAAGACATATCCAGTTCCAAGGGAGACCGAGAAGACAGTGCAGGGAGACACTGAGCAGGGAGCAAATCCGGTGGTGTCGTAATTCTTTCATGGAATGATCTGACTTTATTGGTTTGGGGGGTAAATGTTTCTGGAGAATCCTAGTACTCTAAATCTGCAAGAAATCTTGAGGTTGCTCATGTTTTAGGGATAGAACAAGCAGTTCAAACAGTTACATCATTCCAGTGATAAGGCAAGATGGCAGCCAAGTTGATACTGATCACCATCGGTCTTTAGTCCAACCCCAGACCAGCTTGTCTCTCCGTTGCCTTGCACCCCAATTCTAAGATTTTTTTTAAAATTATTTTTCCAGAGACAGTATCTTGCTTTGTCACCCAGGCTGGAGTGCAGTGGCACAATCATAGCTCACTGCAGCCTTGAACTCCTGGGCTGTGGCATCCTCTCACCTCAGCCTCCTAAGTAGCTGGGACTACAGATACACATAACCATGCCTGGCTCATTTATTTTATTTTATTTTTATAATTTTGTAGAGACGGAGTCTCATTCTGTTGCCCAGGCTTGTCTGAAATTCCTGGCCGCAAACAATCCTCCTGTCTCAACCTCCCCAAGCACTGGGATTACAGTCCTGAGTCTCTGCACCTGGCCCCAATTCTAAGATGTTAACCACATCTAAGCCTTCCAGGAGAACCTCAGACCCTGGTCCACTTCCTGGAGTCCCACCCAAAACTCTATTTTTCTATTCATTGATTTATTCATGTAACACTAAACACTGAACATTTGAAGACAGACGTGCTAACAGTTAGGGTAGAGTAGAAGGGAGATAATGATGGCACACAGTAGGTGCTCAATAAATATTTGTGGAAAGAAAGAGGCAAGGAGGGAAGACTAGTTCCCGCCCTCAAATAGCTCAAGATGTAATTTGAGAAACAGACACATTGTTTATATGGGATGTAAGCCATGCTTTCAGAGGGATATGAACCCAGGTTCTGCAGGCCCGGGCAAGACACTTCACAGAACCAGAGAGTTGACTTTCAACTTATTGATTGATTGATTGATTGAGACAGAGTCTTGCTCTGTTACCCATGTTGGAGTGCAGTGGCGTGATCTTGGCTCACTGCAACCTCTGCCTCCTGGATTCAAACTATCCTCCCATCTCAGCCTCCCAGGTAGCTGGGATTACATGTGTGCACCACCACACCCGGCTAATTTTAATATTTTTAGTAGAGACAGGGGTTTCACCATGTTGCCCAGGCTGGTCTCGAACTCCTGACCTCAAGTGATCTGTCCACTTTGGCCTCCCAAAGTGCTGGGATTACAGGCATGAGCCACCATGCCCAGCCCCAACTTCTTTTATAAAAGTGTATTTATAAAACTAACACTTGTTGAGCCCCTAGCATGGGCCAGATTGGGGATTAAAATTTCGGCTTTTTCCCCCGGGGTTACGCATTAAATCCAAAATGAGTAGGTGATCCCTGGAGAAAAGATGGAGAAGGAGAAAAAAATACAAAGTTGTCAGGCTCCCAGAAAGGACGGATGATGCTGGTTTCTCTGAACGATTTTGGACTTCTTCCAACTCCAGCCACCTCACTTGCTTTTCCTTTTGCCCACGGGCTACAAGGTCCATGGCTCTGGTCTGTGGGGGAAGGGGCAGGCATGAGCTACATGGAATCAGACACTCAGAGGCCTCCTCTCCATCTCCCCTTTCCAGTTATTCAGCGTTCTCAGGCCATTTCAAGTTTATGTTGCCAAGTGAACATAAATCAAGAGGCCGCCCAAGCCCCCAAAGAAACACTATGGGACTTCGCAGAGCCTTTCCCAGGGTGTGCAGTGGGAGGGAAGGAGAAAGAGGACTAAGGAGAAAGTTACATGTGGCTCCTTTAATCACTGGGTGGAAGGAGAGAGGAGAAAGTTCAAACAGAGCCCCTGCGAACCACGATGGGAAGCCAGCTCTGAGCTCCACTGTTCAAGCAACTGCTGTTGGCATCGCGCAGGTTTGTCTTGGCCCAAACCCGTCCTGGGAAACACAGAGACACTCATGCACTTGGAATTTGCTCCCTTAATGATTCACCCGGCAACTCGGCTTAGGCGGACAATTAAAAACAGAAGGTGAAAGGAAGGAAGAAAAGAAAAAGAAGGAAGGAAAGAAGGAAGAAAGGAAGGAAGGAAGGGAGGTGGGGAGAGGACAGAAGGAAAGAAAAAGAAAGATGAAGAGAGGGAGGGAGGAAGGAAAAGAAAGGGAGAAAGGAGAGAGAGAGAAGGATGGAAAGAAAAAAAAATAAAGAAAGAAAAAAGAGAAAGGAATGAAGGAGAGAAGGAAGGGGGGAGGGAGGTAGGAAAGAGGGAGGAAAGAAGGAAAGAGAGAGAGAAAGAAAGAGAAAGAAAAAAGGAAGGAAGGAAGGAAGAAAGAAAGAAGGAAGGAAGGAAGGAAGAAAAGAAAGAAAGAAAGAAAGAAAGAGAGAGAGAGAGAAAGAGAAAGAAAGAGGGAAGGAGGAAGGAAGGAAGAGGGAGGGAGGGAAAGAGGAAGGGAGGAAGGGAAGAGAGAATGAAAAAAAGAAAGAAAAGAAAAAGAGGGAGGAAGCGAGGAAGGGAGGAAAGAAGGGAAGGAAAGAGACAAAAAGAACTAAAGAGAAGGAAGAAAGAAAAGAGAGAAACCCACCACATTACTGGCTAAAGGTGCCCTCCCCCAAATCCCTGGGGCATCACTTGTGCTGGGCCCTGGGGTGGAGGGGAAGAGAGAAACTTTCTGAGAGTTCCCATGAGGGGACGCTGCCAGCCGTGAGCTGATTCCAAGTGAGAACAAAGCAGCAGGGATCTGGAAAGGTCTAACTCAAATGCTGTCTGTTGCATTCCGTGAGCCTTAGAGAGAGGTACTAGATAAAACAATGAAGTAAGGGGTGGTGCCAAGCAGTTGCTTTACATTGAGTGCTCATCATGTGCCAATGTTGTATCCGCATGTTCCATCTCTTATCTCGCTGAGTCCTCACAGCAAATGCAGGAGCAGGGCCTTCACCCCCATTGCACAGGCAACAGAGCTGAGACCTGATCCGTTCCTAACCTGCCCAAGGACACACCGCTAAAGAGCCAGGGTGTTCCGAATTCGAACCAGGCAGGAGTACAGTGGTGTGGTCTCAGCTCCCTGCAACCTCCGCCTCCCGGGTTCAAGTGATTCTCCTGTCTCAGCCTCCCGAGTAGCTGGGATTACAGGTGCATGCCACCACACCTGGCTATTTTTTTGTATTTTTTAGTAGAGACAGGGTTTCACCATGTTGCCCAGGCCGGTCTTGAACTCCTGACCTCAGGAGATCCACCTGCCTCAGCCTCCCAAAGTGCTGGGATTACAGGCATGAGCCACCTTGCCCAGCCACAGAGGGAGATTTGAATACAGACACACACACAGAGGATAAGGTCACGTGAGGACACAGACACAGAGGGAAGACAGCTGTGTAAAGATGGAACCAGAGGCTGGAATGGTGCAGACACAAACCAAGGAACCTGAGCTAAGACCTATTTTCCAGCCTTGGTCTAGGAGTTCGGAGGGCAGTCGAGTGAGGCTTCCTGTAAGATGGGGCGAGCTAGATGTTGAAAGATAGATTGGATTCCCATGGGGGAGCATGGGCACCCAGTAAGGCAGTATTTTGAGACAGGTCAATTGTCATCCATTTCCGTCTTCCATCCAGGGACCTCTTAGCTGATCCAGCAGCGCCAGTTCATGGACTTTGGTGAGGTCACCTAAGGGCAGGTGTGTAGACATCTGCTTTGTAGATACGCAACAGAGCACACACATGGAGGGTGCTGCACACACACACACACACTCATACACACACACGCATACACACAGAGTATATCTATTCTAGGCATGCTCTGTGGATATGCCCTTGACCACTCTGCCTTCCAGACTTCATTTACGGCTTGATCCCCAAATGCCACCAGGGATCTGACATGTAGCATGTACCTATAACCTCCCCAATGACATGGAAAAATTGAGTAGTCATTCACTCAATCATGGAAAAAGTTAAGACCCAAGGCGCATCCTTCCTTGCTGGGTTACTGAGATGCTCAGCAGCCCCCGGTGCTGGCAGAAAGAGCACACTGTGGGGAAATGCCACTTGATGAATAGGAGCCCTAACATGAAGTCCTCGGACCTTTGAGAGAGCACAGATAGAATTCAGGGGTCTATAAATTTAGCCCGGGGAAAAATGACGTCTTTATTTGCACCAACTTCTAACCAAATGGCAGCATTTTCTTCTATTAGGAATGTAAGTGACAAACTGCCGTGGTATCAACAGTACCTGTAACTTTGGCACCCATGCAAATCACAGACACATTTGTATCATCAACAATTGCTGCAGGTATATCAAAATATTGTTTATGTTCCTCACTCCTTGGAAGTTACAGTAGTAGACAGACCAGCAGTTAGATCTTGCCACTTAGAGGATAATAAATAAGCTTACCTGTTGCTGTTTCACAAGCTTGGTTTTTAACATTTCAATATCAGTATTACAGTCTAAGTGATTTCCTTGGCAAATCTGTGCTTCCTTTGATACACTGGAAAGCATGGGCCGAATGCAGTGGCTCATGTCTGTAATCCTAACACTTTGGCAGGCTAAGGCAGGTGGATCACTTGAGGTTAGGAGTTCAAGAACAGCCTGGCCAATATGGTGAAACCCTGTCTCTACTAAAAATACAGAAATTAGCTGGGCATGCTGGTACACGCCTGTAATCCCAGCTACCCGGGAGGCTGAGGCAGGAGAATCGCTTGAACCCGGGAGGTGGAGGTTGTAGTGAGCTGAAATTGTGCCACTGCACTCCAGCCTGGGAGACAGAGCAAGACAAAAAGAAAAGAAAAAAGAAAAGAAAAGAAAGAAGGGAGGGAGGGAAGAAAGGAAGGAAGGAAGGAAGGAAGGAAGGCAGGCAGGCAGGCAGGCAGGCAAGGTTTTAAAAAGTTCCATCAAACTGCCCAAGGGATTCATGTCCTGTACCTGGGAAACTTTGAGGTGAGGCCTCTACTCTTGAAGAGTTTGCAGCAAAATAAGGGAAAAAGACAAAGGTATTCATCAATATGTAAAATGCAATCTTAAATGTAAAGAGGTCGGGGGCGGTCGATCACACTGGTAATCCCAGCGCTTTGGGAGGTTGAGGCAGGTGGATTGCTTGAGCCCAGGAGTTTGAAACCAGCCTGGGCGATGTGGCAAGATCCCATCTCTACAAAAAGTACAAACATTAGGTGGGCATGGAGGTGCATGCCTGTAGTCCCAGCTACTTGGTAAGCTAGGTGGGAGGATTGTTTGAGCCAGGGAGGTGGAGGCTGCAGTGAGCTGAGATCATGCCACTGCACTCCAGCCTGGGGGACAGAGCAAAACCCTGTCTCAACAAAAAGAAAACAAACAAACCAAAAAAGTCAAAGGAAGAGTGAGCTCTTTCAAGACAAGGATTGCATTTTTTAAAAAATTCTTATACCCATGGTACCCAAACTGCCAATAATCAATAGCAGTATGTTGCCAAAAAATAATGCCAAATGCATCTCAATTTATCTCATCTCAATTTATACTTCTGGCCACTTACAAGCTAAGTGATCTTGAGAGAGTGACAATTACCTTGGTGTGCCTCGATTTCCTCATCTGGAAGATGGGCTTAACAAAATCTGTTTCTCAATATTGTCAACACAATCAAATGAGATCAAGGGCGTCAATGCGCCTAGCATAGTCCTAGGCTCTGCATAGATGCACAGCCAAGGTCAAGGTCAGCTCAGTCTGATGGTGGACTTGGGTTTGGTTTTGCTTTCCTGGAGGCCAGAGCTATTTTCACACCTCTTTGGCAAGTGGGGAAATGGGGGTGAGATATTTGCTTGTTATTATTTATTTTTATTTTTGAGACAGAGTCTCACTCTGTTGCCCAGGCTGGAGTGCAGCGGTGCGATCTCGGCTCACAGGAACCTCCACCTCCTGGGTTCAAGCAATTCTCCTGCCTCAGCCTCCCGAGTAGCTGGGATTACAGGTGTGTGCCACCACACCTGGCTAATTTTTTGTATTTTTAGTAGAGATGGGGTTTCACCATGTTGGCCAGGGTGGTCTCAAACTCCTGATCTCAAGTGATCCACCCACCTCAGCCTCCCAAAGTGCTGGGATTACAGGCGTGAAGACCCATGCCTGCCCTGTTATTATTATTTTTTAAATTAAAAGTTAGATTGAACAGAAAATGGCCTTTTCTGAGACATTTCATCTGACAGGGTCTACATTTGAGTTTATATCTTACCAAGATAATCAAAATGCCCCATGGTGTCTGGACTGCAGCTCTGACCCATTTGGTATTCTTTCTAGGGTCTTCAGTGTTGCAGACTGGTTTGGGAGAGCTCAGGTTTCCAAAATGCTCATGTGGCCCTCACACCTTCCTTCCCTGGCGGACCAGCTCCTAGAAACCTGCAGACTCCATCCCCAGGGTGGCGGCGAGTCACCACGGGAGAACCTGCTTCGGAGTTCACCACTGAGAAATTGACCAAAGTGGGTCTGTGTGCGCCTTTGCAGGCCTGTCTGATGACCCTGATCCCTGCGCCACTTCTATGAAGACAGCACTGTCTGCCCTCCATTGTCGCACATGGAGACCGGGCGGGGTGGGTGGAGGAAGGTCTGGGTGCCCAGGTCCTTGGCCACCTGCCCTGCCGCATGCCAGGGTGGGATGATCTGGGATTGGAGAATGCCTGCCTTATCTTGCCAGAGATCGCTTCGCCGCTCTCTCGCTCACACATTTGCTCGGAAGATGCCTGCGTCTGCGAGGGCTGGTGAAGACCTGGAACAGCCTTTGAAGGTATCCAGCCAACTGAATTTAATTAAACTGCAGTTCCAGAAGCCAGCAGCATTTTCTTAAGAAAGCAATACAACTTCTAAAAGTCCCCTGATGCTCCCGTGCCGCCCATTTCCTGTGCTTCAGACTACGTCATAAAACTGTCCATGCGGCAGTTCCCTTTGATGATGGATCCAGTTGACAAGATTTTTTTTTAAGCCAGCGTCACAGCCTCTTCTTTCTTAAGTGAGGAATGCCACATTTGTTCTTGCTTCCCCAGGCTGAAGTTATGGGACCTTTATCTTCTCCATGTGGTTTCTTGGATGGCTCATCTTGGAGAGTCATGCTTTCACCAGCCCAAGCTCGGGGTAGCATCACAGCAGGAGCCAAATGTTGATTGCGTTACCGCACTAAGTAAGATAAAGTGGCGGCCGAGGAGTACTTCTGCTTCCAAGCATCCTTTTCAGTCACTCCTTCTGCAACTATTGGACCCTTAATATGTGCTAGGGGCTGGGGACAGAATGATGAAGAGGACACCACAGCTGTCACCTTCACTGTGTTTTCTATGATCAAGGGAGAGATAGATAATAAATACATAAGCAAATGAAGACATAAAACAGTTACAGATTGTTACTCATGCTAAGAAGAAACAGATGGCTAGAGAATAGTGGAGGGATATTCTTAGATAAAGTCAGAGAAGATCTCTCTGAGAAAGTGATATTCAAGATGAGAGCTGAAGGATGAGACGGAGCCAGGCCTGGGAACAGCCAGGGCTAGAATCTTCCAAGGCAGGAGGAACAGCAAGTGCAAAGGCCCTGGGGTGGGGAAAGCTTGGCAAGCACTAGGAACTGACAGAAGGTCAGGGTTGCTGGAGTGTAATGAACAAGAAAGGCAATGGCAAGAGGGAGGAGAGACAGAAAGGCATGGTCCCTGCTGAGCCACGGAGATTGCTGCAAAGAGTGTGGATTTTGTCTGGGTGCGGTGGCTCATGCCTGTAATCCCAGCATTTTGGGAAGCCAAGGCGGGTAGATCACTAGAGGTCAGGAGTTCGAGACCGGCCTGGCTATCATGGTGAAACCTCTGGTTTAAATCAGTATAAATTTAAAAATTAGCTGGGAACCTGTAATCCCAGCTACTGGGGAGACTGAGGCAGGAGAATCACTTGAACCTGGGAGGCAGAGGTTGCAGTCAGCCAAGGTGGTGCCACTGCTCTCCAGCCTGGATGACAGAGTGAGACTCCCTCTCAAAAAACAAACAAACAAAAAAAAGAGTGTGGATTTTACTCTAAGTCGGGGGGAAGGGAACTGAAATTCACATAGGAGGTGCTCCACCTTTGAACTTGTGGAATGAGTAAACGATTTAGAAATATTCTTCCATTCTTGGAAGCTCAGGAATCTACGTCTTCAGCAACTGCATCCCTCTCTGATCTCCCCAGGACTCCTTACCGCTGTTACCCAGCTGGCCTTTTTGCATATGTGCCTATAAATGGTTATCAGAAGACCCCGGCACAGGTCCACTAGGGCGGCTGCCCTGCCTAGCTCCAGGGTGGTGGCAGTGGTCCCACGTGTGCTCTGTCAATGACACTCCTTGGCATGCAACATAGACTTGGATGAAGTGGTGCCTTCTAGAGCTGTGCAGTTGGGGGTCCCGGCCTGCCTGTGATGCCCACTAATACATGACCTGAGTAAGTCATGTGCTCCCTCTGGGTCTCTGTTTTACAGCGTGTGAAAGGAGACCCTGCCACACCCACCTCTCAGGGTCGTTGAGCACTTCCAAAGAAGGATACCTAACTGCAGCCCTCGGATGGGCTTCAGGCATCAGTAGACACCCTGACATTGCATTTTAAAAATGTGGGGAGTATGTGTTTCCTATGCAAGTGCATTTTTTTTTTTCAAAAGAGAGGATCCAGGCCAGGTGTGGTGGCTCATGCATGTAATTCTAACACTTTGGGAGGCTGAGGCTGGAGGATCACTTGAGCCTAGGAGTTCACGGCTGCTGTACGCCAAGATGGCACCACTGCCCTCCAGCCTGGGTGACAGAGCAAAACTCTGTTTTTGTTTGCAGGGAGAAGAAGACGCAAGAGAGAGGGGGAGGTGGGGGAGAGAGAGAGACAGAGAGAGAGAATCCAAGATTCTCTCCTCAGTTTCTCAAAGAGATCCACAATCCACCCAGGCTGAAAAGGTATTAGACACCTGGTATTTGGAACAGCTTTGGCTCTCGAAGTTGCTCTCTTGCTCTGAAATCTGGTTCAACATTTGCATGTAGATGTCTTGTTTCCTCTCTGAAGTCTGTGAGCCGCTTTGCTTGGTGGCAGGGGGCTGCCCGCATTGGCACCGACTCTTCCCTCTCCACGTCACACCACGCTGACGCCTGGCTCCCATAAACCTGAGGAGCGACAATCCATCAGCCCAGGGTGAAGTTCTCCCTAGTCCAAACTAGAGGACCCCAAGGCCCTTCCTGCTGCACCAATGGCCAAGAGTGGATGGAATGAGCTAAATCGGTGTGTACAATCTGTGAGCCGGTGATTGCCTTACTCCTTCCAGGTAATAAGACAACTTAAACCAGTTAAGAAGCTTCTGCAGGTTACCCCCAAGGAGCCATCGCGAATGCTGGCGGTTGCTGGTTGTAGGCCGAGGAGGAAGATGTTTCTGTTTTCAGGGAGAAGATGCAAGCGCTTTTAACTTCCTCCCACCCAACGAAAGGTCGACCCTGGGTGGATTATGTGTCTGTGTTACACACGCATCCAGAATAGCACCCAGCACATTACAGGCACTTAACAAAAGCAATAAATAAATAATGGTCATTTCCAGCTCATACGCCCACCACACCCTCCAGAGATTGTAATGCAGTACACTCACCTCTCATCTAGCCGAATCCTAACTGGTTCCCCCACCTCTTCATGACAAGTAATAAAAGTTAATAACACTTTGTGTGGATGTTTTATCTTCTCAAGAACTCCAAACACTTGGCTGTAATTATCTCCTCATCCTCATTTCTGAATTAGATTAAAAACGGCTGGGGGTAGGGGGAAATTCTACCCACCCTCGCCCCCTCCCACCCAATCGATGTTATTTCAGGGAAACTGAGGCCTAGCTAGGACGGGAAATCCTTCGTCCAGATATGCAAGTCACAGGCAGGTGGCACTAGGAATAAAGACCTCCCCTGCCCTATTCCCAGTCCCGAAATAATTGGAAACTTGCTTTGGCCTGGAGGCCAGGCAGATCTTTCTAATTCTGCTGATGTCTAATAGCCCCGCAGCTCTTGAGGTTTGGGAAAATCCCTTGCTTGGGAAGCTACCCACGGGGAAGAAAAGGTCTCTAACAGTGTGCAGCCAGAGCCTGGGATCTTACCTGCCTCCTGGGACCACAGGGAGTTCTGATAAAGTCCAGGCAACGCTCTCCAGGGGGGATGAGTCAAGGACTCAGGGTGGGCTTGGATCTACGTGACAAGCTTTGACTTGCTCACCTTCCTAGCTTTCCAGAACAAAGCCCATGGTGGTGAGAGGCTGTATGATGAGAGCGGGAGAGAAAAAAAAAGCATGCTCAGGTAAACCACCTGGTCTGCCCCTGGTTCCCATGAGCTGACTAACTCAAGGAGAAAGTAAGTTAGGAGTTTCTGGGCCTTGTTTGTTTCATCAGTTAAATGGGTTTAATATTCACTGCACTGTGAGCCTCAAGAGGTGATCAGGAGCACGAAGCAAAATAACAGACAGGAAAGTGCTTTGAAAAATAGCAGATACTCTATTGAGATAACATTGTCATGAACTTGGAATGCAGGCTAGGTGCAGCCTGCTGTCTGAGGATCACCTGCAGAATTTCCAAGCTGAAGGGGAACTCAGGGCTCAGAGGGGCCACATCATTTTCTGGAAGAGGCCAGAAGAAGGGAAGTGGGTGTGGAAGGCTGAAAAATATCCCCCCCACCCCAAAGACATTCCAATCAAATCCCTAGAACCTGTGAATGTTGGCCAGGCATGGTGGCTCATGCCTGTAATTCAAACACTTTGGGAGGCCAGGGTGGGCGGATCACTTGAGGTCAGGAGTTCGAGACCCATCTGGCCAATATGGTGAAACCTCATCTTTACTTAAAAAAAAAAATACAAAAATTAGCCAGGCGTGGTGGTGGGCACCTGTAATCCCAGCTACTTGGGAGGCTAAGGCAAGAGAATATCTTGAACCCGGGAGGTGGAGGTTGCATAGAGCCGAGATCGCGCCATTGCACTCCAGCCCGGGTGACAGAGCTGGAGTGTTCTCAAAAAAAAAAAAGAAGAACTAAATAAAAAAAAAAAAAAAAAAAAAAAAAAGAACCTGTGAATATTATCTGGATCAAGGGTCTTTGCAGACATGATTAAATTAATTATCTTGAGATGAGGGGATCCCCCCAAGTAGGCCATAATGCAATCACTCATATCCTCACAAATCAGACATACAGAGAAAGCAACATGAAGACAGATGCAGAGACTGGAGTGATGAGCTCACAAGCCAAGGACACCCAGAACTACTGGACTGGGAGGGGGCAAGTAAGGATCTGCCCCTAGAGCCCTCACATTGATTTCAGGCTTCTGGCCTCCAGAAATGTGAGCCAATACATGTCTGTTTTTTTAAGCCACCACTCTGTAGAAATTGGTTACAGCAGCGTTTGGAAACTGACATGATGTGAGGTGTGCAGATTCCCACGCTGTGCTGATAGCAGAACCGGGCATCCGGGCTCCCGGTCCACCGTGCATCACGTCCCCGCCTCTCCTGGCATAGGCAGGAGAGGTGAGGAAACACAGCCATCTCCAGAGCTCAGGGACAACGGGAGATGGCAGTGGCCACTCAACTGGCTGTATTTGGTAGCACGGGAGGAGAGGCAAAAGGGGACATTGCATGTGAAGTGGTGCCTCTCATGAACCAGCCGATGCCGCGACTCACAAACTCTCCCACAGAACGAGCCTGGGATAAACATCTGGTGTCCTCTGCCAAAAGAGGTCTCAGCTCCAAATGAGATGCCTGGAGATACAACTCTGCGTTCCTTCATGCGACCAGCCGGCTCCCGTGCTCCCGGGGACCTCGCCTGTGAGAGCTTCGTGGACGCACTTTTTTCGAAGGGAGACTTGGTGCTGATCTTCTGCGTGTTGTAGAGACGATAGTTTGCCCTCAGTTCCTGCCTGCCATCCAGCAAGAAAGGCCCTGAGGGCTGAGTAACTGATTGTTCTCCAAAGGGCCCATGAGAAAAGCTGCATGTTCCGAACTCCAAAGATTGATTTCTGACCCAGAGCGGATTTTCACGGAGCTATCAGAAAGGAGCGCTTTGTAACTTCCAGTTCCCTAGTTAGGCTGCTGATGAGGGAACTCCCTGCTGAATGTCTGGCATCTTCCAGCTTTAGTTCCCAGTTGTACCCTCACACTGCAGTGAGAGAGAGAGTTCTTTTTTTTTTTTTTTTTGAGGCCAGGGTCACAGTCTCTCGCTGTTACCCAAGCTGGAGTGCAATGGCACGATCTCGGCTCACTGCAACCTCCAGCTCCCAGGTTCAAGGAATTCTCACTCGTGGCTTTCTGCCTCCTGAGTAGCTGGGATTACAGGCGCCCACCACCATGCCTGGCTAATTTTTGTATTTTTAGGAGAGACAAGGTTCCACCACTTGGGTGGGCTGGTCTCGAACTCCTGTCCTCAAGTGATCCACCAGTTTTGGCCCCCCCAAAGCGCTGGGATTACAGGCGTGAGCCACCATGCCCAGTCTGTTTTTGTTCTCATAAGGACACTAATCCTATCATGGAGGCTCAGGCCTCATGACCTCATTAATTACCTGCAGGAGGTCTCATCTCTGATACCATCACACTAGGGCTTCAACATATGAATTTTAGGGAGACACAAACACTCAGTCTATAGCCACAGAGGGCTAGTTTCAATATTATTATTATTATTATTGAGACAGAGTCTCGCTCTGTCACCCTAGCTGGAGTGCAGTGGTGTGTTCTTGGCTCACGCAGCCTCTGCCTCCCAGGTTCAAGCCATTCTCATGCCTCAGCCTCCCAAGTAGCTGGGATGACAGGCCAGCGCCACCACACCCAGCTAATTTTTCTGCTTTTGGGGGAGACGGGGTTTCGCCATGTTGGCCAGGCTGGTTTTGAACTCCTGGCCTCTAATGATCCACCTGCATTGGCCTCCCAACGTGCTGGGATTATAAACCTGAGCCACCACGCCCGGCCCACAGGTAATATTATTAATAATAATATATTATTATCATTCCCATTTTTCAGATGAAGAAACTGAGATTTGAAGGCTACATGGTGGCTAAAAGACATTGCTGGGTCTCCTGCCGGTGGAATTGACACTTTTCCTACCACACCAGGCTGCATTTGCATAGGAACTTGAGAGGGAGGGGCTGGAGATACAAATATCCCTTCAGTTGTTCTGGATGCTGACACCGTCAGACCAGGGAATTTAAAACACGAGGCTGTACATTTTCATTGCAACTCCCCTGGAGGCAGAAATGAAGACCCCACGTGAGTTGCTGGGTGCCTGTGTGCATTTGCATATGTAATGCAGGGTGTAGTAAGGGAGTTTGTTCTGCACCACCCAGCTGCTCCTAGAGCCAGCTGTTCCTTTCACAAACTGCTGAGCACTGCTGGGAGGTGACAGTGGTCATAGCTGGTCAACTGCAGTTACTTCCTGAACAGAAAAGCTATCATTCTTGATATCAGCCCCTCCCATAATTCACTCTCCACCATATCCAATATCCCTGCACGACACAGGTGCTTTTTATTTATTTACTTATTATTTTTATTTATTTATGTTTTTTTTACTTTTTGAGATGGAGTCTCGCTCTGCACCCAGGCTGGAGTGCAATGGTGCAATCTCGGCTCACTGCAACCTCTGCCTCCCGGGTTCAAGCAATTCTCCTGACTCAGCCTCCTGAGTAGCTGGGATTACAGGTGTGTGCCATCACAACTAGCTAATTTTTTGTATTTAGTAGAGACGGGATTTCACCATGTTGGTCAGGCTGGTCTTGAACTTCTGACCTCAGGTAATCCACCCGCCTTGGCCTCCCACAGTGCTGGGATTACAGGCGTGAGCCACCTCGCCCGGGCTACAGGTGCTTTTTATCACCTAGGTCTCTCAAATCCATCCTCCTGTCTCATCTCCATGTCACTACCTTGACCTAAGCTGTGATCTCTCACCTGGATCAATCTAAGAACCACAGCCAGGTGTTCCCTTTGCCCCACCCTAACTGCCTCCAAGCTGCTCTCTACACCGCAGCCAGAGTGACGTTTAGGGCATACATGACCTCCTCTTCCCTCATCCCCTCTAAACTCACTAGTAGCTGCCCCCCCCACTCTCAGCAGGAAGACCCAACTTTTCTCTGTGGCCAGGTGCAGCCGTGTGCGGGAACCCACATGTATCCGTTTGTCAGTGTGGATTAACAAAGTATCAGAAGTTTTGCAAGCTGCTTGACGGCCACAGTGGGAGTATTTACACTACGGAAATTGGCAAACACTAATCCGAGCCTTTTTACTTTCTCCTGGGGAACTGGTTGTTAAACATTTACCAGTACACCCGTACCTGCAATACCTGGCCCACCTAGCCCCCCCAGCTCCTCCAGTTTTCTCTCTTTAGACTCTGCCCCTTGCCTCTGACGACACCAGTCTACCTCCCGCCCTTTTGCAGGTAAATTGCATATCCTTTCTGTGAAGCTCAAGCGTCACTTCCTCAGGTAAGCATGCCTGGACCCCAGCACAGGTGCCATCTGTTATTGTATGCCCTTTCCATCAGCACACTAATCTCGGCTTTTCATCATGTGATGTGTTAGGAAATGAATTTCTTTCCTGTTTGTCCCACTAAACTGTAAGTGTCATGGGAGCAGGGACTGTGTCTGTCTTTGCTTATTGTTATATACCCAGAGCCTAGCACAGTGCCTGGCACATAGTAGATACACATAAAATGTTTTTGCATGTTTGATTTAGTAAACCATACTTAACAAAATTCACCACTTTAACTCGCCTTTTTTTTTAAAGAGGTAGTGTCTTGCTACATTGCCCACCCTGGAGTGCAGTGGTTGCATGGGGCAAGATCCCAACTACTAATGAGCGTGGGAGTTCTGACCTGCTTTGTTTCCAGCCTCGGTCAGTTTCCCCCTCCTTAGGCAACCTGGTGGTCCCCCACCCCCAAGTGGTCACCACGTTGACGCTGAACTTACCTTGGACACTCAATTGGCATAGGGCACTACAGCCCTGAACTCCTGGGCTCAAGCAATCAGCCTCCCGAGTAGCTGGGACTACAGGTATGTACCACTGTGCCAGCCACTTCAACCATTTTAAGTATGCAATTCAGTGTGATATTAAATACATGAACATGTGCAAACACGACCATGCAAAAAAAAAAAACATTTTTTTTGAGACGGAGTTTTGCTCTTGTTGCCCAGAGTAGAGTGCAATGGCATGATCTCGGCTCACTGCAACCTCCACCTCCTGGGCTCAAGAGATTCTCCTGCCTCAGTCCCCCTAGTAACTGGGATTACAGGCACCCACCTCCATGCCCAGTTAATTTTTTTTGTATTTTTAGTAGAGGCGGAGTTTCACCATGTTGGCCAGGCTGGTCTTGAACTCCTGACCTCAGGTGATCCACCCACCTCAGCCTCCCAAAGTGCTGGGATTACAGGTGTGAGCCACGGCACCTGGCCAAAAAAAAATTTTAATATATATGTATTCAGTGTGTATTTATTTGAATAGGTATTGCATATATTTGTGAAAAAATTCAAGCATTGCAAGAAAGTGTACAGTGAAAATAAAAATATAATAAAAAAGACCATACATCTCCTTCACTCTCTGGCTCTAGGCCCCCTGAGTCCCTTTACTAGAAGAAACCACCATTACTACCCTCTTGGATAGGCTTCCAGAAGAATCTGATGCTATAAAAGCATGTGATGTAAAAGCATATCCCCTTTTGTTTAACACGTGGTAGTGTCCTCTACATGCTGTTATGCCTCTTTGTTCTTTCCATCTGTTAATATCTTTTGGAGATCATTTTAGGTGAGTGTAGAGGGAGCTTTCCTTTGATCTGGGCTGCATAGCATTCCAGCATATAGGCATACCATGATTTATTTAACCTGTTCTACAAGCCACTTTTATAGGATGCTGTACGTTTCCTTGTGACATACAGGAAAGCCTACACAAGCTTTTGGAATCATACCCATCAATGATTCAGCTAGGTACTGGATAGAAAACTGAGAACAGGCTGGGCACGGTGGCTCACGCCTGTAATCCCAGCACTTTGGAAGGCCGAGGCGGGTGGATCATGAGGTCAGGAGTTCAAGGCCAGCCTGGCCAAGATGGTAAAACCCCGTCTCTACTAAAAATACAAAAAATTAACCAGGTATGGTGGCGGGTGCTTGTAAACCCAGCTACTCGGGAAGCTGAGGCAGGAGAATCGCTTGAACCCAGGAGGCAGAGGTTGCAGTGAGCTGAGATTGTGCCACAGCCCTCCAGCCTGGGTGACAGAGTGAGACTCCGTCTCAAAAGAAAAAAGAAAAAAAACAACTGCGAACAAATATAAAGTGAGTCAAATGAAATCACGACCTAATTGCAACTTAATCAGCATTTGCTGCATACCTAGTGTGGATCTGGGGCCGTCTAGGTGCTATATCATTTAACTTGAATGGCAATCCTATGGGGAGTAGTTAACACCCATGTTTTGCTACTGAGACCATGTTTTGCTACTGGACAGTTTCAGCAATTCAGCCAAGAACCAAACCTAGCATGCAAGTCTTCTGACCCTAAATCTAGAATTCTTCCTTGTGTCAGCACACTGCCTCCTCTAGTGCCCAATCCTTGAGTCTCACTGGGAGTTAAACACAGTGTGCCAGGGCTGAAAAGTGGATGGCTCAGGTGTAGACCAGGGTGCTAATGACAACCAATGTCCCCATTAGAGCCCTGCCTATAGATTCTTCATCCATGCAACAAATACTCATTGAGTGCCTCTTATGTGCCTAGCACTGTACTTATGCATGGGATTCAGATGAACAAGACAGGCAAAATGCCCCATGCCCCACCCCCCCTAACTAATTTATGTGCACATCTTAACACCTAGCACCTGTGAATGTGACCTCTTTTGGAAATAGGGTCTTTGAAATATAATTAAGGATCCTGAGGTGAGATCATTGTATTAGTCTGTTGTGATGCTGCTCTAAAGAACCGCCCAAGACTGGGTAACCCAAAGAGGTTTAATTGACTCACAGTTCTGCATGGCTGGGGAGGCCTCAGGAAACTTACAATCATGGTGGAAGGGGAAGCAGCACGTCTTACATGGCGGCCAATGCGGGAGAGTACATGAAGGAGGAACTGTCAAACACTTGTATAACCATCACAAGAAATCACTCACTATCACCAGAACAGCATAGGGGAAACCACTCCTCTGACCCTATCACCTCCCACCAAGTCCCTCCCTCAACACGTGGGGATTGAGGGGATTATAATTTAAGATGAGATTTTTGTGCGGGCACAGAGCCAAACCATATAAATCATCCTGGATCCCTAAATCCAATGACAAGTGTCTATGAGAAAAAGATAGAGATTTGACAGGCCTACGTGAAGATGCAGTCAGAGATTGGAGCAAAGGAGCCACAAGCCAAGGAACATCTTGGGGCCACTAGCAGCTAGAAGAGGCAAGGAAGGGTCTTCACCAAGAGCCTTCGCGGGAGTATGACCCAGTTCACACCTTGACTTTGCCCTTCTGGCCTCCAGAACTATGGCAGAATGCATGGCTGTTGTTTGAAGCCACCTCCTTTGTGTTCATTTGTCATGGCAGCTGAAGGAAAATGAATACACCCTGTAAAGGGATCATTTTTTTTTCTCCCTTTTTTTGCAATGGAATCTCACTTTGTCACCCAGGCTGGAGTGCAGTGGTGCAATCTCGGCTCACTGTAACCTCCGCCTCCCAGGTTCAAGTGATTCTTCTGCCTCAGCCTCCCAAGTAGCTGGGATTACAGGCACATACCATGACGCCTGGCTAGTTTTTGTGTTTTTAGTAGAGACTGGGTTTCACCATGTTGGCCAGACTGGTCTAGAACACCTGACCTCAAGTGATCCACCCACCTCGGCCTCCCAAAGTGCTGGGATTACAGGTGTGAGCCACCGTGCCTGGCCTGGGGTCATTTTTTGAATGAAGAAAAGTGTTGGTTGCAAGATGACCCAGGTGATGCATGTTAAAATCCACTGGAGCAGACCCTCTCATGCTGTCAGAATGATACAGGCAAGTTCCTTGCAGAAGACACTGAAACAAATACAGTGGAGTCCTGAAACCCCAAACTTCCAGCTGTTTTTTAAAAAAGGCAGCTGGCAAGTCAGCAGGATAATTAGACTGAGGCAGACAGTCAACTTGCTCCAAGCGTCATCATGGAGTGTCATCAGCCCAGGTTTTTTCATTAAAGTCCAAGAACTCCTGGGCCCCTCTGTCTTCAACAAACATGTACAGTGTGTGTGCTCTTTGGGGGACCCTATGCTGGGCTCTGAAAGGGGGTATGACACAGCCCCCATCCTGTGAGGCTCAGGATCTGGTTGGCTCTGGGGGTTAGAGGCAGTGCTGACATTGTCCAGGATGCACTGACCCAGCGACACAGTTCCAATGGTGGAATACATCTGTCTGTGGCACTTGGTAAACAGCTGCCTCCCTGAACAGTGCCATCCTGCCACCTTGACTAGGCCAGCCCCTGCCACCCTTCCTAAGACCCCAGGGACCTCTGCACCATTCAGCAACTAAAAGGGTAATGGTGCCCTGGTACAGCAGGGAGGGGTCCTCCAGGATTCTGCTTCTGTGCTGCAGCCAAGAACCGTTCTGACTGGTACTGAGTGACACATTCATACGGTTTGCTTGTGTCCACACCCAAATCTCATCTTGAATTGTAGCTCCCACAATTCCCACGTGTTGTGGAAGAGACCTGGTGGGAGGTAATTGAAACATGGGGGTGGGTCTTTCTTATGCTGTTCTCATGATAGTGAAAAAGTCTCATGAGATCTGATTTTTTTTTTTTAATGGAGTTTCACTCTTGTTGCCCAGGCTGGAGTGGAATGGCACAATCTCGGCTTACCACAACCTCCACCTCCCGGGTTCAAGCAATTCTCCTGCCTCAGCCTCCCGA
>NW_016107374.1:5332212-5412839 GCF_001604975.1 Cebus imitator | reverse complement strand
TCTGAGGATCATCTCTGATTGGACCTCAATGCTAAGAGTATGAGGGGCTGGCTTTGAACCTGTGTCTTTCAGCTATATAACCCTAGCTAGTTAACTGAAATTGCAATCCTTAGGCACAGAAAGGTGAGTGAGAGTGGACCCGTCTACCCACATCACTCCTTCCTGCCTTAAACATGGCCTCAAAAACATCACTGGTCCCTGCAGACAGCCCCAAAAGGGTCAAGGGAGAGATATAGGGGATCCAGACCAGCACACATAATGGTCAGAACCACTTCTGCAAATTGCCAAATGTAAAGAAAGGCCAAAAGCCAAGACTAGTCTGAGAACCCAGAGTATGCGTGCCCTGCTGAAAGTCAAGGGTGTGAAGGCTGGAGGCAAGGAAGCAGGAAGGACCGGATCCTGAGGTCCAAGTAAGGCCATTTCCAGGAGAGCCAGAGGTTACCCGTCAAATGCCAGCAGGGGCCAGGCGGGTAAGTACATTAATGAAGGGGCCAGCCCAAGCCTAATACTGGGACAGCCTTAGCACACTTCCCAAAGCCATGTCTGTAATTCTCACTGGGATGAAGGGCATTTTTGTAGGGAGGGCTTCAGGCCCTTGGGCATGTCAGGAAATTGGCTGCAGGTGCTGTAGAAGTGCGTTTCTATCGCCCTGCTTTAGCTTTCTCTGCAAGGCCAAGGGGCCAAACATGAAAGCTTTCGGAGTCATTCTGCCGGTTTTTTGAGAATCAAAGCTGCAGAAGTGAGGTCCAGAGAGCAAGCCCTTTCCACAGGGGGTAAGAGGAGGCACCCCTGGGTCATTGGCATTGTTTTTATTACACACGGTGATGAAGGATGGTGGGTCCTTGAAAGAATAAAGTTTCCTAATTGTTCCTGAAGCCGAAGATGGAGTGCACTGCGTTGCATCCTTTAACAATTGCATTGATTCATTCTGAATATTTTTGCAGAGCTATTATGTGCAGGTTATTAAGGGGATTTGATGGGGAACAGATCAGAAGTGGATTCTCTCCAGTCTGGCCAACATGGTGGAACCCCATCTCTACTAAAAATAACAAAAATTAGCTGGGCCTTGTGGTGTGAGCCTGTAATTCCCACTTCATTAATGTACTCAGGAGGCTGAGGTACAAGAATCACTTGAACCCGGGAGGTGGAGGTTGCAGTGAGCCTAGATCATTCCACTGCATTCCAGCCTGAGCGACAGAGCAAAACTCTGTCTTAAATAAAAGAAAAAAGAAAGAAAAGAAAAAGAAGTAGTCTCTGCTCTTGCAGCACTTACAGTCAACCGAGCACCTACTATGTGCCAGTCCCCTTGCAGAAATGATGTCAAGTAACCCCATATCCTCATGAATTTTAGTTATTGAGGGCCTGTGCTATGCCAAGGATGGTCAAGTTTAAGGATATCGGTGCAAATTTTAATGGTGGCAACATGAATTGATGTCTTTCTACGTGTCACGCAAATGCTAGGGGCTTTGTGCGTGTTATTGTATTAAATTCCCAGTAACCTCTGAGAACTAAACATAGTCAGTGCTCCTATCATCCGGCTGAGGAAACCGAGGCACAGAGAGGTTGTGACTCCTCCCACCAGTAAGTGGCAGAGATGAGGCTTGAACGTGCCCCAATTTTAGAGCAGACACTGTTAATTATGCTGCCTGCTTATTAATTCTCAAAACATCCCCATAAGGAGCCTTGCTTAGCCCCATTTGGCAGATTAGAAACTGAGGCTCTGGAAGGTTTCTCTTAGGACTGCAACCCAGGGCAGGGACCAGGGTGAAGTCTCGGCTCAGCTGCTAAAGTTAAAGGGGCACCAAAAACCCAGACATCAAGATACGCAGTATTTAATGCAACATTTGAAAAGTCAAAAGTTAATGCAAAATATCCACGATGAACAAGACGTGAACGTTTTAAAGAAAGACAGGATCCCACCTTGTGTATGAAAGGCTTCACCTGACCTGCCTCATTCTAATCTCAGCCCTCTCTTTCATTTTCTCATAGTTTGTTCAGCATTGATTTTGTTGGCAGTAATTTTCAGTTCTTAACAATAATATTGTATTAAATATTATTTATCTTTTTTTTTTTTTCTCCGTAGAGTTGAGGTCTCACTATGTTTCCCAGGCTGTCTCAAACTCCTGCCTCGGCCTCCCGAAGTGCTGGGATTACAGGCGTGAGCTGTCGCTTCCTGCCATTATTTATCTTGATTATGGAGATTTTTCATTTGTCCTTACATTTTGCACCTTGGCAAGTATCTCGCTGATCTTATTCTAATCTGGATTCTGCAGGATTACTTCTCACAGCTGTTTCATTTAATATTATCATTACGTTTTTTGGGGACAGAGTCTTGGCTCTGGCAATCATAGCTCACAGCAGCCTCTAACTCCTAGGCTCAAGTGATCCTCCTGCCTCAGCCTCACCAGTAGCTACGACTACAAGTGTGCACCACCCCATCCGGTTGATTTTTTGGTGGAGATAGAGTCTTGCTATATTGCTTAGGTTGGTCTTGAACTCCTGATCTCAAGCGATCCTCCCACCTCAGCCTCCCAAAGTGTTGAGACTACAGGGGTGAGCCAGGAATCAGGCCCCATAGCTGCCTTTTCTCCAGGTGCTCACCCTGTGCCACTCTTCCAGGGCTTCCTTGTGTCTTATCCTCCCAACAGCCCTAGGAGGCAAGGTTATCTTCCCCAGCGGTCCTGTTTTACAGAGGAGGACACGGCGGCTCAGAGAAGTGGAGCGCTTTACTTACAATCACATAGCAGAAGGGCGGACACTTGAACCCAGCCAAGCTTCCTGGAAGGAGGAAGGGAGCTTCCCCGCTCTGGGAACAGCCCAAGCGCGGATAGGGGACTGATGGTCGCCCAGGCGGCTCTGGAATTCCCGCAAGGGGTGGGGAGGAGGGACCTGGGGACCTCTGATTTCCCAACAATCCTCCAGTCCGGTTTCCTACGATTCCATTGCTTCCTAAGAAACTGCCTGGTGACTTGGAGCCTGCCCCAGGCCCTGGGCCCCAGTCCAGACCCGGGGAGCCCCGGGGCAGGAGTCGGCGGGGACCCCACGCGTCCCGGGGCAGCGGGGACCAGGAAGGTGTCCCAGCCAGCCTGGTGCGCGGAGCCCCGCTTCTCAGCGCTCCTGAGCAGCAGCCCTGGGAGGGAGAGGCGTCGCGTTGCAAGAAAGCTGTTGGTAATAAGCGGAATTGGGTTTTAATGGGGTTCGCACAGATAGAACAGAAATCAAATTAGGGCCTAATTGGCATGCAGGAGGCAGCCAGAGCCGCGGCGGCGCAGCGGGCCCGCTGGGGCCGAGCAGCGCAGCCGCCCCCGGGACGCCGCGTTCCGCCTGCGGGAGGCCTGGGCGCGCGGGGACCCCTCCAGCGGCGACGCCCCGCCCCTGCCCGGCCCCGCCCCTGCCCCTGGAGAACCCGGGCACAGCCTGGGAACCAGCATCCCATACAGCCCCGCCCCGGGCAGCCTGGGAGGGGGCCTTTGACCTTGACCCCGCTCCTTGAAAATGCTGGAGCCGCGGAGAGCAATCACCGCTTGGAGTTGGCTTGGTTTGTTTTGTTTTGATTTTCCCTATTGATGGCAAAGAAAAAAAAGTGGGGGGGAGGTGGCACGGGGAAAGAGAGGGACAGGAGAGGTGAAAGAGTATTGGCAAAAGGAAGTGAGCACCCAGTGCGTAATAATGGGACTGATAACAGCAATATTGGGTGCCGACCCTGGGCCCGGTCCTGAGCTGGCAGGTTGCAGGGATTTACAGCATGACTCCTGTGTGGTTTGGTGCTCCTCTTTCGATCTCACACCTGACGAACTGCAAGGACGGAGACGTTTAGTTGTTTCCCAAAGGTCACTCCGTGAGCAAAGCACACCGTGGTGCTCACGTTGCAACCCCCCAAGGCTGGAGGACGCCAAGGGTAATACTTGTATCTGTTTATGCCAGTAACACGTGAACGTCTTTTCGTAAATTATTTTTTATTATTTATTGAGATGGAGTCTTGCTCTGTCGCCCAGGTTAGAGTGCAGTGGCCCGATCTCAGCTCACTGCAACCTCCACCTCCTGGGTTCAAGTGATTCTCCTGCCTCAGCCTCCCGAGTAGCTGGGATTACAGGCGCCCGCCACTGCACCTGTCTAATTTTTATATTTTTAGTAGAGACGGGGTTTTCACCATCTTGGCCAGTCTGATCTCGAACTCCTGACCCTGTGATCCATCCGCCTCAGCCTCCCAAAATGCTGGGATTACAGGCATGAGCCACCACGCCTATTTTCTTTATTATTATTTTTTGAGACAGTGTCTCACTCTGTTGCCCAGGCTGGAGGGCAGTGGCATGATCTCGGCTCACTGCAATCTCCACCTCCCGGGTTCAAGTGATTCTTGTGCCTCAGCCTCCTGAGTAGCTGGGATTACAGGCATGTGCCACCACGTCCAGCTAATTTTGGACTTTTAGTAGAGATGGGGGTTTTACCATGTTAGCCAAGCTAGTCTCGAACTCATGACCTCAAGTGATCTGCCCAGTTCAGCTTCCCAAAGCATTGGGGTTATAGGAATGAGCCTCCATGCCTGGTCCTATTTTTAATTTATTTTTATTAGAGGCGAGGTTTTGCTATGTTGCTCAGGCTGGTCTCGAGCTTCTGGGCTCAAGCTATCCTCCTGCCTCTGCCTCCCAAAGCGCTAGGGTTACAGGCAAGAGCCACCACTCCCGGCGTCCGTTTTTTTGTTTTTTGTTTTTCTTCTTCTTATCTACTTTTAAGAGCACTTACAAGATTCTCATAGGCTGATGGTGCCTTGGTTTTATTGCTAACAATTCAAAAAGTTTTGTGATGGCATTTATTCCCAATGTTTTACAATTCAGATTTTTGCGATATCAGACGAATTTTATTTTACATCTGCCCCCTTTCCCTGTAGTGTCCTTGGAAGTCTTATAACTCCACAGACCACGTACTTTCTGTGCCAAAGAGCACTCCTAGTCTTTGGGGGAATAAAAACTGAGAGAATCAAAGAGAGACCTCGGCCTTTCCACAGTGAGCAGAGCAGCAGTAGTGATGCCGGGCAGGCAAGCCCCAAAGTGCAGCTTAGCCCCCTGAGTTCTTGGCTTTGCCCAGGAGAGAATTCCAGGGCAAGCTAGAGGGAGAAGAAAAACAGCTTTATTGACGAGGCTGTGTTACAGCGCCGTGACCGCTCCTGCAGAGCAGGGGTACCCCATAGATAGAGAGCAGCAACTCAGGGCAGTTTTGCAGTCGTATTTATACCTACTTTTAATTGCATGCAGATTAAGGGGAGGTTCATGCAGAAACTTCTTGGGAAGGAGTAGTAATCATTGGGTCATTGCCATGGAAAGGGGTGGTAACTCGCAGGTGTTGCCATAGCAATGGTAAATTGACGTGGCACACCAGCCGGCGCGTCTGATAGAAAGCTGCTTTTGCCTGGCCCTGCTTTAGCTAGTCCTCAATCTGGTCCCGTCTCTGAGCCCCACCTCTGGAGTCGAGTTCCACCTCCTACCTCAGTAGGAGTGAATAACTTGGAAGGACACTGTAGCAGCTTCCAAGCAGCCCCTATATAACATGACCACTCATCAAACAATCCTTCAAGGGATGCATTTCAATCCTCCCTTTTTATTTTCTATTTTTTGAAACAGAGTCGTGCTCTGTCACCCAGGCTGTAGTGCAGTGGCGCCGTCTCAGCTCACCGCAACCTCTGCCTCCTGGGTTCAAGCGATTCTCCTGCCTCAGCCTCCCAAGTAACTGGGACTACAGGCTGCACCTCCACGTCCAGCTCATTTTTTGTATTTTTAGTAGAGATGAGGTTTCACCATGTTGGCCGGGCTGGTCTCAAACTCTTGGCCTCAAGTGATCCACCCATCTTGGCCTCCCAAAGTGCTGGGAGGCGTAAGCCACCCAGCCCAGCCTTTAATCCCCAGTTTTAAGGCTCGGAGAGGTACAGTGACTTACCCAAGGTCACACAGTGAGTCCATGGTAGAGCTGGTACCCAAACTCAAGTATGTCTGACCCCATATCCCACGTTATTTTCTTGGCACTTTGCACATGGCGCTAAACAGTGATCACATCATCTCTTTCAGGAAGCACCAAGAATTAGTGTGGCCTCTCAGCAATTGGGAGACAGGACGTGTTGCTTCCATCCACGCTACAAACCAATGTTTGTCATCTTTGGGATACACCAGTGTGAAGGAAACCTGGAATACCAGTACTGACCATTTTAGCCTGATCTGTCTCCACATGGGACGAGCTATTTCTTGGTGGCAGCTGGCTGAGAACATTCCACGGCAGCATTTTCCAGTGCGTATGTCAGGAGCGTGTTCAGAATTGTTAATGAGATCATAGGCTCTGTGATCAAATGAACTGGGGAAGTTTGGGATCAATCGACCAAGTTAATTAAACCTGCTTCTTTACAGCAGGACTTTTCAGAGCATCTAGTGTGTTCACAGGGATGTGAATCTCCAGGAGGATCAGTAGTAAAAAGCATTTTCCAAATATAACATTCATGGAACCCTCTCACAGAACACTGTGCAGGCAGGCATGTGGTTCCATGGAACGCACTTTGGGAAACATGACCAAGTGTGTTCTGAACTCAGCCCTTCAGAGTTCCGGATTGGATGGGAGGTGGAACCTGTCCTCTGCATTGATCCCATTGTCTTCTTCCCTTAGGTGGGACATGTTAAAGTCCTGTTCGTGGAGAAGAGCTTTCGTGGTTCAATGAGGGAGTTGCAATTGGGTTTCTCTAGAGCATTGCCAGTTGCACTTTTCAATCAAAAATTTTCACATTGCCGGGTGCGGTGGCTCATGCCTGTAATCCCAGCACTTTGGGAGGCCGAGGCAGGTGGATCATGAGGTCAACAGTTCAAGACCAGCCTGGCCAAGATGGTGAAACCATGTCTCTACTAAAAATACAAAAATTAGCTGAATGGGATGGCGGGCACCTATAATCCCAGCTTCTTGGGAAGCTGAGGCAGGGAGTTGCTTGAACCTGAGAGGCGGAGGTTGCAGTGAGCCAAGATCGTGCCACTGCACTCCAGCCTGGAAGACAGAGCAAGACTCTGGCCTCAAAAATAAATAAATAAATAAATAAATAAATCGCATTGTGTCTTTATGGCTGTCCAGAGCCTCATGGGTATCTGAAGACTTACAGGCAAGTGAAATTATACTCAGAGATGCATGTAGCATGTTTAGCATTCAGCAAATGGTGGAGTTAGTGTTAGCGTTAGTGTTATTGGTATTGTCATTAGACCCAGTTCCTGCCCTTGTGGAGCCCATAGTCTGGTCAAAAGAATAAAACACAGACCCTGTCACTAAATTAAAAAAAAAAAATTAGCTAGACAAGGTTAAAATGGCCAGGTATGGTTAAAATGGCCAGATGTGGTGGTGCGTGCCTATAGTCCCAGCTAATCGGCAGGCCGAGGCGAGAGGATCACTTGAGCCCAGGAGTTCAAGGCTGCAGTGAGCTAGGATCCCTCCACTGCATTCCAGCCTGGGCAACAGAGCAAGCCCTCATCTCTTAAAAGAATAAAAGAATAAAATAAAATACACACACCCAACATGGTAACTAACAGCGCAGCTTGGTACATCTGCAACAAACGCCAACTGCAAATATTTTGGAAGCATAGTTATTCTATTCCCGCAAGCACATTTAAAAATCTTTATTAAATTTTTAATTATAAAATTAATACAACACCCGTTGTTAAAAATAAGAAAAAAGCACTTTAGAAAGTAGAAAATAGAAAGCAAAAAGTTTCTCTCTTCACGCTTCGACTCCACCCTCCCTAGAGGTAATCGGCGTTAATGCAGCATGGACCCTGCCAGACGTTTTATGCACAAACAAACATGTAAATATGGGATTTTATTTTTACCAAAAAGTGGGTCATAAGATACACAGTGCTTGTAACCTACTTTTTTCACTTAACTATACGCTGTGGACCTCTTCTTTCTAATATGCCCAGATCAATCTCCCTTCCTGCTCTGAGCTGACTCCATAAACCACAAACCCACCCCTCGGGCACAGGATAACTGGCCCGTTTTGTGAACCCCTGAGGAGGGAAAAGCTGTGAGAGCTGGCTCATCTATTAATCATCTACTGTATGCCAAATGCATGTTCTTGGGGATTGGGACAGATGGAAAAGTGTTCAGATGGAGGGAACAGCATATGCAAAAGCATACAGATGGGGCCAGGCATGAAGGCTCATGCCTGTAGTCCCAGCACTTTGGGAGGTCGAGGCAGGCAGATCACTTGAGGTCAGGAGTTCGAGACCAGCCTGGTCAATATGGTGAAACCCCGTCTCTACTAAAAATACAAAAATTAACTGGGCATGGTGGCACATACCTGTAACCCCAGCTACTCAGGAGGCTGAGGCAGGAGAATCTCTTGAGCCTAGGAGGCAGAGTCTGCAGTGAGCTGAGATCCCGCCACTGCACTGCAGCCTGGGCACCGGAGTGAGACTCTGTCTCCAAAAAACAGAGAAGTGTGCAGGTGGGAAATAGCATAGGAAATGTACTTCTTTCTTTTCAATGCCCGAAGGCCATCGCGTTCCGTGCATCTACCACAATTTATTTGCCCAGTCTCTTTCCTTTTGAAGTGCTTTTTATGAGAGATTAGAATGTTGCTAGCCTGGGGTGGTCAAAGGCTAAGCACCTGGAGGGCAGTGGGTCAGGTCTCTTTAGGTTTTATCCAGCAACCCACACCCTGTGTAGACCATGACTATTGCATTTATCAGCCAATTTCATGGTTGTTTCCAAAGGCGCTTTGACCTGGAATCACCTGAGGTGACACTCTTTAACTTAGAAGCACACAGTCAAATGGCTAAACATGGCAACACAAATGCGTGACTTGAGCATGTCACCAGCCACTTGTCACATTCACTCACACACTCAAGGGGTCCGTTGTACTGCAGTTAGCTGGTTAACTGGCATTTGTCAGGCTCTCATGAATTGCTAAAATATAGCAATGATGGCAGTAGGTGAGATCTAATTGCAAGGGCAAATATTTGTTCCTGTGGACAAGGAAATAGGGAAGAGTTTCAGAGTTTCCCAGGAGGCACAGTGGCTCATGCCTGTAATCCCAACATTTTGGGATGCTGAGGCAGGTGGATCATTTAAGGTCAGGAGTTCAAGACCAGCCTGGCCAACATGGCCAAACCCCATCTCTACCAAAACTACAAAAATTAGCCAGGCGTGGTAGCACATGCCGGTAATCCCAGCGACTGGGTAGGCTGAGGCAGAACAATCACTTGAACTGCAGAGGTTGCAGTGAGCCAAGATCACGCCACTGTACTCCAGCCTGGTGGACACAGTGAGAGATTCTATCTCAAAAAATAAAAAGTTTCCCAGGGAGGCAGTGAGGAATTAGAAAGTCATCATAATCCATCAGAACTAGTCTTCAAAATGAAACCTGATTGGCGGAAATCAGATACTCATCCTGTCTGGATGCTCTGATCCTACGGACTTGACGAGACAGGTCTTCCTCGATTTCCAGCACTTCATTTCCTCACAAGGAGGCCCAGAGATGCTATTAAAAAGCCCAAATAGCTAAGATTCTCCGGAATCAGCACATCCACACAGAAGACCTTAAGTCAGCCGACTCTGCGGGCTTTTGGCTTTGGTGGCTGGTGTGCAGCGCTTTTCAATTGTCTGCCTTCAGTTCCTCGAGTGGATCTCGAATGCCGAGTGAGATCTTTATCATCTGTCACAGGGGTGATGCGTGCTGGGCCTGCTACCATGGAGTCAGTCCTGGCTGCATAAAGACATCAGCAGCTCGACAAGGCTCTCTCAGCCCCTGCCCTGTGCTGCTGTCTGGGCTGAGGATGCCAGAGCCACCAGGTCATTCACCTGTCCTTGGGTGGGGCTGCCTCTTTTCCCATTTTAGCTATGTCCTTTCTGTCATCACAATTCAGCAACTGGCTGTTGATAGGTAGTGGACAGATCCGCGGGTCTGGGGGCTGGTCTCAGCCCTGCCACTTGCTGCCAAGTGCCCTTGGGCACATCGTTAGAGCTCTCAGAGCCTCCAGTAGAAATGGAAATGAGAAAACCTCCCAAGATCCTTGAGAGGGTGAAATGATCTAGAGAAAACAGAGACCTAGGCAAGTCCATGACCGGTTCACAATAGCATGTCCTGTCTTTAGCAAAATCCATGCCATCAAGACATCTGACATAGGCCAGGCGTGGTGACTCACACCTGTAATCACAGCAATTTGGGAGGCTGAGGTGGGAGGATGGTCTAAAGTAAGGAGTTCAAGACCAGCCCGGGCAATATAGCAAGACCCCATCTCTACAAAAAAAATACAAAAAATAAAATTAGCTGGGTGTGGTGGCTCAAGCCTGTAATCCCAGCACTTTGGGAGGCTGAGGTAGGAGGATGATTTGAAGCAAGAAGTTCAAGACCAGCCTGGGCAAGATAGCAAGACCCCATCTCTACAAAAAACTACAAAAAATAAAATTAGCTGGGCATGGTGATGCACACCTGTAGTCCTGGCTACTTGGGAGGCCAAGACAGGAATATTACTTGATCCCAGGAGTTTGGGGCTGCAGTGAGCTGTGATCATGCTATTGCACTCCAGCCTGGGTGAAAAAGTGAGACCCCATCTTGAAAAAAAAAAAAAAGACTCTGACATAATAATAGCAGTATTCATAAAAAACACTTATGGACACAATTTGAATGTATGGAAAACAACTTGAATTATACACTTAAAATGTACATTTTATGTCATCTGTTTTATACGTTTAATTTTTTAAGAGACAGTCTCACGCTATTGCCCAGGCTGGACTCCAAGTCTTGAGCTCAAGCTGTCCTTCTGCCTCAGCCTCCTGAGTAGCTGGGACAATAGCTATGTGCCACCTTGCCTGGCATACACCATAATTTTTTAAAAGAACAATCACTTACTGAACAGTTATTCCTTTTTTTTTTTTTTTAGACATGGTCTCATTCTGTCACCTAGGCTGGAGTGCAATGGTGCAATCTCAGCTCACTGCAGCCTCTGCTTCCTGGGTTCAAGCAATCCTCCTGCCTCAGCCTCCTAAATGGCTGAGGCACCCCATACCAAGCCTGACTAATCTTTGTATTTTTAGTAGAGATGGGGTTTTGCCATGTCGGCCAGGCTAGTCTCAAACTTCTGACCTCAAGTGATCCACCCACCTTGGCCTCCCAAAGTGCTGGGATTACAGGCATCAGCCACCGTACCTGGCCCAATTATTACTTCCTTTTTTTTTTCCCCTGAGATGGAGTCTTGTTCTGTCACCCAGGCTGGAGTGCAGTGACGTGACCTCAGCTCACTGCACCATCTGCTTTCCAGGTTCAAGCAGTTATCCTGCCTCAGGCTCCTGAGTAGCTGGGGGCACGCACTACCATGCCCAGCTAATTTTTTTGTATTTTTAGTAGAGACGGGGGTCTCACCATGTTGCCCAGGCTGGTCTTGAACCAGCCTGGTGGTTCAACCAACATGGTGGATCACCTCGTGATCCACCCACCTTGGCCACCCAAAGTGTTGGGATTATAGGTGTGAGTCACCACATTTGCCCCAATTATTACTTTTAAACGGCAAACACCACAATTACTTTTGCACCAACCTAATACTCCATGCTAGGAGTTTTACCTGCATTTAATCCTCCAATGACTCCAGCAGGTGGGAGACATTATGTCCATTTTAAAGACGAGGGAATGATTTCCAAGCAGCCACCCAAGCTGGCAAGCAGCAGAGTTGGGAGTCAAACTATGTCTATCCGACTCCGAAGCCCACACTTTAACCTTGACATTTTAATGTCATTTTTTTTGCCAAAAGGTAGTACTGTCGGGTTCCTACTCGGTCTATCAGAGCAGCAGCTCCATTCACACATGCAATCATTTGACTTCGGTGAGTACCTGCTCAGTTCCAGGGACTACGTTAGCTTCCAAGGAGACAAAGATGAATGACACCGGAAGGGTACTCCTATCACAGGCTGAGGCAGCAAACAGGCAGGGGATTAGCACAATAATTCGTCCTTTAGGAGCCAAGAGAGTGGTCAACAGAGGACCAGGAGGAGGGAAGTCTTCACAAAGAAAGGGACATCTGAGCTGAATTTTGTTTTGTTTTGTTTTTTGTCATGCAGTCTCCCTCTGTCATGCAGGTGGAATGCAGTGGAGCAATCTTGGCTTACTGCAACCTCTGCCTCCCGGGTTCAAGCGATTCTTCTGCCTCAGCCTCCCAAGCAGCTGGGACTACAGGCTTGTGCCACCATGCCCAGCTAATATTTTTTATTTTTAGCAGAGTCGAGGTTTCACCATGTTGACTAGGCTGGTCTCAAACTCCTGGCCTCAAGTGATCTGCCAGCCTCAGCCTCCCAAAGTGCTGGGATTACAGGTGTGAGCCACCACGCCTGGTCTCTGAGCTGAATTTTGTGAAGTGCAGATGACTTTTTCCAGGAAGCAGAAAAGAATATGGCATTGGCAAGGGCATAGTGGCTGAGGAGGTGTGGCTAGCATGTCACCAGAGCACACAGGAGCTCAGAGAAAACAACTGAAGAATTTGCTGGAAAGTTAGCCAGGGACCAACAATATAAGCAAAGGAGGCTGAACGGTATCTTGTAAGCACTGGGAAGACTCCGGGATTTGGGAGCCAGAGGAATGACCAGAATGTATTTGTATAGCAATGAGGGAGAAGTTTCCAGTTCACTTTTTTTTGGAGGGGGCGGGGTTATGGTAAAAATAATATAACTGAAATAACTCAAGTGTTCATCAACAGATAAATAGATACATAACATGTGGTATATCCACACTGGATATTCTACAATGGAATGTTATTCAGCCATTAAAAAAAAAAATGAAGTATGAGACATACTACAGCCTGGATGATCCCTGAAACATTTGGGTAAGTGAAAGAAGCCAGTCATGGTAGACCGTATATTGTGTGATTTCACTCACATGAAATGCCCAGAGTAGGCGAGGCCTGGAGACCGAAAGTAATTAGTGGTTGGATGTGCCGGACAGGAAGGTAGGGGAGTGGGAATTTCCACTAATGGGTATACAGTTTTTTTTGGGGAGATGACAGAATGTTCTGGAATTAGATCTATGCACAACATTGAGAATATATTAAAAACCACTGGATTGTATGCTTTAAAAGAGGGAGACCTTTATAGCGGATGAATTATATCTCAATAAAACTGTTATTAAAAAACAACATAACCATATTAAAACAAAGTTTGAAAAACAGCAGTCACCCATACGCCTAAGGTTCCCAACAAACTCACTATTTTCCATTTCCTCCTTTGTCCCAGCTTTTCTATGTTTTATACGTACCATATCACAGGGTATCATTTTTCTACTGTTTTTTTAACTTCGAATTTCATCACAGACAATTGTCCACATTCCCGTGAGGGTTCCATAATTGTTTGCAGACCTGCGTTTTTGGAATATGAATGGACTCATTCAATAATTATTTTCTTGAGCACCTGCCAGGAGCCAGAAACTGGGCAAATCCCAGTTCTTGGGGAGGTTATTTTCTGGTGGGGGAGAAAGACAGCAAATAAGACAATGAATGAACACGATAATTTCATTATCCCACAGTGCTGGGATTATAGGTGGTTGATGCCTGTAATCCCAGCACTGTAGGAGGCCAAGAAGGGAGGCTCGCTTGAGGCCAAAAGTTGGAGACCAGCTTGGGCAACATAGTGCAAACCTGTCTCTATATTTATTTATTTATTTTTGAGACAGAGTCTCGCTCTGTCGCCTAGGCTGGAGTGCACTACAACCTCTGTCGCCCAGGCTCAAGAGATTCTTCTGCCTCAGCCTTTGGAGTAGCTGGGACTACAGGATTGTGCCACCATGGCTGGCTGATTATTGTATTTTTAGTAGAGACGGGTTTTCACCATGTTGGCCAGGCTGGTCTCGAACTCCTGGCCTCAAGTGATTTGCCCGCCCCAGTCTCCCAAAGTGCTGGGATTACAGGCGTGAGCGACTGAATCCAGCCTTATATTTGTTTATTTATTTAAAGAAACTTAGTGAAGAGTATGACCTGAACAAAAATCCACAGGGAAATGAAACTTTCTAGAGAGCCATGAGAAAGACTCAAGGCATGGGGAGAACTTGAGGAAAGTGATCAGGGATGGAAGTGACTGGAGTGGAGACTCACATGGCAAGAAAATGCCAACTCTGTCAATATCCGAAGGGAGGTGCTCCATGGAGGTGATACAGCAGGTGCAATGGTCCTGGGGCTACCACGAGCTTCGTGTGTTTTAGGAACAGTAGGAATATGGGTCACCATAAGAAAGGAAGATTTGGGGAAGGCAGGAGAACTGTGGCTATGAGGCCAGGTCAAAACACCCAAGGCTACCGCGAGCATCACAGCAGCCAGCAGCAGGGACCCAGACAGTCCCAGTTGTCATGGTCCAGCCCTAGCATGGTAGTCAAAGGCACCTTCCGTCCTGTGCTTGGGCAGGAACCCAGAGGTCCGGAACTCAGGGTTGGCCCCAGGTGAGAGCCAGGGCCTGCCTCCTGCTTGGCGCTTAGTTTTTGTGGGAGCCCAGGTGATTTCCAGCACAGCCACAGGAGGCCACACCCAGAGATCTCTGGAGGCCTCCGGAGCCTAGCTACTGCGTAGGCAGAGCAGCAAGTGCCAACCTGACAGCTGAGGGCAGCCCAGCCCTGCCCGGCTCCCTCCCTGCCTGCACATCAAACATCAAAGTGACAGCGTTCCCGGGTCATCCGCTTCCTCTGGTCTCAGCCCCAAGAGCTGGCGCCATGTTCCCCAGTGCAGAGACCCTGCCACCCAGCTCCCGCCAGATGCTCCCCGGCTGGGCTTTGTAACTCCCTCCCCTCTAAATCACCAGCCTGCTTCAGAGACAGGCCAGTCAGGGCCAGGTTCCCTGTGAAACTCACAGCTCCCCGATCTCTGCCTTGCAACATCATTTTTCAACTGAATCTTTGGATTCCCTACTTAATAGCTGTCTTCTTTTGATGGCAAGCCCTATGAAAGCAGGAGCTATGGATCCATAGCATTTACTATGGAATAGAGTGCCATTCACCTAAATATAAGGCAAGCCACATATGTAATTTATTTATTTTTAATTTAAAAAAATTTTTTGAGACAACAGTTTCACTCTGTTGTCCAGGCTGGAGGGCAGTGGTGCGATCTTGGTTCACTGCAACTTCCACCTCTTGAGTTCAAGCGATTCTCCTGCCTCAGCCTCCAGAGTAGCTGGGACTACAGGTGCACACCACCAGGCCTGGTCAATTTTTGTATTTTTAGTAGAGACGAGGTTTTGCCATGTTGGCCGGGCCAGTCTCAAACTCCTGACCTCAGAAAATCTGCCTGCCTCGGCCTCTCTAAGTGCTAAGATTACAGGCTTGTTAATTTACAATTTTTTTAACAGCCACCTTAAAAAAACAAAAAGAGATCAGATGTGGTGCCTCATGCCTGTAACCCCAGTGCTTTGGGAGGCTGTGGCAGGAGGATCGCTTGAGCCTAGGAGTTCAAGGTTGCAGTCAGCTATGATCTCACACTCCACCCTGGGTGGCACCCTGTCTCTTTAAAATTAAAAAAAAGTCAAAAGAAATACGTAAAACTAATGTGTTAATTTTAGTAACATATTTTATTTAACCCAATGTATCCAAAAACATTTTCATTTCCACATTTGATCCATATAAAAATGTGAATGTGGTAGTTTACATTATTTGCTCATACTAAGTCTTCAAACTCCAGTGTATATTTTATATGATAGCATATATCAATTTGGGTCTAAATTTTTGTTGGAGATAATTGATCTTCTTTTTTTTTTTTTTTCTGAGACAGAGTCTTGCTCTGTTGCCCAGACTGGAGTGCAGTAGCACGATCTTGACTTACTGCAACCTCCACCTCCCAGGTTCAAGCAGTTCTCCTGCCTCAGCCTCCCGAGCAGCTGGGATTGCAGGCATGAGCCACTATGCCGGGCTGGAAATACTTGATATTGTTTAGGTTTTATAAAATTTAGAGGGAGACTAGATTCACTTACCCAAGTTATTCCAAACAGATGTCAAAGTTTTCCAATAGATGAATGAATCAGTTTTTTAGTTTTAGATTTAACTTAAGTGAAATTAAATAAGAAACACTATTCCTCAGGCACACTGACCGTGTTTCAAGTGCTCAACAGCCTATGCAGCAATGGCTAACACACTGGACTGCGAAGACGTAAGTGCTGCTATTGATGGAATGAATGAATGGATAAAACCCAGTTTCACCAGTTACCAATTATATAGCTTGAGCCTTGAGGTGGTTTTAAATATCCACAAATTCTTTGATACTCCTTTCTTCAGAAGGAGGCTAATTCCTCTTCTCTTGAGCATGGGCCAGGCTTCATGACTCACTTCTAAGTAAAGGAATGTGGCTAGGTGACAATGTGTGACTTCCAAAGCAGGGTCACCCAGTGCCTTGTGGCTTCCTCCTTAGAATCACTCCTTCTGGGAAAAGCCAGCTGCCAGGGAATGGGGAGCCTTCATCAGCCCTGTGGGAAGGTCCCTGTGTCAAGGAACTGAGGCCTCCAGCCAACAGCCATGTGAGTGTTTTACACTACTATATTTTTAGGTAGTTTGTTCTGCAGCAATAGGTGATTAAGTCAAGCCTTATCCCATCTGAGCTTCAGTTGCCCATTAAATGGGGTGAAAAACTCTAAAAGGCTTTTGTGCGGTTGAGAGATCCTATATATAGAGTACTTAGCAGAGCTCCTGGTACGCTAAACAATCATAGCCACTATTATTATGTCCCCTTCTTTTCTTTCTTTATTTTATTTATTTATTTATTTTTGAGATGGAGTTTCACTCTTGCTACCCAGGCTGGAGTGCAATGGTGCGATCTCGGCTCACCGCAACCTCCGCCTCCTGGGTTCAGATAATTCTTCTGCCTCAGCCTCCTCAGTAGCTGGGATTACAGGCACACGCCACCATGCCCAGCTAATTTTTTGTAGTTTTGGTAGAGACGGGGTTTCACCGTGTTGACCAGGATGGTCTCGATCTCTTGACCTCGTGATCCACCCGCCTCGGCCTCCCAAAGTGCTGGGATTACAGGCGTGAGCCACCGCGCCCGGCCCCCTCTTTCTTTATTTTTTAAGACAGGGTCTTGCTCTGTTGCCCAGGCTGGAGTGCAGTGGTGCGATCACAGCTCACTGCAACCTCAACCTCCCAGACTCAAGCAATCCTCCCACCTCAACCTCCTGAGTAACTGGGACCACAGGTGCCCGCCACCGCACACAGCTAATTTTTAAATCTTTTATAGAGACGGGGTCTCGCTATGTTTCCCAGGCTGGTCTTGAACTCCAAAGGGCTCAAGCAATCCACCCATCTCGGCCTCCCAAAGTGCTGGGATTATAAGCATGAGCCACTGCGCCTTCTTTCATTCATCCATTCATCAATCCACCCCCTCGTCTTAATGCTGACCAAGAGATACACTGTATGCATCTCCCTTGACTCAGGAAAAATAGAGTTAGAAACATAAATTCTATTTTCCAGGCTTCTCCTTTGTCCTCAGTTCTGATAATCACATTGGCTTATGTAGATCTACTCATCTATGTGTAGGTTCTAACCAGGCTCTGCTCTTTTCATCAAAACTTCCTGAATTAGTGGATGCATGAACTAGCAATTCAATGGTTATTCACCGAGATGAACACCGTGAGAAGCCACCTGGATCCGCCTTCACAGAGGGACTTAGAGTTCAGCTGCTGGGAAGGTGGCTCACAGAGGGCCTACCGCTGTCAGCCCCCCTCAAAAATTGCCTCTGCTGTCTGCAGCCAGTTCTCACAGGCCTTACCCTTCCCAGGTCAGCCTGTAGGCAATGACCAGCCCCTACAGAAATATAAACACCTGGCCAATCTGGCCCATGGCAGGGACAACTCTGACAGGCCATCTATGCCCATGGGGTTGGCCAAGGTCAACTTCTCTCCCTGCCCAGTCCTGCCTCCTTTTCCTCCTCCTCCTCCTCCCTTTCACAAGTGTTGATCTCTTGGACCTCAAAGTCTGTCTCAGCTTCTGCTCCAGAGAACCTACCTACCATAAAACACCGATTGAAAGAAGGCCTCCATTGGGTGTCTCCATCTCGGCACTATTAACTTTCTGGGTGATTCTTTGTGTGGGGGGCCGTCCTGTGCACTGCAGGATGCTGAGCAGCATCCCTCGCCACTACTCATGAGATGCCAGTATGACTCATCCCCCCATGAGGGAGGATCTCCAGATATTGTAATTGCAAAGTCACCTGTAATTGAGAATCAGTCACTAACTGGAGTGCAGTGGCACAATCTCGGCTCAGAATAAAAGAAATAGGGAAACAGGGAAGAAGGATCAGTCACCAGTTAGGCAGAGACAGGTCTTGCTGAAAGTGGAAAGTATTTCAGGATTAGGCCTGGCATGGTGGCTCATGCCTATAATCCCAGCACTTTGGAAGGCCTGTGCGGGCAGATCACCTGAGGCCAGGAGTTCAAGACCAGCCTGGCCAACATGGGGAAACCCTGACTCTACTAAAAATACAAAAATTAACCAGGCGTGGTGGCACATGCCTGTAGCCCCAGCTACTCAGGAGGCTGAGGTACGAGAATCGCTTGAACCTGGGAGGCAGAGGTTGCAGTGAGCTGAGATCATGCCACTGCACTCCAGCCTAGATGACAGACTGAGATTCTGTCCCAAAAAAAAAAAAAAAAAAAAAAAGTATTTCAGGATCTAGCACTCTGCAGTGCCCTACTGAAATGCTCTGCTGATAAACTGCCCCAGCTACTCTCTAGCTCTACTTCTTATTTTATTTTATTTTATTTTATTTTATTTTAATTTTTGTAGAGATGGGATCTCACTATGTTGGCCAAGCTGATCTCAAACTTCTGGCCTCAGACCATCCTCCCACCTCAGCCTCTCAAAGTGCCGAGATTACAGCCATGAGCCACCACACACAGTCTCTAGACTGTTGGCTACTTCTCCCCATTCCACCAGCCAATCTCAGGTCTATTGGCCTGAGATTGCTCCTTTGGACTTCCAAGGCCTCATGGCTTCTACTGACTTATGGTTTCTACTGACTCATGGCTTCCGCTGAGTGATGTTTTCTGCTTCCCTGCCTTTTGCTTCTGCTTGTCTTTCGGCATTTGTCCACGTCTCACCTCTTCTATGTTCACATCCCATACGTAGACTTAGACTCCCCAGAAAGAGTGTCTAACTGGCTCTTCCAGTCACTCTGCAGTGGGGGGGTGAGGGGGTGCATCTGCCAGGCAGGACCCTCACCCAAGACCACTATGCTTAGGCCTGTCTGCTGTGGGATCCGGGAGTTGAGGTCACAACGTCAACTTTCCTGGGAAGATGCCAAAGCCCTGAGGATATAATAGCCTCATCGCAGTACACTGATTGTGGTTGAGTCCACTAATCATTGTAGGCCTCAGTTTCCTTGTCTGTTAAATGAGGATAAGAGAAATTGTACCATCTAACCAGGGAGCTATGTGCATCCAATGAGGTGACCCATAGAAAAGCTCTTTTCTTTTTTTTTTTTTCTTTTTTTTTTGAGATAGAGTCACCCAGACTGGAATGCAGTGGCGCAATCTCAGTTCACTGCAACCACTGCCTCCCAGGTTCAAGCAATTCTCCTGCCTCAGACTCCCAAGCAGCTGGGACTACAGGCATGCACCACCACACCTGGCTAATTTTTGTATTTTTTGGTCAGATGGGTTTTTCACATGTTGGCCAGGCTGGTCTTGAACTCCTGAACTCAAGCGATCCACCCACCTTGACCTCCCAGGGCTGGGATTACAGGTATGAGCCACCACTCCCAGCCAAGAAGCTCATTTCAACTTTAATGTCTCATTTAAATATTATTGGCTGGGCATGGTGGCTCACACTTATAATTCCAGCCCTTTGGAAGGCTGAGATGGGTGAAGAGGTCAGGAGTTTGAGACCCATCTGGCCATCGTGGCGAAACCCTATCTCTACTAAAAGTACAAAAAATCAGTCGGTGTGGTGGCATGTGCCTGTAGTCCCAGCCACTCAGAAAGTTAAAGCAGGAGAATCGCCTTAACTCAGCAACCAGAGGTTGCAGTGAGCCGAGATCACGCCACTGCACTCCAGCCTGGGTGACAGAGTGAGACTCTTTCTCAAAAACAAACAAATAAATATTATTGCTGTGATGACAACAACTTCCTGTGTAGATGAAGTAGAAAAAGGTAGCCATAGTAATAGTAATCAGGACTGTCCTATTGTAAGTCTTCACAAAGACTCAGGACACTGGGCCCCTTCTAAACATCAGTGAGATGAGGGAGATGAAGAAGTTGAGTTGAAAAAATAAAAAAATAAAAGTGATTTCTTGCTTGTGGCATTTTTAGCTTGCGCATATCATCCCTGTAATATTTCTTCTTCCTTTTTTGTTAATGGCTTGGGGGTTTGAACACTGTTTTGTTCAGCCGCACGGGGAAATGTTTAATGAATCCTTGTGAATATTCATTAAATGCTGTTAATATTTTCTGGTGGGGGAGGCCCCGCTGCCCATCTAGCGGGTCTCCGAACGGCAGCAGCGGCAGGGGAAACAGCCCACCATTTGATTTGTGCTATTTGTTTTCCATTTCAATTGCCCTATTTTCTGAGACCTCGGGAGGTTTGCAGGGGCCAAGGGTGGAGGCAGAGCTCACTTCCTTTCCTTCTCTCCCTAGACCGAGGAATTTTAGAGAGTGGGAGTATGAAGTTGAAGATGCATAAACACTACGACCCAGCAACCACCCATCTTCCTGCGTATCTTCAAGAAACCCTCCTGCGTGCACAAAGAGATATGAGGGGAATGTTCACAGCAGCACTGCTTGGAATGGCAGCAAGGTGAGAAACACCACCAGTGCCCATTAATGGGAGAATGGATTGATGTACAATGGTCATGCTATGGGATTACTATACAGTAGTGAAAATGAATGATAGGGCCTGTGTTAGCACAGTTGATATGGTTTGGCTGTGGCCCCAACCAAATTTCACCTTGAATTGTAGCTCCCATAGTCCCCACATGTCATAGAATGGACCTGGTGGGAGGTAACTGAATCATGGAGGTGGGTCTTTCCCGTGTTGCTCTTGTGCTGTGAGTAAGTCTCACAGGATCTGACAGTTTGATAAAGGGGAGTTCCCCTACGCGTGCTCTCTTGCCTGCCGCCATGTAAGACATGCCTTTGTTCCTCCTTCGCCTTTTCTGAAGTGAGGCCTCCCCAGCCACGTGGACCTGTGAGTCCCTTAAACTTCTTTTTCTTTATAAATTACCCAGTCTTGGGTATGTCTGTACTAGCAGTGTGAGAACAAATACTGTGGTTGAATCTTTTGTTATTGAGATAGAATGTATATGTCATAAAATTGACTCTTCTGAAAGTGTACAATGCAGTGGTTTTTAGTATATTCACAAAGTTGTGCAACCATCGCCATGATCTAATTCCAGAATATTATCACCATCACCAAAATAAAGCCTGTGCTCACTGAGCAGCCACTCCCCAGTCCTCCCTACTCCCAGCCCCAGGCAACCCCTAATCTACATTCTGTCTCTATGGATTTGCCCTATTCTGGATATTTCACATAAATGGAATTGTATACTGTGTGGCCATTTGTCCCTAGCTTTGTTCACTTAGCACAATTCCAAGGCTCATCCATGTTGTAGCATGTATCAGTACTTTGTTCACTTTTCTGGCCAAATAATATTCCACTGTGTGGATATGCCACATTTTGTTTATCCACTTATCAATTGATGGACATTTGAATTGTTTCCGCTTTTTAACTATTATAAATAACACTCTGGCATCCAGCAGGATATTTAAAGAAAAGAAAAAATATAAATAACATTGCTAGGAACATTCATGTGTGGGCCATTGTGTGGACATATGTTTTAATTTCTCTCAGGTATATACCATGCTGGATGGATCCTACAGCAATTCTGTGTTACTTTTCGAGAAACTGCCAGGCCGTTTTCTGAAGCAGATGCACCATTTTACCTTCCTATCAGCAATGTACGAGATTCCCATTTTTCCATCTCCTTGCATGGTTGAAACTTACATACATAGCATAGAGAAAAAAATCAAGTAGCAGAAGAATGCATTCAGTATGATCCCATTTCCACAAAGCTTAGAAACATGTGAAACGACACCAGATAATACACAGGTCTATACCATGCAGTTAAAGAATAAAGAAAGTAGTGAGGCTGGGCGTGGTGGCTTATGCCTGTAAGCCCATCACTTTAGGAGGCCAAGGAGGATGAATCACTTGAGGTCAGGGGTTTGAGACCAGCCTGTCCAACATGGTGAAAACCTATGTCTACTAAAAAAAAATACAAAAAATTAACGAGGCATGGTGGCAGGCCTGTAATCCCAGCTACTCAGGAGGCTGAGGCAAGAGAATCGCTTGAACACAGGAGGCAGTGGTTGCAGTGAGCCAGGATCATGCCATTGTCCTCCAGCCTGGGTGACAGAGCAAGACTCTGTCAAAAAAAAAAAAAAAAAAAAAAAACAAGTGTGGGAATGACAAACACCCAAACAGGAGTCATGGTTCCCACTGCGGGTGAGAAGAACAATATGATCGGGGTATATGAAGATCTAGAACTTCCATTACACGGGTATTATTTTATTTCTTAAGCAAGGTGATAGGTCCAGGGAGTTTTAAAATTATTCTTTATTCCGGCCAGGCACGGTGGCTCACGCCTGTAATCGCAGCACTTTTGAAGGCCGAGGCAGGTGGATCACCAGGTCAAGAGATGGAGACCATCCTGGTCAGCATGGTGAAATCCTGTCTCTACTAAAAAAATACAAAAATTAGCTGGGCGTGGTGGTGCGCACCTGTAGTCCCAGCTACTTGGGAGGCTGAGGCAGGAAAATTGCTTGAACCCAGGAGGCAGAGGTTTCAGTGAGCCGAGATCATACCACTGCACTCCAGCCTGGTGCCTGGTGACAAAGCAAGACTCTGTCTCAAAAAAAAAAAAAAAAAAATTATTCTTTATCCCATGTTGTGTATTTTTTGTATTTCCTAATGAATGATTACATGTAAGTTTATTTTTAGGTAGGGCATGTTTATACAGGCATATGTACTTTTAAGCAGACTTATTCTGCAAGAATCTTGTGGAACTGGAGGTTTCTCAGTTGAAAGTCTTCTGAGGATTATTGGGCCTGTCGTAATCTCCTGAGCACACAATTTCCCCTGTCCATCCTGGCAGTGATGTGTGATGTAAAGAATATGAGCTTTGGGAATCTCTGTAAGTAAAGAGGGCACAGCTGAAAGTAGCTATGGTGGTTTTAAATCCAAAACTTCATTGATACAGCTCCCTTTGTTTTATTTTATATTATTTTTTGAGAGAGTCTCACTCTGTTGCCCAGGCTGGAGTGCAGTGGTACAATCATAGCTCACTGCTGCCTTGAACTCCTAGGCTTAAGGGATCCTCCCACCTCAGCCTCCTGAGTAGCTGGGACTACAGGTACACACCACCCCACTAATTTTTTAAATGTGTTTATAGAGACGGGGTCTTACTATGTTGCCCAGACTGGTCTAGGACTTTTGGGCTCAAGTGATCCTCCTACCTCAGTACGTAGCTGTGACTGTAGGCACCTGCCACCACGCCTGGCTAATTTTTTACATTTTTTGTAGAAGCAGGGTCTCGCTGTGTTGTCCAGACTTGTCTCAAACTCCTAGGCTCAAGTGATCCTCCCCCTGTGACTTCTTAAAGTGCTGGAATTACAGGTGTGAGCCCCCATGCTGGGCCAATATGCTTCCCCTTAAAAGGTGGAGATTAATTTCTCTTCTCTTGAACTATGTGACTCGCTTCTAACAAACAGAATAAGACAGAAGAGACAGTGTGTGATTTTAGAAACTAAGTCATATAGAGCATGTGGCCTCTTCCTTTCTCTTTCTTTTGGATCACTTTCAGTCTGGAGAAAGCCAGCTGCTATGTCGTGAGGATATTCAGGCTGCCCTATGGAGAGGCCCACATGGTGAGGAACTGAGGCCTCCAGCCAACAGCCACATGACTGCACCGTCTTGGGAAAGGATCCACCAGCCCCAGTCAAGCCTTCGGATACCTGCCTCCCTGCTCAGCATCTTGACTGCAACCTCATGAAAGACCTTGAGCCAGCACCTTCCAGCTAAGTTGCTCTTGGATTCCTGGTTCTTGGAAACTGTGTAAGATATAAATGTTTGTTGCTAGGAAGCTGTTAAGTTTGGGGGTAATTCATTGCATAGCAATGGGTAATATAAGCAATAAAAGACCTGTTATCTCACGTGACAAGTTTCTTGAGGGAGGATATTCCAGGGAGGTTAATTCAGGGACACACTGATGTCACCAAGGCTACTCTGCCTTGAGTGTGTTGGCTTTTGCCGTCACGCTTGTCACTTCATGGTCTCTGGTGGCTGCCACAACTCCAAACACCACATCCTCACACAGCTGCATTGAGAGGTGAGAGGTAGAAGAAAAACACCTTTCCCACAAGCCCCTCAGTAGACTTCCTGTATGTCTCATTGGTCCAGGTCAATCATCTACTTCTGCCCAAACCAGGCGCTACCAAGGGGAGTGGAACTGCTTTGATTGGCTTGGCCTGATGACAAGTACCTGTGGTGGCCATGGAGCTGCACCACTCAGATCTCCCTTCAAGAAAACCTGCTGTCGGAAGGGTAGCCATCGGACAGCCTACGGGTGCTGCACTGTTGAATCTGCTTCATGCAGAGACTCTGCTCTCCCCAGGCTGCTCCCAAACAGGAACTGCATAGTGGGGGTTCTAGAGCTGGCACTTCTTTTTCTTTATTTTTGAATCAGAGTCTCCCTCTGTCACTCAAGCTACAGTGCAGTGGTGCGATCTCAGCTCAATGCAACCTCTGCCTCCAGCCGGGTTCAAGCGATTCTCCTGTCTCAGCCTCCCTTGTAGCTGGGACTACAGGCATGAGCCAACATGCCTGGCTAATTTTTGTATTTTCAGTAGAGACAGGGTTTCACCATGTTGGCCAGGCTGGTTGCTAACTCCTGGCCTCAAGTGCCTTGATCTGGCCTTGGCCTCCCAAAAGTGCTGGGATTACAGGTGTGAGCCACTGTGCCTGGGGCCGGGCACTTCTGCCCAGTGTGGGACTCTAACTCTGCATCAGCCTGGCTGAGACTTTCTCAGAGCTGGGCTGCAGCTTGATCCTCTTCCAACCTAGTCCTCCTTCCCTCCCCCTCTCCTTTCCCAGGTGTCAGACCCACATCACACGCTGAAGATCTTCCCTGACCACTCCTGCCTTCTCCCTCTTATCCTTCATAGGCATCTCCTCAGTAAATTTCTTGCACATCTATTGTCCTCTTGGAATCTTGTTCCCAGAACACCCACATTCACATATATTCCTCTGGGGGTAGGGATACGTCTCATTCTCTACACGAGACAGTGTACACCCAAATAAAATCAGGGCGTAGGGGTAGAGAGGAATGGCTGTTCTATAGATAACTTCAGGACATGTTCAATGTCTGATGGGCCTGAGCACAAAGCCCAGCTCCACCCCCAGCCGCTAGTTGCACCTGGAGAGTTATTGACCTCTCTGACCTCGGCCTCCTCCTCTTAAAGCTAAAACCTAGAACTGTGGTAAGATTCACTGGAAAGGGCATGTGTGAAGTTCCTAGAAGATAGTCATAACAAGGGCTGGCTGGACACCATGGCTCACCCCTGTAATCTCAGCTGTGGGAAGCCAAGGTGGGAGGATCACTTGAGTCCCGGAGTTCAAGACCAGCCTGTGGAATCTAGCAAGACCCTATCTCTATAAAAAATAAAAAATTAGCTGGGTTTGATGGTGCATACCTATATCCCAGCTACTTGGGAGGCCAAGGTGGGAGGATGGCTTGAGCCCAGGAGTCTAAGGTTGCAGTGAGCCATCATTGCACAACTGCACTCCAGCCTGGACGGCACGGCGAGATCCCGTCTCAAATAATAATAGTAATGATAATAGCAATAAGGACTGCCATTGAGTGATTCCTAATTTAAGGCACTTTACATTGCGTAGCTCACTGAATCATCACTATGACCCTTTTGGGAGTGAGTGCTATTGTCTCTTTTTACCAAAACTTCGGCTCAGAGAGGTTAAGCAGTTGTTCAAGTCCCACAGTGAGTAAGTGGCTATGGAATAGGGACGATCCGATTACAATGCGAGCGTAGAACGCTGTTGGGGCATTGGGCTATGCTGTGAACTGTAGGGGCTTGATGAGTGCTGTAAGATGAGCTGCAAAAGCCCCACCTTAAAATGCGGCTGTGAGGTTCAATTCGTTTAATTTATTTAATGACAGGATCTTTTCATTAAAGGAGCAGTTCAGCATGGTGATTGCTAGCATTTATTAAGCGCTTGCTGTGTGCCAGGTGCTTTAAATAAATTGAACTTCACAGCCACGTTTTAGGGGAGGGCTTTTGCAGCTCGTTTTACAGCCTAGGAAACAGATGCACAGAGAGTAAGGGATGAAGCTGGGGCTCCGGCCAAGCGGTTTGACCTCCCAGTTGACAGGACCACGCACTGTCTCCTGGAAATAACCAGTGCTTCCAAAAACAAAAAACAAAACAAAACCAAAAACAAAAAAACAAGTATGGGTCTGATTGGAATTCGAACTCTACCTCTTAGTTCTTGTGACCTTGGGCAAGTTACTTATCCCCCAGCCTCAGTTTCCCCAACTCTTAAGCTGGCAATCAGTGACACCTACCTCAAACACAATTTTTGTTGTTGTTTCTGCTTGTGCAAGATTTAAGGGAAAAAAAAATCCTGAAAGCTAGGATAGTGCCTATTACACAAATAGGCTCTTAATTAATTATCACGGGACTCCTGGAGTTGTCAACATTTATCTCCGATTTTTGTCTTTACAGGAATCATAAATCTGGTTCTGATTATCGCCACAGACACATATTCTTGAAGATTCAGAGTCCTATTCTTTTATCTGTTCCCTAAAATATGATCTAATTTACAAAACTTTGACTTACAGCTCCGCCAGAAGCCCAGCTGGCGTGTGAAATGATGCTCTCTGCCGCCCGCAGCACCGAAAAACACCACCCTCCTGGGAACCCGGCAAGGACCGTGGTGTTCAGTTCTTTTGTGCAATAAAGAACCTTTTGTAAAATGAGTAATACCAGATCATGTATCTGTTGGGACAACCCAGATCTTCCCACTTAAAGCAGAGCCCCCAGCTTCCAATTCCCATGAGGAGGCCTACGGAATAAAAAGTGCATTGCTTGGCTGGGCGCAGTGGCTCACCCCTGTAATCCCAGCACTTTGGGAGGCTGAGGTGGGCGGATCACCTGAGGTCAGGAGTTCAAGACCACCCTGGCTAATGTGGTGAAACCCTGTCTCTATTAAAAATACAAAAATTTGTATTTTTAATTTGTATTTTTAATTTGTAATTTTAATTTGTAATTTGCGTGGTGGCAGGCGCCTGTAATCCCAGCTACTCAGGAGGCTGAGGCAGGGGAATTGCTTGAAGCTGGGAGGTGAGGGTTGCAGTGAGCCGAGATCACACCACTGCACTCCTGCCTGGCGGACAAGAGCGAGACTGAGTCTTAAAAAACAAAAAAAAAAATGCATTGCTACACCTCTAGCACTGATGGCTTCTCATGGTTCAATTTTCTAGTACTCCTTGTGGCCTTCGCTCCTCATTCAGTTTCCCCGTCTGTAAAATGGGGATGAATATTTGCACCATACAATCTTCTATGCCTTGCAGGATAAACATACCCAAGACTCAGCTCAGTAAACATTTGTAGACTCTGAATTGATTTAGGCATTCAGGTCATTCAGCCAGCACTCGCTGAGCAATTGCTATAGATCCAAAAGAAATGTCAGACTCAGTCATTGCCATTCGGGAGCGTTCCTTTCCACCTTATCAAGACATTTTATCACATAGGGCAGTATTTTTTTTTCTTTTTACAATCAAGTAGATGAAGCAAAGAGCAGTGTTTCTTAAGTCTCAGTTAAACTCGTGCCTTCTCTGTAACCATTAACCATTTCATGTTCTCATGTTATTTGAAATTCCAAAATAAATAATGCATGACCAGGAATAAAAGACAGCAATGAAAACAGCAAATACTCCAAAAGAAATGAAAGTATATGTCCACATGAAGACTTGTACCCGAAGGCTCGTAGCAGCATTATTCATGATAGCCCAAAGGTGGGCAAAACCAAAATGTCCATTAATAGATGAATGCATGAACAGAATGTGATACATCCTTACAATGGAATATTATTTGGCGATAAAAGAAGGAAGTACTAACGCGAATGAACCTCAAAAGCACTATGTTAAATGAAAGAAACTGGTCAGAAAAGACCACATATGGTATGATGCCATTCGCGTGAGAGTCCAGAATTGAGAAATCTATAGCCCCAGCCGTGGACTGGCATTGGTCCGTGGCCTGTTAGCAACGAGGCCACACAGCAGGAGGTGAGCAGTGGGTAAGTGAATGAAGCGTCATCTGTATTTACAGCACATCCTATGGCTCATAGGCTTTTATTTTAAATTGAGGCAGAGTCTTGCTCTGTGGCGCAGGCTAGAGTGCGGTGGCACAATCGTGGCTCCCTGTAAACTTGAAGTCCTGGACTCAAGTGATCCTCCTGCCTCAGTCTCCTGACTAGATAGCACTACAGACACACACCACCATGCTCAGCTATTTCTTGTTATTACTATTATTATTTTTGTAGAGACAGGGTCTTGCTATGTTGCCCAGGCTGGTCTTGAACTCCCAGCCTCAGGAGATCCTCCTGCCTCAGCCTCTTGAAGTGCTAGGATTACAGGCATGAGCCACCGCACCCTACCTACTTTAGCTTTCTGGAATGAGTCCACCAGTGGGCTAACATGGGGTGGAGAATCCTCAGGGGTCCATTTCCAGAGCCTCCTGTCTTCAGAATTAGGCAAAAAGATTCAGCTCAGCCTCAACAACTTCATCTGGATCTGTAGCACAAATAAATTCTACACGCTGTTGCAGAAGGTGGTCCCGGAGAGAATCCTTCTTGCAAGAACCCCTCCTGCAAGCCCAGCAGGGGAGAAAAGCCTAGCTCAGTGCTGGGGCGTAGGACCAGAGAGGAGCTTTCATCTGTGGGAGGGCTGGGTCTGAGTCGGCTTCTCAGAAGCCAACTCAGTGGAAGGATTGACCAAGTGGAAGGGATTCGGGGAAGAGCAGGACACATGAATGGGGGCCTGCGGGATGGGGGTGAGGGGATGGGGGTCCCCGTGGAGACTAAGGGAAGGCTCGAGGAACATCGGCACCCACAGGCCAGGTGTCCCTCAGGCTGCCTGGCTTCCTGTGCAGCTTGCTGAGGCTGCTTGAATAACCGTGCTAATCTGTGCGCATCCCAAGGGGAGCCCGTCAGTTCCATCTCTAATCAGGTCGCTACTCTCATTTAGAGGATTTAATGTACCATCCTTCATAGTGAGACATGCCACTCCGACCCATCGGCTGCTCAGGGGAGCTGCTTCTCCCGCCCCTCTGCTCTTTTCCCTCAGCGTCCACCCAAGAATCTCACCTGGACCCTTGAGGGGTGGTGCTGACCTCCTCAGAGACGTCCTTTCCTACAGCGCCACAGCGCTGGTCCCAAGGTACTGATCTGCCCTACTCAAAACCCTTCAAGTCTTCAGGCTGGCCTCAAGCTACAGCCCAAGGCCCACTTTGACCTCACATGGCCCTATCTCCATAGCTCATTTCCTGTATCGCCCTTCCTGGGGTCCCATAAGGTGCCCAGCTTAGAGCATTCAGTGGATCCCCTCCACCGTAGCTTCTCAGCCTCTGCATTGCTGACATTTGGGGCTAGCTCGTTCTTTGCAGTGGGGAGGGTGCTCTGCATCAATAGAGCACTAAATGCCAGTAGCATCCCTCTCCCCACACCATTTTTTGGGGGGTGGGATGGAATCTCACTCTGTCGCCCAGGCTGGAGTGCAATGGCTGTATCTCAGCTCACTGCAACCTCCCCCTCCCAGGTTCAAGCAATCCTTCTGCCTCAGCCTCCCAAGTAGCTGGGACAACAGCCATGTGCCACCATGCCCACTAATTTAATTTATTTTATTTTGATATTTTTAGTAGAGATGGGGTTTTGCCACGTTGGCCTGGCTGGTCTTGAACTCCTGACCTCAGGTGATCCACCCATCTCAGCCTCCCAAAGTGCTGAGATTACAGGCATGAGCCACCATGCCCTGCCCCCTCCTCACATTGTAACAACCAAAAAAAAAAAAAAAAAACCATCCAGACATTGTCGCGTGTCCTTTAGGGGCTAAATCACCCTCAGTTGAGAATCACTGCTTGGTGGAAGTGTGCAAGACAAAGGTCCGGCCACTCACTCTCAAGCCGGTCAGACCCGGGTACAATTGCCAGCCTTTACCCAAGAGCTACCCATCCCTTGCCAAGTTGCTTCAAATGAGGATAAACTGGTGCTTGCCTTATAGGACTGGGTAACTGCCAAACAAGAAGATCCAAGACAAATAGCTTTGGAGCCAGCACATAAACGATACCCAGGATGATGCCCTGTTATGTTTCATCTTCCTGGTATCCCTTTTCTCCCTCTTTTCCTGGCTGGTGAACTTTTTTTTTTTTTTTAAGATGGAGTCTTACTCTGTCACCCAAGCTGGAGTGCGGTGGTGCTATCTCAGCTCACTGCAAACTTCATCTCCTGGGTTCAAGCGATTCTCCTGCCTCAGCCTCCCAAGTAGCTGAGATTACAGGCGCGCACCACCATGCCCAGCTAATTTTTGTACTTTTAGTAGAGACAGGGTTTCTACAGACAGTAGAGACAGCCTGTTGGCCAGGCTGGTCTCGAACTCGCCACCACAAGTGATCCAAACTGCTGGGATTACAGGCGTGAGCCACCATGCCCGGCCATCTGGCCAGTGAACCTCTGTTTCTCAGGGTCCAGCTTGCACCTCAATTCCTCAGGAAGCTTCTCTCCACCTCTCCCAACTCCTAGCCATGTCCCCTTGACCATAGCACTTCCCATGCTGTGCTGAACTTGTGTGTTGGAGGATCTGTCTCCTGCACCTGCCTGTGAGCCCAGAGGCAGTAGCCTTCCATGCATTCTATTCTTGATCCCAGGGCCTGCGTTCAAGCTCAGCCCCTGTTCAGGGTGGCAAGAGGGAGGCAGGAAGTGTGACAAGGTAGACACGTTCTGATCTGATCTGCAGAGACGGAAAGGCATTGTGCCTGCCCTAAGTTAGGTGGGGTGGGATGTAGTTACCACAAAGAGATCCAGTGAACGTCACCCAAATCCTTTACCTCGTCAGTTCAAGGCCATCATGAGGCAGACACAGTAAACTATTCCCAGCCTTGAACTCAATCTCTGTGGTCAACAGAGTCTCAGTTTTCCCATCTGTGTAATGGTGATGATACATAGCCACCTCCTGGAGTTTATTTAAGGATGGAGTGAGGTGATATGGTTTGCCCATGATAAAGACAGCATCGAACAGCAAACAGGCAACCTAGAGAGGAGAAGATTCAAAGAGCTCATCTTTTTTTCCCTCCCTCCCTCCCTTCCTCCCTTCCTTCCTTTTTTCCTGTCTTCCTCCCTGCTTCCCTCCCTCTGTCTCTCCCTCTCTCTCTCTCTCTCTCCCTCTCTCTTTCTCTCTTTCTTTTGTGACAGCATTTCACTCTTTTTGCCCAGGCTGGAGTGCAATACCATGATCTCAGCTCGCTGCAACCTCCGCCTCCCAGGTTCAAGCGATTCTCTTGCCTCGGCCTCCTGAGTAGCTGGGATTACAAGCAACGCACCACCATGCCCGGCTAATTTTGTATTTTTTGTAGAGACGGCGTTTCAACATGTTAGCCAGGCTGATCTCAAACTCTTGGCCTCAGGTGATCCACCCACCTCGGTTTCCCAAAGTGCTGGGATTACAGGTGTGAGCCACCATTCCCTGCCTCTTTTTATTCCCTAACCAGTTTATTGAGGGACGATTGATGTACAAAAAGCTGTACACATTTGATGTATACATATTGACAAATTTGGGGACAGGTGTACACCTACAAAACCAACACTGGAGTTCAATGTTCTACTATCAAGGACCAGCCAGTGGCAGCAGCGATGGATGGAACTGGGTTTTCACAACAGGGAGAGTGTCCTTGCCTTTGTTTGTGGTCTTAATCTGGAAGATGGGTGGGATGCATAGCTTATTTTTTCTGTTGAGATGTATGGAAAGGTTTCCATGTCTATGAAGGGTAAACACCAAAGAAAGCCACTTAAGTCGTGAAAGCCAATATCTAGCTTGGAATCCAAGAAGAATTAATTGATAACAAGGGTCATTAATCCCCAGAGCAGGATGCCACCAGCACAGATAACAGCATTTCAGTTACTGGAGGGTTTCTGTCTATTAAAGCCTGCCTGTTTCTACAAGACAGTGTCTAACTAGTGTAGCCCCTAGGACACGGTTCCCCTTCCCTGCTGCCTAATGTACTCAGCTCCCTTCATCCTTTGACCTCCAGAAACACTTACGGCCTATGACCTGTCTTGTTGTATGTGTATGTGTAGGCATGTGTAAGGGACAAGAGAGATGGAGAGACAGAACCCCACTAGATCACAGAACGCTTAAAGCTAGAGAGAAATACTCTATACTTTGCTTAGCTATCTCTATTTAAATGTCTTTGTATGTGTTTTTGTTACTATCATTCCTCTCACAATTAAAAATGTTTTAAAATAGTACAGGTAACACATGTTCATTGTACAAAAAGTGGAAAAATCCTAACGAGCCACAAGAAACTAAAAAAATCACCAACAACCTCTCTAGTGAGAAAGACTCTGTGTTCACTTCATTCCGCAGTTCTTTTTGTTTTTTCAAAAAAAAAAAAAAATCAGCCAAGTTTTACATTCATGCATGCAAAGTATTTTAAAAGATGTGGACTATAAGAGAGAAGTGCTTATTTTTTTCCTCCAATCCTTCTTCACCCAGGTAACCACTATTAACTGTTTAGCGTGAGTCTGTCAGAACTTGGTCTGTACAAAACTCACCCAATTGTCCCATAGAACTGATGTTTATGGTTTCTTTGAATAAATATAGAAACTGATCCACCTAGCCTTAAAACCCGAGAAAGTTACAATTGTCTTATCTGAGTTCCTTTCTCAGGAAACTAACCATCAGGCCTCCTGGATAGTATCAAGGAGCTGAAACTTATCAGGTCACTGCATTTGAACAATGAGATCAGTCCCCTCACCAGTCATGATGACCACCTGCTTTCTGTTGACCTCCTCTTCCTTATCTCTCCCTAATACCTGTTTTCCCACACATTGTTACACTCCTTCCCTGCTATATAAACCCCTAATATTAGTTGGTCAAGGAGATGGATTTGAGACTGAGCTCCCATCTCCTCGGCTGCAGCACCCAATTAAAGACTTCTTCCTTGGCAATACTTATTGTCTCAGTGATTGGCTTTCTGTGCAGCAAGCAACAGGGCTTAGACCAAAACCCTGGTGTTTTGATAACACATACACTGATAGACGGGTATGTGTTTACAGCTACAGATGTAGTATTTCTAAAAAAAAAACCCAGGTGTGGTGGTTCACATCTGTAATCCCAGCACTTTGGGAGGCTAAGGCAGGTGGATCACCTGAGGTCAGGAGCTTGAGACCAGCCTGGCCAACATGGTGAAACCTCATCTCAACTAATATTACAAAAATTATCCCAGCATGGTGGCTCATGCCTGCAATCCCAGCTACTCGGGAGACTGAGGCAGGAGAATCACTTGAACATGGGAGTCGGAGGTTGCAGTCAGCTGAGATCAAGCCATTGCGCTCTAGCCTGGAAGACAAGAGCAAAACTCCATCTCCAAAAATAAAAATAAAAAATAAAAATAAAAAATTCATAGATAAGATTGTGCAATGTGTATGTTTCTGTGATTTGCTTTTTTAAAAAAACCTATCAGAGGGTTCTGCATATCAACTCATTTAAATCTTCCTTATTTTCTTTGACAGCTGGATAACATTCCAGTGCATCAACAAATTGCAATTGGTAAGCACTCTCCTTTCCTGATGGGTCTTTAGGTCATTTCTAATTTATCACTAATACAAAGCATACATCTTTGTCCACTTGTGCAAGTACTTTTGTGGGATAGATTCATAGAAGTGAAATTCTAGAGCCACTGTAATATGAAATTTAAATTTTGATAGAATTATCAAGTTCCAGGCTTCACACAGGAGCTCACACCTGCAATCCCAGCATTTTGAAAGGCTGAGGCAGAAGAATTGCTTGAGGCCAGGAGTTTAAAACCAGCCTGGGCAACATAGGGATATCCCATCTCTATCAAAAGATTAAAAATAAGATGTAGTTCTAGCTATTCTTGAGGCTGGGTGGGAGGATCACCTAAGTCAGGAGTTCAAGGCAACGGTGAGCCATGATGGTTCCAGTGCATTCCTGCTTGAGTGACAGAGTCAGAACCTTCTCTTAAAATTCCTTTATGGAGAGGAATTGTCAAATTCCTCTACGTAAAAAGCTGTACCAAATTATATTTCTACTAGCAGTCCACAGGAAGATCTGATCCCTGCGTTCTTGCCAACACTGGAAATGATCGATCTTTAATTTTGTGTGTGTGGCCAATTTCATGGGTGAGCGCGGCATCTTACTCTGCACTTCCCTGATTACTGCGAAGCTGAGCATCTTTTCATGTCTTTATTGGCCATCAGCCTTCTTTCTATACATATGCATTCACATACATCACATACACTTTCAAAATGTTTCACAAGGCTTTGTCGTCATCTGCTTGTTTTCTCTACAGTAAATCAAAAATGTCTTTCTATGTCAGTGCACACACATTTTTGCATCATTCCCAGTGGCTGTGTCACATGGCAGCAGCGCAAACTTCTCAATCAGTTCCTGATTGTTGAGCATTTAAGTTGCTCTCCATCTTTTGCTGTTCTTGCCAAAACTGTGATGTCTTTATAGCTAAGTAAGATGTTGAACACTTTCTAATTTCCTTCGGATAAATTCCTAGAAGTGGAATTGCTGGTCAAAGGACACATATTTTCTTAAACTCATTGCTATTTTTTAAGGTTATTGCCAAAATGCTCTGCAGAACAGCTGGTTGGAAGGTTTGCATTCCCATCGGCAGTTCATGGCAGTGTACTTCCCTGGTCATTGACAAATGTTCACTGTGAGGACAATACCACTCCCAGTTGAGACCACTTTCTTAGAAACAGAATGGTTTCAACGCCCAGGCAGCTGAAGATAAACTTTTACTCTCTCCTATGATCCGACTCAGTGGTTCCCCAACCTGAATGTTCTGTGTGCAATACCATATATACCTTACTTTATGGACGAGAATTTTCTTTTTTTCTTTTTCAGTCACCCAGGCTGAGTGTAGTGGCATGATCTCGGCTCACCGCAACCTTTGCCTCCTGGGTTCAAGAAATTCTCCTGCCTCAACCTCCTGAGTAGCTGGGATTATAGGCACCCGCCACTATGTCTGGCTAATTTTTTGTATTTTTACTACACAACATTTGTGTTTCAGTGTTGGCCAGGCAGCTCTTGAACTCCTGACCTCGTGATCTGCCCGCCTCAGCCTCCCAAAGCGCTGGGATTACAGGTATAATCCAGCAAGCAGAGAATTTTCAAGGGTAACTTGACTCCAACCACCTTACATGCTGACATATGAACCTAACCTCTCCCTTAAATTGGACACCACTGGTCTCCCTGAAGAACCCTCAGCTTTATCACAAAGGTCTTTCCAGCACAAAATCTCAGGCCCAGGCTTCATCTTCAAGGCCAGTGGTGGTTACGGACATTACTGGACATTTCCCGTAGCACCATGCCATTACACTGAATTCTCCCGTAGACTGTGAGGTAGGTACTATTCCTGCCCATTTCATGGAGCAGACCCCGAGGCTCATGAAGGTTAAATAACTTGCCCTACGTTGCACAGCTGGCAAATGCTGGAGCCCACTTCATACCAAACTGTACTGTTTTCAATAGAAAGTATACACCAGCAGTTAAACAGAGTGTCTGTAATTGGCTCCTGTTTACTGACTGGCATTTCTATTAATACCTTTGTGATTCCAGATCAAGTAGGTGAAAATTTTAAAATACAGCCTGTGTGTCATCAAAGGAGCAGCAGTTGGTAGAGCTTGAGCTATGGGCAGAATGTAGGCCAGGCACCAGTCTTCGCTGGTGTGGGCATGGCTTGTGCCTGGAGGCTAAGCCATTTAAATGACCTCTTAAAGGGCCATCCAAACCCAAGATTCTGGGTATTGTTGGAGTCATTTCCACAGTGGGGCTCTAGGAACTATTAGACCAGTAGGGCTACCATTTAGTGCCTTGGACTGATGCTTCTCTTGTAACCTGAAGGAATGAATATGTTTTGCAAATGAGGAAACCACCCGTCCCCTTTTCTATCCCCTCCAGACTTTGGATCCTAAAAAGAATGAAACCCTTTGAGCTCCTTTGAGGAAGGTGTGCCCACAAAGCCAAGGGTGTGATTAGATCAGCTAGGACCTTCCTGTCCTGACCAATTAGATGATCTAATGGGAAGCTTTCTTTGTTGTCCTGAAATTATATGATGCTATGAAGCTGCCCACTATTATGTATCCTTGATGATAATATAATAATGTCTCCTTCCTGGATCGCATAACAAAGTGTAATTAACTCTCTCAACAGCCTTGGTGTTAACGACTCTGCACCCATTTTGCTGCTGGGTAGAGCGAGGCAAACAGAGACCAGGGCACTGCCTGGCTCACCTTCCCTCAACAGAACATTTCTTATTTTTCCTTCCTTCCTTCCTTCCTTCCTTCCTTCCTTCCTTCCTTCCTTCCTTTCCTTTCCTTTCCTTTCTTCCTTCCTTCCCTCCCTCCCTCCTTTCTTCCTTCCTTTCTTTCTTGCTTTCTTGCTTTTCTTTTCTTTTCTTTCTTTTCTTTCTTTCTCTTTCTTTTTTTTTCTTTTTTGACAAAGTTTTGCTCTTGTTCCCCACACTGGAGTACAGTGGCGTGATCTTGGCTCACTGCAACCTTCACATCCCAGGTTCAAGTGATTCTCCTGCCTCAGCCTCCTGAGTAGCTAGGACTACAGGTATGCACCACCATGCCTGGCTAATTTTGTATTTTTAGTAGAGACGGGGTTTCAGTCACCATGTTGGCCAGGCTGGTCTTGAACTCCTGACCGCAAGTGATCTGCCCACCTTGGCCTCCCAAAGTGCTGGGATTACAGGCGTGAGCCACCGCGTCCAGCCAGAAAGATTTCTTTAGTGTACTCAATGAAAGCAGGAATCTTGTTTCCTGTGCTGTCAATCTGAAATTCTAGCCACAGTGGAATTTCCCCAAAGTTTGTTCTGGGTAACACCAGCCTCACCAGAAACTCTGTGGTCATTTTGAAAAACTCTGCATTTCTAGTCCTCCTTTGGATTTTCTTAAGTATGTTAGGCATTGAAGGCTCTGAGAAGTCCTGCAACGGAGGCATCTTTTTAATTGTGATTAACTAGGTATTTCCAAAACACGTTTGACCACAGAATCCTGCTTTCATGTAACGGTCTCCTGGGAGCCCTTGGGAAATTCTGTGTTTAGAATATTTAAATGACCTCTGCTGTCCCAAAAATATTTGCAGAGAGGCCCTTTACTCAGGTATAGGGAAGTGAGGCCATATCACTGGAGAATGGGTGTGGTGATCAAGATAGCAAACTCCAACCCAAAGGCCCCTAGCCCCAAGGATACCCTCACCCATGTCAGGGCAGACACAGTTTCATCACTAGCACACATCAGTGCTTTCTAACCATTTTTTAACTGGGTCAGATGGTCGCCTGGAGCTGAAGTTGATGGAAGTGTGACCTTGGAGACAGTGTTGGGTCAGACTGTAAAGGGTTCAAAAGAGCCAGAGGCTGGGTGTGGTGGCCCATGCCTGTAATCCCAGCACTTTGGGAGGCCGAAGCAGGAGGATTGCAGGAGTTCAGCAGTTAGAGACCAGCCTGGGCAACACAGAGAGACCTTGTCTCTATTTTAAAAAGAGAGAGAGAGAGAGAAACAAGAAGTAATGTTGCCCCCAGGGCAAGGGGGTGGGCTAGGACTAAGGCTGTGAGCAGCCCGTGAGACAATCCCTGAGATCACGTTCGATGGCTGTGCCTGTGTGGGAGGACTGCCTGGCACCTGCTAATTCCTGTTGATGTCACCCCTCATCCTCACCTCCCAGTCCGGGCATCAAGACACTATAGCGGCATGGGTGGCAATGTGTCTGTCTCCATGCCTCCTTCCACATCACCTGAGGCAGCTCACAACGCTCTGAAAAATGCAGCCAAGTGACATTAACTGGAAGGAAGTGAGTGGAAAAAGAAAGGAACAAACAGATCTACAGACAAACACCTACATAGGAATGAGGTGTTTGCTGTCTTGGATCCAGCCACCCATAGCAGGTATCTGCTTCGCCGGTGCGGGGTGGGGGAAAGATACAATTTATTGAGCACCTACTAGGTGTTGGTTCCTGGGCTAAACAACATTTTTTACTTTTTTTTCCTAGAAGGAAGGTTAAGCACATTGTATATTTTATCCTAGGAGGAAGGCTTTCCATCTTTGTAATAGGTATGAAGAAACTAAAAAGCCCAAAGTCTGAGCAATTGGTCCAAGAACACACAGCTGGTAGGGACAGAGCTGGGACTTAAATTTGAGACTTTCTGATTCCAAAGCCTGTTATTTTGATTCTGTGTTGCATTGCTGCACTGCCTGAGCCGCACCGACAAAGAGATGCACCCTTTTCTCACTCTATATTCTCTTACTGAGAGAGACGGCATACATGTAGAAAGGTGCCTGAGACATTGAGTTAATATAAGAATAATTGTACATTGGACACTCATGTATCAACCATCTAGGCAAAGAAATACCAGCTTGGGCAACATAGGGTCTCTTTTGTAGAGATCCTGTCTCTACAAAAAAATTCAAAAGTTAGCCAGGTGTGGTAGCTCTTAGGAAATTCTGTGTTTGGGATATTTAAATGACCTCTGTTGTCCCCATTACTGTAGCTCCAGCCACTCAGGAGGCTGAGACAGGAGGATCAGTTGAGCCCAGGAGTTTGAAGCTGCAGTGAGCCATGATGATGCCACCATGAGTCTCTGTTGAAAGAAAGAGAGAGAGAGAGAGACTGAGAAAAGAAAGAGAGAAAATAAATGAGAGAAAAAGAGAAAATGAAAAAGAGAAAAAATAGAAAGGACGAGGAAGAGGAAAAAAAGGAAATAGAACACAGCCAGCACCCAGGGGTCTCTTGTGTGTCTCCCAGAGGTCTGACTCTTCAAATATTTCTTTCTAATTGTTTTGCCATCTATGTTTATATTTCTAAACTATTTAGTTTGATTTTTGCCTGATTTACAACTTGATGCAATGGACTCCTGCTCATCAATTTGTTTTCTCTTCTTTCTTTGTAGCATCAAAGTATCTGTGAAGTTCAAACACACTCTTATCTGGAGCTGTGGCTTATTGGCTTTCACGGCTTTATCATGCTCCACTGTATGAACCTGCAGCCACTCATCCCCTCTACTGTCAATAGACATTTGGTGCATGTCCAGGTTTCGGCAAGAGTCTCAGTCTGTTTGTGCTGCTATAACAAAATACCTGAGATGGAGTAAGTTGCAAACAACAGGAACTTATTTCTCACAGTTCGGGAGGCTGGGAAGTCCAAGTACACGGCACTGGCAAGTTCGGTGTCTAGTGAGGGCCTAATTTCTGCTTGCAGGATGGTGCCTTGTTGCTGCATCCTCATGTGAAAGAAGTTGAAAGGGCAAAAGGGCTTACCTAGTTCCCTCCAGCTCTTCTGTAGGGTGCTATCCCATTAATGAGGACAGAGCCTCATGGCCTAACCACCTCCTAAAAACACCATCTCTTAACATGGTTGCTTTGAGGATTGAGTTTCAACATGAATTTTGGAGGGGACACACACATTCAAACCATAGCAGAAATCTCAAAAATGATGCATTTCTAAACATAAACTCAGAGTGGAACAAATTCTGGAATTGCTGGATTATAGACTGTGTGTATCTTCAACTTTACTAGACTAAGTGGTTGTACAAGAGTTGTTCCTCCACCTCCCCACTAACATTTCTTGCTCTCTCTAGCTTTTATACCCCATGATCATTGCTATCTCCATCCTTTAGCAATCTGTTCATTAATTTGCAAAGACAAGTGAAGAAGCTTGGTATAAATGCTAGCTGGACATACAAAGGACCTTGTATTTGCAGAATCAGAATTACCATGGGAGTGGTCCACAAATCTCTTTTTCACAACCTCCCTAAGTGATTTGGTGATCAGCCTTGTCTGAAGGCCACTGATCTAGAGCCTTGATGCATTTTTCATAAAGTGCTGGGATGCCCTTTTTTCAAACTAAATTTTGTGTAGAATGCAATATATGAAATGCATAAAATCCGATTGTAACAAATCTGGTTGTAACATAAAATCTGGTTGTAACAAAGTAGGAGTGGAGGCCGGGCGTGGTGGCTCATGCCCAGAATCCCAGCACTTTGGAAGGCTGAGATAGGAGGATCACTTGAGGCCAAGAGTTTCAGAGCAGCCTGGGCAACATAGCAAGACCCCATCTCTACAAAAATATTTTAAACTTAGTCTGGTGTGGTGGTACATACCTGTAGTCCCAGCTACTTGGGAGGCCGAGGCAAGAAGATCACTTGAGCCCAGAAGTTTGAGGCTGCAATAAGCTATGATTGTGCCACTGCACCCCGACCTGGGTGACACAGCAAGATGCCATCTCTTCAAAACAATTTTTTAAAAAGAGTGGAAGATCCCATGAAACAGAATGGCTGGTTCTTCACCACACCCAGTCCTCTTTCTCCAGCAATAGAGCTGGGCTGTATTTCCCAGCCTCCTTTGCAGGTAAATGTAGCCATGTGACTGAGCACTACCCAACGGATAGCAGATGGAAGTGATGGCAGGAGCAGGGGGAGGCATTTCCAGGCCTGGCCCATAAAAATCCTTCCCATCTGCGGGCTAAATACAGAGGGTGCAAAGACTGAGTGGTGAGCAGAGCAACAAGCTGGAAGGGGCTGGGATCCCTGAATGATCCTGTGAAAGGCTGCCTAAAAAACAGGAGCACCCATTTTAGATTCCACATAGTGAGACATAAATGGATGCTGCATGAACTCACAGATATTTGCAGGTCAGCTTGTTACAGTAGCTGGCATTGCCTTAATGAACACAGCCCCATCTCCACTATCTGCCCCCTAGGGCATTTCCATGGAATCTAGATCCTCCAGGAAGCCCATGAAGAAGATCACAGGTGCAATGAAAGAACACAACCTTGCAAGACCTGGGCTCTGCAAATCCACTTCTCCATAAGACAGGGCAGGAGAGGACCCTACCTCCCTCAGCTCTTGTGTGGATTTAATAAGATAATATATTTGGAAAGCACCCCAGTGTGGTGAAAGGCATTTCAGATGTGAGTTATATTTAGTTATTGTTACTGCATTTCTGCATGTTTCTTTGACTACATCCGCAGCCAAGCCTCTCTCCAGTGGCTACTCCACAGAAACCAGAGAAGCATTAATGCAGTAAATCTAAAAACTCAGCCCCCTGTTCCCTTCTCCAGGCAGGGCTGGGCCGCAGTCTCCAGAGCAGCTGACCCTGAATATAATGCAAATTCTGTGCTCCATCAGGGTATTTTGAGACAAGCAGGGAATAAGACTCCCGCTCTCCCCATAAGAAATGTACGTTATCCCCTGTTTTTTTAATTTCCTTTTGATTAAAAAGAATCAGCAGCCTATCTGAAAAATATCTGCTATCTCTCTTCTATGCTGAGAGATAAGAATTTTTTTTTAACAAAGAACAAATATGCTTTCTAGCCCTTTAGTATCATAGGGACCATTTAGGACTTCTTTGTTTTATTTCGCTTTGTTTTTGAGACAGAGCCTCACTCTGTCACCCAGGGTGGAGTGCAGTGGCACCATCGAGGCTCACTGCAGCCTCAACCTCTCGGGCCCAAGCCATGCTTCCACCTCAGCCTCCCAAGTAGCTGAGATTACAGTCACCTCCACCATGCATGGCTAATTTTTGTTGTTGTTTTTTTTTTAATGGAGACAAGGTTTTGCCATGTTGCCCAGGCTGGCATCACATTCCTGGCCTCAAGTGATCCTCCCAACTCAGCCTCCTAAAGTGCTAGGATTACAGGTATGAGCCTACACCTGGCCCCCATTTAGGACTTTTTGCTGTGAGAGTTGTGTGGTTTTTGTGAGGAGGGATGAGGCTATAAGAATCTGATTTTTATAGGCTGGCACTTAAAATTATCACTTGGAATAATCTCGGCATTATTTCCAGTTCTCCAGACTGGAGAAAGAGTCAGGTTTAAATTCTAAAATATGTGATGGTCTGGGTGTGGGGCCTGAAGCCTGTAATCCCAGTGCTTTGGGAGGCTGAGGCAGGAAGATCTTTTGAGATCAGGAGTTGGACACCAACCTGGACAACAGAGCAAGACTCCCGTCTCTACGAAATTTAAAACTTAGCCTGGTGTAGCAGCAGCAGCCTGTACTCCCAATTCCTTGGGAGGCTGAGGCGGGAGGATAGCTTGAACCCAGGAGGTAGACGATGCACTCCAGCTTAGGTGACAAAGTGAGACCATGGTTCTAAAAATGTTTTTTAAATCAATCAGTAAATAAAATGCATGATGGAGGTGAGAACCTTCCAATTAGCCAGCCCCTGTCTGATGGCTGAAGAGGAGAGAACCAGGGACAGTCCTCGCCTGTCTCCTGGTCTCCAGACCCTGACTCAGACCATTTACTTTATCTCACTTGCCTCCTTTTACTTACTCCGTCTCCAAGGTCTTCTCACTCCCCTTCATAGTAGCGGACAACTGCTATGCGGTAGGACTCAGCACCTACTAGGAGGACAGTTCCCATTGCCATGCACACATGTAGAGCACCTGCTGTGCGCTGGGAGCCATGCAGGACCCTGGGCACACAGCCTTATGGATGCAGCAGCCTTGCTTTCTGCTCTAAACCCCAGCAGGCCTCCAAAATGCCATCAGCCACTGTCCCTGTCTCCCTCTATCAGGCCAAAGCAGAGAGGGTCTGGGTCCAGAGGTCAGAATCCCAAATGTTCAAAATAGGCATTGTTTTCCTGAGGCTGCTGCAACACATTACCACAAATTGGGAGGCTTTAAGCAACAGAGATTCATTCTCTCACAGTGTTGGAGGCCAGAAATCCAAAATCAAGGTGTCCTCAGGGTTGTTTCTTCTGGAGGCACCGAAGGAGGGTCTGTCTCACGCCTCTGTCCCAGCTCCCAGCAATTGTTGGCGTTCCTCAGCTGCCTGTGGTCACAACACTCCAATCTCTGCCTCCCTGATCATATCGTCTTCCTCTCTTTTTGTCTCTGTGTCCTCTCCTTTTTTCATTATTATTTTAGATTCGGGGATACATGTACAGGTTTGTTAGATGGGTATATTGTGTGACGCTGAGGTTTGGGCTTCTACTGAACACATCATCCAAGTAGTGACCATAGTATCTGCCAGTCAGTTTTTTAACCTTTCCCTCCTGCCCTCCCTCTGTTCTTTTGCAGCCCCCAGTGCCTACTGTTCCCATCTTTATATCCATGGGTATTCACTATTCATTCCCACTTATAAGTGAGAACATGTAGTATTTGATTTTCTGTTTCTTTGTTAATTTGCTGAGGATAATGACCTAAAGCTGCATCCATGTTGCTGCAAAGGATGTGATCTCTTCTTTTTTATGGCTGCATAGTATTCCATGGTATATATGTACCACATTTTCTTTATCCAATCATCCACTAGCAGGCACTTAGATTGATTCCACATCTTTGCAATTGTGAATAGTGCTGTGATGAACATGAAATTACAGGCATCTTTTTGGGAGAACCATTTATTTTCCTTAGGGTAGCTACCCAGTAATCAGATTGCTGGCTCAAATGGTAATTCTGTTTCAGTTCCTCATTCTCTCTTCTTTGAAGGACACCAGTTATTAGATTTAGGGCCCATCCCTGATCCAGGATGATTTTTTCTTCAAGATCTTTGGCTGATTACATCTGCAAAGACCCTATTTTCAAATAAGGTCACACTCTGATGTTCTGGGTGGATATGAATTTTGGGGGCACACTATTCAACCCACTATAGTCTACCTTCATTTTTCATTTGTTTTGTTTTGAGACAGGGTCTCCCTCTGTCGCCCAGGCTGGAGTGCAGTGGCATGATCTTGGCTCTCTGCAGCCTCCACCTCTTGGGTTCAAGCAATTCTCCTGCCTCAGCCTCCTGAGTAGCTGGGACTACAAGTGTCCAACAACATGCCCAGCTAATTTTTGTATTTTTAATAAAGACAAGATTTCACCAAGTTGGCCAGGCTGGTCTTGAACTCCTGACCTCAAGTGTTCTGCCTACCTCAGCCTCCCCCAGTGCTGGGGTTACAGGCGTGAGCCACCTCACCAAGCCTACAGTCCCTCTTCTGATCCCTCAAAGTTCATGTCCATCTTACATGCAAAATCCATTCACTTCATCCCAATATCTAGAAAGATGGACATTGGAAATGGGTATGATTCTAAAACCTCCCACAAACTGTCAGTTGAACAAATAAAATAAGGCATTAAAGGGTTGAATACAATGCATGATAAGAAGCTGCATGAACAAAGAGTAGTCATCGAAGTATTTGCAGTTACCATGATGATACACAGCTGGATGGATTTTTCCAAAACACTGCTTCCTTGTCACTTTCTTCCTTTAAAAAACCAACACCAGGCCAGGTGCGGTGGCTCACGCCTGTAATCTCAGCACTCTGGGAGGTCGAGGCGGGTGGATCACCTGAGGTGGGGAGTTCAAGACCAGCCTGACCAACAGGGAGAAACCCCGTCTCTACTAAAAATACAAAATTAGTCAGGCACGGTGGCGCATGCCTTTAATCCCAGCTACTCAGGAGGCTGAGGCAGGAGAATCACTTGAACCCAAGAAGTGGAGGTTATGGTGAGCGAAGATCATACCATTGCACTCCAGCCTGGGCAAAAAGTGTGAGACTTGTCTCAAAAAACAAAAACAAAACCGACACCAGGCCAGGCGCAGTGGCTCACGCCTATAATCCCAGCACTTTGGGAGGCCAAGGCAGATGGATCACCTGAGGTGAGGAGTTTGAGACGAGCCTGGCCAACATGGTGAAACCCCATCTCTGCTAAAAATACAAAAACTAGCCAGGCCTGGTGGCAGGCACCTGTAATCCCAGCTACTGAGGAGGCTGACGCAGGAGAATCACTTGAACCCGGGAGGCAGAGGTTGCAGTGAGCTAAGATCGTGCCACGGCACTCCAGCCTGGGTGACAGAGTGAGACTGTCTCAAACAAACGAACACCCCACACCAGTTTTCCATTGCCTCCAGAACAAAGTCTGACTTCAGCTGGTTATTTGCTAAGGGCTTTGCAACTGGGCCTCCATCAAAATTGCATCTCTCTCACCTCTTGTCCCCAAGTCTAACTGGCATCGGAATTCTCTCTGCTCCTTTTTAATGTGTCTTGGCGGCTCTCTCCTATCAGAGTCCTCCATGTCTACTTAAAGGGGCCTTCTGGAAGCCTTCCTGTCCACAGTGAGGTTCTGCCTCCATTGAACTTACAACACCCATATTGATGCTCATTTGGGGTCATTGACTGACCTGCAGTTCTTAAGCTTCTTGAAGTCAAGGCTTGTATCTTCTGCATGAGAGGTCCAGATGATGCCATGGGCTCCGGTCCCAGACATCAGCAGGCTTCGAAACCCAGCTCTGCCCCTTAAACAAGATACTGACTGCCACTGCTTCTTAACTTCAGTCTCTTTTCTTTCCTTTTTTTTTTTTTCCTCGAGATAGACAGAATCTTATTCTGTCACCCAGGTTGGAGTGCAGTGGCACAGTCTCGGCTCACTGCAAACTCTGCCTCCCAGGCTCAAGGAATTCTCCTGCTTCAGCCTCCCAAGTGGCTGGGATTACAGATACACAGCATCATGCCCGGCTAATTTTGTATTTTTAGTAGAATCGGGGTTTCACCATGTTGGCCAGACTGGTCTCGAACTCCTGACCTCAAGAGATCTGCCCACCTCAGCCTCCCCAAGCGCTGGAATTACAGGTGTGAGCCTCTATGCCCGGTCCTTCAGTTTCTGAATCTGTAAGCAAAAAGTCACTCTGTCTTCCTATTAGGGTTCCTGGAGGGCTGTGCAAAGGAACCCAGATCAAGGGCCTGGCACTGGGTAAGCAATCAGGAAGTTTCTTTCCACATCTGGGTGTTACCTATGGCATGTGGCACATCATGGGTGCTTGGGGGCTTTGTGACTGCGTAGATGATGGCGAGCATTGCACAGGAGAGGACACATTCCGGCATAAATTGGGGAATACATTAGCCAAAATAACAACCGTGGTTTACTACGTATCGGGCATGGCACGAGCACTTTCTAAGCATCATTAATTAATACTTCCATCTTGCTAAGGAAGGTATATCTCATACCATGCCCAGGAGAGATGCCGCCGTGGCATGGCATTCCCTCACAGCGGCCCTGAGAAAAAATGGACAGAGTGACTTGGAGATGTCCCCCCATTTTACAGATACCCCCTTCATCCAGCAAACTCACCTGTTTGACCCTCCCACCCCAAATTCCTTCCCTGTCCCCATGCCCAGCGCACCCCAATGAAATGCACTTGGACTTTGCCACCCAGATCTCTCAGGTACCAGGGACCTGACTGAGGCAGGTAGGGGAATTAGAGCAGTCAAGGTGGGCAGTGAAGAAAGAGCAACTAAAGGAACGGACGGACGGGCATTACTCCTGGGCTTAACTGGAATGTTTATGGAGCAGATGCCACGTGTAAGAATCTCCCTAGACTGTAAGGAAAGGGGGACGGAAAGTTGAGACGTGACCAAGGAATGTAGCACCAATAAGCGTAAATGGAGTAACAATTCCTTCCAGTCCTCTGGAGCTTTATAATTGCATAAAATGCTTTCTGGTGGAGAGCAAGGGAAGTACAAGGTCCTGGCCAAGTGAGCATGGAGCTTACCAGCCCCTGGCTTCCAAATTTGGAGTGGGGTGGGGCCTGCTTTTTAAAACAATCCCAGGCAAGTGAAGTGGCTGACTCCTTGTAATCCCAGGACTTTGGAGGCTAAGGTTAGAGATGAGCCTGGCCAACATGGTGAAACCCCGCCTCTACTAAAAATACAAAAAATTAGCTGGGCATGGTGGCGCATCCCTGTAATCCCAGCTACAGAGAGGCTGAGGCAGGAGAGTCACTTGAACCCAGGAGGCGGAGGTTGCAGTGAGCTGAGATCGCACCACTGCACTCCAGTCTAGGTGACAGAGCAAAAACCCCAACTGCCTGCCAGGTCACAGAACCAGAGTCCTTCCTAGGAAACACGCATTATCAGCCTGCAGGACACAGCTGCATGCTGCCTTTGAGTTCATTAAGGTCCAATATGGAAAGTTCCAGCTGCGGCAGGCTAGTCGGGGGACTGCTGAGGCAGGCGGTGCCTTTTGCATCCTTCAGAAGCAGCTTAGCCAAGGCCACCTGTGAGTCAACCTGAGCCCTGCTGATAATGGGCTCAGCCATGATTCTCAGCATTAATATTTACAGCTGTCAGTGTTTGCACACCTCGCACCAAATGCCCCAAACAGCAGACCTTGTGCTATGAATGCAAAGGAAAATTATCGCCTTGGATTTGAATAGTTCCCCTTTCCTGGGAAGCTCCAAGGATATGATTTAGTAAATGTTTCAACCCACCGTTCCAAGGGTATAGAAAATGCTGAAGCTAGGGTTGCTGCCTTAGTGCAGTATAATCTGGTGAGTTTAGAGGGTTGTGGTTAAGAGCCCAGTCGCTGAGGAAACGTAAATTTCAGTGCAAATCCTCTCTTTGTTCTTAGAACTGCTGATAGCCCATAGGATAGCACTGTGGGAATTAGGTGGGGGGGGGGGAACCCTTCCTCAAGAAGACACAGCTGACTCTAGCCCTGCCTGCCCCATTTGACCTTGACTGAGCCTCAGTCTCCTCATCTGTGAAATGGGGATAATAATGGAACCTAGCTTATTGGCTACTTGTGAGGATGAGACGACCTAAAGTATGCCCTGCACATAGCAAGCACTTGATAAATGCTCATGACAATCATTCACATCATCGTCACATCCTGCCTGCCTATCAGATCAACTGCCCTGGTTTGCCCAGGACCGAGAGGTATGGCTCAGGGCTTTCAGTGTTACCTGTAAAGGGCCAGGCTCAGTGTAATACCAGCACTTTGGGATGCTGAGGCGGGCAGATCACAAGGTCAAGAGATCAAGACCATCTTGGCCAAGACGGTGAAATGCCATCTTTACTAAAACTACAAAAATTAGCTGGGCATGGGGATGGGCAACTGTCATCTCAGCTACTTGGGAGGCCGAAGCAGGAGAATCGCTTGACTATGGGAGGCGGAGGTTGCAGTGAACTGAGATCACACCACTGCATTCCAGCCTGGTGACAGAGAGAGACTCCATCTCAAAAACAAAAACAAACCTGTAAAGACCCAGGCAAATGGGGATGAGTTGGTCACCCTACTGCACAAGGAGAACCCCAGAGGTCACCATAGCTCTGGGTACTTCTTTTTTTTTTTTTTTTTTTTTTTTTTGAGATGGCGTCTTGCTCTGTTACCCAGGCTGGAGTACAGTGGTGTGATCCTGGCTCACTGCAACCTCCGCCTCCCGGGTTCAAGCAATTCTTGTGCCTCAGCCTCCCAAGCACCTGGGATCACAGGCATGTGCTATCGCATCCAGCTAATTTTTGTATTTTTAGTACAGATGGGGTTTCACCACATTGGCCAGGCTGGTCTCGAACTCCTGACCTCAGGTTATCTGCTCACCTTGGCCTCCCAAAGTGCTGGGATTACAGACATGAGCCACTGCACCTGGCTGTGCTCTGAGTACATTCTGAGGTCTTAGGTGCCAGCACCCAAGAGCTCTATTGTTGGGCAAAGTTCAAGGGCTCAACTCCCTGCATTTGGTTCATGACCCTTGAGGTGGGCAGCTGAGACTGGGGTGTGCACTGATGCTCCTCTTTGGGGGAACCACCAGTTTTGCTCAGCCCATAGGTGTTCCACAAAGGGTTGCTGAATTGAAGTAAGGACTGCAGGTCTTGCAAACATAAGTCCATCCCTCACTGTGCCTTAGCCTTACCCAGACCATGGGCTTGTCTGCATCCTCTCAGCATGCCCCAGGGGGCCTTGGGCAAGCTCGTTAACTGCCCCATGCCTCAGTTTCCTCACCTGTGAAAGGGAAATAAGATCTTGCTTGGAGGACGGTTACGTAGTTTGAGATTTAATCAATGTCAGCTGCTGGCATAGTGCCTAATTGAAGCTCAGTAAATAACCAACCTCTACTCAATGCTTGTCTTGAGCCAGACCTCGGCCTCCACACTCTCTAGGCACTATCTCCGTTAGCCCTACCATAGCCTTGGATGATGGGCAGTACAACTGTCCATCGTTCATAGACAAGGGCCCCAAGGCTCTAGAGAGTTAATAAGCTTGGCTAAAAATGAGACAAGTCTGTGTTGTCTGAGCATGCGTACACAGCCTCTGCTAGGGGTTGCTCTCCCTTTTCTCTAACCTGTCCAAGAAATAACCCAGTAGATGGTTCCATTTATCTTTATAAAGAATCTTCAGAATGGAGGGGCACCAGCCTCCCAAAAGATCAGGCTTGGGATGGGTCAGAGAGTACAGTTATCCTTATAAGGGGGAGGACATCTGTCATTGTTAAGATTTTTCATGAGCATTATAGGCATGAAAAGGCTTAGGGGAGAAGAGGGTAAGGAAGAAGTGGAATCCTCCCCCTTTTGAAGAACTCTTAAGAAATCCAGTGGAAGTATTTCTTCTCATATTGCGGCCCCTGCATCTGGATTTACTCTCATTTCTCTTTGAATGTGTCTTTACCATAGAAAATTTGCATTCACATCATCTTTTTTGAAGGTCAACGATACAACCCAATAACCAGGCATGAACTCTGGGCATTTTGAATTAAGAGTTGCCATTACTCAATACAGTCATCATGTAAACCAAGCCATTGCTGGGTGTGTAACAGACATGTTCAAAAGACATGCTCTGTCCCAGGGCTGCCCTGCATGGGTGGAAAAGGCTCTGGCTAATGTGTGTCTGTGGGTGAGTCTCCGCCCCAGAGTGCAGCCTCGCCAGCTTGGCCAAGTCTTATGCCTTCACTTGACGTCCCCACTCTGCTCTCTACAACTCTGTGATGGTAGAACTGTTCATTTCACCTCCTTTTGACATAAAACTAAAGCTCAAAGAGGTCAAGTCAGCTGCCCAAGGTCACACAGCTCCAGTAGCAGAATAAGGATTTGAACCCAGATCTCCTGCCTCTAGAGTCCATGATTGTGAACACTTCACTGTGTTGCCTTCATGCATTCTATGAAAGCCTTGGATTAGTTGTGTGTTGGGAGGTGGGAAGTGGGGGTGTTGAAGTGTCTTGTCTTTCCTTAATAGACTTTATTTATTCACCCATTCATTCATCCATCCATTCATTCATCTTTTGAGATTGAGTCTCACTTTGCCTCCCAGGCTGGAGTGTAGTGGCGCAATCTTGGCTTACTGCAACCTCCATCTCTCAAGTTCAAGTGATTCTTCTGCCTCAGCCTCCCGAGTAGCTGGGATTACAGGCATACGCCACCATGCCTGGCTAATTTTTGTATTTTTAATAGAGACGGGGTTTCACCATGTTGGCTACGCTGGTCTCGAACTCCTGACCTCAGGTGATCTACCCGCCTTGGCCTCTAAAAATAGACTTCTTTTTTTTTTTTTGAGACGGAGTTTCACTCTTGCTACCCAGGCTGGAGTGCAATGGCGCGATCTCGGCTCACCGCAACCTCCGCCTCCTGGGTACAGGCAATTCTCCTGTCTCAACCTCCTGAGTAGCTGGGATTACAGGCACGCGCCACCATGCCCAGCTAATTTTTTGTATTTTTGGTAGAGACGGGGTTTCACCATGTTGACCAGGATGGTCTCGATCTCTTGACCTCGTGATCCACCCACCTCGGCCTCCCAAAGTGCTGGGATTACAGGCTTGAGCCACCGCGCCCGGCCTCAATAGACTTCATTTTTAAGAGTAGTTTTAGATTTACAGAAGAACTACAGGGAAGATGTACAGGGAATTCACATACACCCCACATCCAGTTTCCCCTATAATTAACATATTAGTATGGTACTTTTATTACAATGAATGAACTCACACTGATGACATTATTATTAACTAAAACCCATACTTTTATTATTCACATTCCCTTACATTTTCCCTAATGCCTTTTTTCTGTTTTGGGATTTCATCCATGATCCCCCATTACACTCCTGTCCTTGTGTCTCCTTGGGCTCTGCTTGGCTGTGAAAGCGTCGCAGATTTTCCTTGTTTTTGATGGCCTTGATAGTTTTGAGGAGGACTAGTCAGATATTTTGGAGAAAGTCCGTCTGTGGGAATGTTTCTCTCAGAATTAGACCAGGTGCTGTGGTTTGAATCTGTCCTCTCAAAGTTCACACTGAATCTCCAATGCAATAGTGTTAAGAGGTGGGACCTTTAAGAGGTCATTGGCTCTTGAAGGTTCTGCCTTCAAGAATGCATTAATGCCTTTATCTCAGGATGGGTTAGTTATTCTGGGAATGCGTTGGTGATAAAAAGATAAGTTTGGCTCCTTTCACTTTCCTTCCCTTCTCTCTCCCTCCTCCCTCTCTCTCCCCTCCTCCCTCTCTCTCCCCTCCTCCCTCTCTCTCTCCTCCTCCCATGTGCTCTCTTGCCCTCCCCCTTCCACCATCCGAAGACACATCAAGAAGGCCCTTGCTGATCCAGGCCCCTCGTCCTTGCACTTCTCAGCCTCCAGAGCTGCAAGAAACAAATCTCTGTTCCTCATAAATTACCCTGCCTCAGGTATTCATTAGAGTAGCACAAAACCGACTAAGATACCAGGGTTACGTCTTCTGGGGAGGAAGACCCAGAGATAAAATGCCGTTCTTTTATTACATCAGAACAAGAATCCATACTATCAATATCATCTCGCTGTTGGTGCTGACCTGATCACCTAAGGTAGAGTTTGTCAGGTTTCTCATTGGCAAGTTGCTTTTTTTTTTTCCCTAAAGGTTACGTTATTTATTTATTTTTGAGACAGAGTCTTGCTCTGTCACCAAGGCTGGAATACAGTGACCCGATTTCGGCTGACTGCAACCTCTGCCTCCTGGGTTCAAGTGGTTTTCGTGCCTCAGCCTCCAGAGTAGCTGGGATTACAGACACCCACCACCACGCCTGGCTAATTTTTATATTTTTAGTAGAGACTGGTTTTCACCATGTTGGCCAGGCTGGTCTTGAACTCCTGACCTCAAGTGATCCACCCACCTCAGCCTCCCAAAGTGCTGGGATAACAGGTGTGAGCCACCACGCCTGGCCACCATTTTAGTACTTTTCACAGGACAGTACCCCTTTTTGAATAAGGGCCTCAGGTTCTAATTTTGTACTGGACACCACAAATTAGGTAGCAGTCTGGCTCCACTGTTCCTAGCATCCCCAACCCCACATGCACCCCCAGTCTCTCTGAGGAACCCCACGTCTCTGTCAGCAGGAGGTTGAAAGCCCTGGATGAGATACTCTCGCAGGCCCAGCCGGCTCTAAGCTGAGGCTGGCCACAGGCTGGGATGGTGCATCTCTTCCAGACCCTTCTGACTCTGACGTTGTCAAGTAGTGGAAACTGGAGAAACTGAGGCATAGTGAGGAAAAATGATTTAACTTTAAGTGCTCACAGGATGAAAGCCAGGACTGGATGAAAGGTTTCTTCAGACTCCACCCAAAGTGGGCCGACAACTCTGAAATAGTGGAGCCTCTGCGCTCAGAGTATGACAGAGCTGGGGTCAAGGCTCAGCATGGCCAACTCAGGCCAGTTCTCTTTCCTTTCGGAGCCTCGATGTGCTCATCTGTTGAATGGGAGTAAAACACCAGGCACCTAGGACTAAACTTCATCAGGATAGTGTACTTGAGACTCTCTCGTTCATTGTTTTAGAGATGGAGTCTCACTCTGCTGCCTAGGCTGGAGAGCAGTGGCTTGATCATAGCTCACTGCAGCCTCTAACTCCTGGGCTCAAGCGATCCCCCTGCCTCAACTTCCCAAGTAGCTAGGACTACAAGTGCATGCCACCATGTCTGGCTATTTTTTTTTTTTTTTTGGAGATGGAGTCTTGCTCTGTCGCCCAGACTAGAGTACAGTGGCACCACCTCGGCTCACTGCAACCTCCATCTCCCAGGTTCAAGCGATTTTCTGCCTCAGCCTCCTGAGTAGCTGGGACTACAGGTGTGCACCACCACACCCAGCTAATTGGTGTATTTTTAGTAGAGACAGAGTTTCACCATGTTAGCTAGGCTGGTCTCAAACTCCTGACCTCAGGCAATCCACCCACCTCAGGCTCCCAAAGTGCTGGGATTACAGGCGTGAGCCACTGTGCCCGGCCTGCCTTGCTAATTTTCTTAAAGATGGGCACTCTGTGCCCAGGCTGCAGTGCAGTGATGCGATCTCGGCTCACTACAACCTCCGCCTCTCAGGTTCAAGCAGTTCTCCTGTCTTAGCCTCCTGAGTAGGCGGAACTACAGATGCCCACCACTACACCCGGCTAATGTTTGTATTTTTAGTAAAGATGAAGTTTTGCCATGGTGGCCAGGCTGGTCCCAAACTCCTGGCCTCAAGCCATCTTCCTGCCTTGGCCTCCCAAAGTGCTGGGATTACAGGCATGAACCACCACATCAGACCTTATTTTTAGAGATAGGTCTTGCTCTGTTGCCCAGGCTGGTCTCAAATTCCTGGACTCAAGCTATCCTCCCACCTTGGCCTCCCAAAGCTCTCAGATTACAGACATAAGCCACCAGGCATGGCCAGCGACTTTTATGAGCTGGAATGCCCAACGTAGGTATGAAGTGTCGCTGCTGTCCACAAAAGTATGAGTGTTTGCTGTATCTCCTTGCCAATCTCAGCTTCGTGCCTGGATATGTTTCCATGTGTCCACACTTCCCGTCTGGGAATATGAACACCCAGAGGACTAAACCTGGGTCTGCTTATGTCCCATCGAGTCCAGGGTAGAGGAGACCCTGGCTTACTGAGAACCTGGAATCAGGAGGGAGATGGAGGAGTTCCCACCTCACCTGGAGCAGGCTTCTGTGTTTCAACTCCATAAACTGTGAAGGCGACAAAGCCCTTTCTGTATTTTGCAAGAGATACTGTTTGCAAATGATCTCATTACCCCCACAGCTATGAGCGGAGTTATGCCGGGGCCTTTCTAACAAGTGGCAGTAAAACATTTTATAGGCCCCTCTGCCCCCCTCTCTCTCACCGTGTAATTTTCTCTGTTTGGGGTTGGACTTGGTGTTTTCCCTCTTTTCCTTCTCTTTCTCCTTGCACTTTCCCTCATGTTAATTATATTAGTTGTCATGGAAACAGTGATGTCATTGGCACGGGAGCGCTCAATGACATCCAAAAGCACAGTTTATAGCATGGCTCGAAATTTATTCCATGGCTTGAAGCCTTGAGGGGGGGGGCGGGTTATATGGCGATTATATCTCGGGCACCATCTGGGCATGAGGGTAGAAAGTGGCAAGAAAGTAGCTGGGTTGGGGATTGCTTTGCCCGCTTCCCAGAACCCGCGCTACTGGGGCCATTTACATTTGGAGAAGGTGGAGGACACTTTGTATGCAATGAAGAATCATTTCTTGGCTTCTCCCAACACTCACTCTCTTAGCAGCACCGTGTCGCACATTCGTCCCCAATTTAAGATTTCAGAATCCTTCATGGAGTGGTGCTTAAAAGTGCTGAACACTGGTGTGTGTGTGTGTGTGTGTGTGTGTGTGTACGTGGTCCTGTGCCTAATGCACCAAAGCCATGCTGTTGGTATGAAAATATGATCTGCAGCATGCCATGCACGTTAGTTCACACACAGGGTTTGCATACACACGCGCACCCTAATTTGCCCATCTGTACTTCATTTTAGAAGGTACGGTTGCATCCACATGAGTGATTTTTGCCATCCCTCCCGCCCCCCCCCAAGCCTCCCCACCACAGCTCACTTTTTAAGTGAGCTGCCTCTGCTGCAGCTGGAGGCGCAGGGTGGAGGGGCGGGCCGTGCACAGAGGTGCTGGAGCTGTGGTGGAAGTTGGGGCACCCTGCACAAGGACACGTGCAGGCGTGGACTCCTCGAGCTCGCCCCCACACCGGGCTTTCCCGTTGCTCTTGGGAGGCCTGCGTGTCCAGATCTGGCCCTAAGCGGACAGACCCTAAAGTGAGAGGCACTGGGCAGTCCCCTGCTCCGCCCTGGGGGCCCGTCGATGCGTTTTCAGTTCCTGTGGTGTCACCCCGAGCTTGGGGAGGGAGCTCGGCAAACCCAGGGTGCAGGGCTAAGCGAGGCGCCAGGGGCTCTCACCGATGCTGGAGGGTTCATGTCTGAGATGCGAAGAACCCAGGGCTCCACGGGAAGGAGGGCTCGGAAAGGCAGGGTGGGAAGACCAAGGAGCGCCGCGCACTGGCTTGGGAGTCGGGGGCATGACTGAGGGGATGGAAGAAAAGCCAGCTCCCAATAGCTTCCGGGAAACAGACTCTGAGTCCCGGAAGTCGGAAGCCCAAGGCGGAACTTCCGGCAGTGTCAGCCCGCAGGCCTCAAAAGCGGCCTCTGGCCTCTGGCTCCATCTCAGTCCCAGCTGTCTTTGATGCTGATTCCCAACAGGACGATTGCAGGGAGCGGCACCCAGGTTCACCTTTAACCTCACCTTGTTTCCTGTCACTGGACCAAGTGAAGTCACGTGCACAGCCACGAGCCATTGACGGCGGCCAGGGGTGTGGCTTCATCTCAGTGGCCAGGTTTGTGTCACGTGGCTGGGGCCCTGGGACTGAGGTGGGGACGGGGAGGAGGGGAGATGGGGGGTGAGGATGGGGGGATTGTGGGACCTTGATGTTTATTTCTGCCCTCATCATTCTTAGGTTTTCCACCGAGGGTTCTCGTCCTTGCTCATTAGAACCTCCAGACCCAGGCCGGTTTCTGTTCTGCAGCAGACCCATACTTAATCTAAGCCTGGGTTTTTCAACCTCAGACCTATTGGCATTAAGGACTGGAGGAGTCTCTGCTGTGGGAGGCTGTCATGTGTTGTAAGATGTTTAGTAGCATCTCTGGCCTCTATTAGATGCCACTACGAACCACTCCCCTCGCATTGTCTCAACAAAAATGACTCCAGGCATGGCCAAATGTCCTGCCTGGGTACGCTGAGGGGTAAGGTTAAAACCACCCCTGGCTGAGAACCACTGGTCTAAACCATCTCTGCTCCTGCTCCTTCCAGCCACATTCTTCCCTGTCACTCTCATTTTCTGTCTTGCTAAAACCCTCCATGGCTCTAATAATTATTAGATCACTTGAGGTCAGGAGTTTGAGAGCAGCCTGGCTAACATGGTGAAACCCCACCTCTACTAAAAATAAAAAAAATTAGCCAGGTGTGGTGGCGGCCACCTGTAGTCCCAGCTACTTGGGAGGCTGAGGCTGGAGAATCCTTTGAACCCAGGAGGTGGAGGTTGCAGTGAGCTGAGATCACGCTACTGCACTCTAGCCTGGGCAACAGGCAACAGAGCAAGATAGTGTCTCAAAAAAAGAAAAGAAAAGAGAAAAAGAAAGAAAAAAGAAAAGAACCTCCAGACCCAGTACTCCTGAATAAACCATCGCCCCTGCGCTACCCCCAAATCCTGGCCAGTCTGCTGAACTAGAGATAGGAGCCTCCAGTGGAGGAAGCCAGGGTTCTCCAGGCACGGAGGGGAGTCTTGGGAGAGCCATTCAGACGGGAACAAGGTCCCAGTGGGGGAGAAGGCCCCCAAGTGAAGAAAGGGAGCAGAGTGGAGCCAGGCAGTGGGAAAGGCAGGTGCAAAAGCACAGTGGCATGAGAAGGTGTGGCTTAGGGACACTAAAACCCACAGACTCATAGTAATAACAACCTCTTAGCACTGGGCTAGGTGCTGTGTTGCTTTATCATGAGCAATCTCACAGCAGCCCGGTGAGATAGGGGCTGGGAAATTAGTTAGTATATGCACAAAGCACATGGTCCAATCCCTGGCACACAGAAAGCCCTATATAGGTGTTTGCTATGATATTCATGGTACTGCTACTGCTACTGCTACTACTAATAGGGAGCCATGGAGGGTTTTAGAAAGACAGGAGATGAGAGTAGCAGGGAGGAATGTGGATGGAAGGAGCAGGAGCAGAGATGGTTTAGACCAGTGGTTCTCAGCCAGGAGTGGTTTTAACCACAACCCCCACTGCTACCCCCGCAGGACATTTGGCCACACCTGGATGTCATTTTTGTTGTGACAATTCGAGGGGAGTGGTTCGTAGTGGCATCTAATAGAGGCCAGAGATGCTACTAAACATGTTACAATACAGGTCAGCCCCCCAAGCAAAGAATCTCCCAGCCCCAAATGCCAATAGGTCTGAAGTTGAAAAACCCAGGTTTAGGCTAGGCGCGGTGGCTCATGCCTATAATCCCAGCACTTTGGGAGGTTGAGGCGGGCGGATCACCTGAGGTCAGGAGTTCAAGACCAGTCTGGCCAACATGGTGAAACCCCATCTATACTAAAAATACAAAAATTAGCAGGTGTGGTGGCGCATGCCTGTAATCCCAGTTACTCAGGAGGCTGAAGCAGGAGAATCACTTGAACTTGGGAAGCGGAGGTTGCAGTCAGCTGAGATCATGCCATTACACTCTAGCCTGGGCGACAGCACAAGACTCCATCTCAAAAAAAAAAAACAAAAAAACACCCAGGTTTCAATTAAGTATGGGGCTGCTGCAGAACAGAATGTGGTTTGTCAAAAGGAGGCTCTAAGCAGAACAAGGGCCCTGGGATGGCCAAAGATTGGAAGAGCCTACGCCCCGCCCGTCCTCCTCCTGCCAAGTGGCCCCTCTCCTCCCAATCTGCAGTGTGTGCTGGGGGTGGGGAGGATGGTGGCAGAGAAGGCATGGTGGGGCTGGCAGGGAGACGTGCTGGAAAGTCTACAGCCTTTGGCAGACAGTGGCCGGTGACCATCTCTCCAGCTCCTGTATCATGGACTCAACGTGTTCTTTGAATGGGGGCAGATATCCTCATTGGGGTCTGGCTTGCCTTGTGGAACCCCCCACCCCGGAAATAGGGAACCCTCACCACTCGGCTTGCAGATCTCAAAGCCCCAGTGGCAGGCTTGCCCTTCTTCAGTCCTCAAAGTTCAAAATGTGATTTGTTTCAGTAACAGGAGCACAGAGGGAAGGGAGATGGGAAAGTGAGTCGGGAAAGAGAGACAGTGAGTCAAAACCAGTGAGGGCGACCAGGACAGAGCCTGGGAGGGACAGACAGACTCAGCAGGAGAAAGAAAAATACAGACTGAGACTGAGGGAGAGAGAGACTGAGACAGAGCTGGAGAGGGGCAAATGGAGAGTGGCGGAGAAACAGACAGAAAACCAAATGAAAGAGAGCCAGGCCAATTGAGAGTGGCAAAAAGAAACAGAAAGGGAGAAGGAGCAAAAGAGAGAGCTTGACAGTAGAAGGGCAGACTAAGAGCATGCGCAGGAGACATCTTTCCTGGCAAACTCGTGGTCCACAGCCCGGTAACTCTCCAGGGCTTCGCCGCATTTCAGCCATGGAACTGGGGACTTGGGAAAGTTTTCCCAACGCAGGTCCGGGACGAGCGAGCATTGTTCCCATTACTGCTGGTATTCTCTGCGAACTGGACATTAGCCAACAGGAAATTCCTGGGACAGATCTTTCCACTCAGTCTTTTAAAACTTTTATTTTTTTATTTTAATTTTTTTTTTTTCTTTAGGGACAAAAGAAAAAAAAGATCAAGAGGCAAAAAGAAAAAAAGAAATGAATCACCTGGTATAGGAAAAGCATATCTAGCCACAGCTGAGAATCCATTGTGTCCACCGCCTCATTCTTCCCCTGGAAGGATTTATGACCTCACACTCCCATGACATCACAATGCGTTGCCATGGGTCCTAGTTTATTATCATAAACAAAGCGCTTGTTCCTTGGGCCACTGCCTGTCTGAGCAGGAGGGGGAAAAAGTCTCTGGGTAATGTGTTTTCTTGGGAAGGCAGCTTGTTCGGAAGTCTGAAAAGCTGCAAAAATAGTTGTACATACAGTTCCCTCCCTGTAGCCTCCGGACAGGGTTTGGGACGGAATGAGAAGGATGAAGTCAGTTCCCTACAGGAGGATCTCCAGCTCCGCGTGTTCTCACTGCCAAAAAAGCAGCTTCCCCAAGCCTCCTTCGCTGCTCCAAACAAGATTTGTATTCATTCACTGAAAATGCAGGGGGTACCCACTATGTGCTAGACACTGGCAGAGCTGGGGCAGGAATCAATGAAAAACACAGTGCCAGTCCCACCCCTTAACACTCAACAAGCCCACAACTAACATGAATGTGTAAAATTGTAATTTGGTTAAGTGTGCCAAAGGGAGCAAGCAGGAAGCAAGGATGAGAATGGAGGGAAGAGGCTACTTACTTGAGTAATCAGGGAGGGCCTCTCTGAGGAGGTGGCATTTTAGACAAGACCTGAAGAAGAAGGAATCGGCTGTGAAGGGCAGAGGGAAGTGGCAGTAACTAAGGCAGGGCCAGCCACACCAGGCAGAGTGACCGTCGGGATCTAAGATCTCACCAGGGGCCTCTTCCCACGTATTTTATAGAATTCCTGGGTAGCTGACTCAGATGAGAGGGCTTATTATGAGGAGTCACCATTGTCATGAGTCTGAGCTGAGTAAAGCTTCCGCACCCTGCCACAGCCATGCCAGAAAACCCTCATTTCTATTGCACAGCTGTCGCGTTGGCACTGTGAAAACAAGTCAGCCAAGAGCAGAAATACCTGTCAGACCCAGAAGGGGCTGTCCCAGCATGAGTTCATTTTGCAGAAAGCAAATGATCCTCTTAAGCAGCAGGAAGGAGAGAAGGAATGGAGGGGAGAGAAGCCTTGGGGACAGATTTGGGAGCACTGCCTGTGGGTCAGGAGGCCAGGTGAAGGACAGGTGGGCAAGCCGTCCCCAATCTCCCAGGAGATGAACTGTGAGGGAGTTGGGACTCTGGATATAGAATAGAATGAGAAGCAGATGTGGTGGCTCATGCCTGTAATCCCAGCACTTTGGGAGGCCGAGGAGGGTGGATCACTTGAGGTCAGGAGCTCAAGACCAGCCTGGCCAACATGGTGAAACCCCGTCTCTACTAAAAATACAAGAATTAGCCAGGCATGTGGTGGGTGCCTATAATCCCAGCTATTTGGGAGGTTGAGACATGAGAATTGCTTGAACCCGGGAGGTGAAGGTTGCAGTAAGCCAAGACCACGCCATTGCACTCCAGCCTGGGCAACAAGAGTGAGACTGTCTGAAAAAGAAAAAGAATAGAACAAGAGCTTCTAGATCATCTGGACAATGATGGGGACAGATGGGGACACGGAGGCCCCAGGTGGAGAAGGGCCTTCCTGGTACAGGAAGTTTGGCTCAGGGCCCTACTGTTCACTTGCTGTGTTACCTTGGGAAGTTCATTTCACATCTCTGAGCCCCTGTCCCCACTGTAAAATGGAAAGAATGCACATAAGGCTCTTTGCATTGCTGCAATATAGAAAGAGGGTTGCTTTTTGACCCGTAGTTCCTTGAGAACACGTTCATTAAACCACGCTGACTTTCCTTCATTAGTTCGTTTCATATATCAGGTGCCCCTGACAGGTGAATGTGGCTGTCCATGATTTACAGATGAGGAAACTGAGGCCAGGAGGGGTTGAGTAACACACTCAAGGTTCCACAGCCAGGTATAAGGACCAGATCCCCATCCTACCTGCCTGACTTTCAAATAGAGCCTGTGTTTCCAATGATGGAAGTTTGGCCTTGTCCTGGGATGCACGGCCATGTGTATGTGTAATTGGTGCTGACTCTGACACAGAGCTAGGGTGTAGACAAGGCTGCAGAGATGAGATGCCTAGCTTGCCGGCCAGCAGTGATGGGGTGCCAGAGACCCACAGGCCCGAAGAGACACCAGGACGTGGGAGAGAAGAGAGGACTCCATTCTATTCTGCGTGCTGAATGATATGTCCAGATGTTGTGTGTTTTTTTTTTTTTTCTTTTTTTTTTTTTTTTTTGACAGAATCTCTCTCTGTCATCCAGGCTGGAGTGCAGTGGCATGATTTTGGCTCACTGCAACCTCCACCTCCAGGATTCAAGCAATTCTCCTGCCTCAGCCTCCTGAATAGCTAGGATTACAGACACGCACCACCATGCCCAGCTAATTTTTGTATTTTTAGTAGAGACGGGATTTCACAATGTTGGCCAGGCAGGTCCTGAACTCCTGGCCTTAAGTGATCTGCTCGTCTCGACCTCCCAAGTGCTGGGATTACAGACGTGAGTCACTGCACCCCATGATTCTCATTTTTATGTCAGATGCACATCTTAGGTTTCCCAAATCAGAGTAAGGAAGACTTAGTAGGAACACCAGGAATTCAGCTTATAGCCAGCTGGGTGACAGAAAAGGAATCTGGATGAGAAATTAGGAATGGGCAGGCCATTAGACCAGGAGCCAGGCTTCTCAGGTTCTAGAGAAGTGCTAGGTTGAACGTCTGTCTATTCCTGGGCTAAGCACTTGACTGCCCTTGCTTTATAAGTCTCGCCACATCCTATAAGGTTTTTTTTGTTTTGTTTTGTTTTTTTGAGACTGAGTCTCGCTCTGTTGCCCAGGCTGAAGTGCAGTGGCACGATCTTGGCTCACTGCAACCTCCACCTCCCAGGTTCAAGTCATTCTCGTGCCTCGACTTCCTGAGTAGCTGGGATTACAGTCTCCCACCACCATGCCCTGCTAATTCTTGTATATTTAGTAGAGAGAGGGTTTGACCTTGTTGGCCGGGCTGGTCTCAAACTCCTGACCTCAAGTGATCCACCCGCCTTGGCCTCCCAAAGTGCTGAGATTACAGGTGTGAGCCACGGGGCCCGGCCCTATAAGGTGGTATTATATTCCACTTTATGGATGTCAGAACTGAGCCCCAGAAAGATTCCAGTCCTAGGTGAGGCATGGTGGCTCATGCCTGCAGTCCCAACATTTTAAGAGGCAGAGGCAGGAGGATAGCTTGAGACCAGGAGTTCGAGACCAGCCTGAGCAACATAGTGAGACTCCATCTCTACCAAAAAATAAATTAAATCAATTTAATTTTAAAAATTAAAAACCAGCTGGGCATGGTGGTATGCAGCTGTGGTGCTACATATTCAGGAGGCTAAAGTGGGAGGATCTCTTGAGCTAGGGAGGTCAAGGTTGCACTGAGCCATGATCACACCACTGCACTCCAGCCTGGGCAACAGAGCAAGACCCCATCTGAAAAAAAACATAAAAAAAAAACCCCTCCAGTCCTAGCCATGTGCCTCAACATAGAAATACAATCTTTTTGAGCCTGAATTTTCTCTTAATTAGAAATAAAAGGATTAGTGTAAATCAGGGATCAGTAAACTTTTTTGTAAAGCATGAGACAGAAAATATTTTAGGCTTTGCACATTTGTCGCAACTACTCAACTCTGCTGTTGCAAAAGCAACCACAGACAATATGTAAATGACAAATGAGTGTGAGTGTTCCAATAAAACTATTTGCAAACCAGGTGGAGGCACTTCACCCACTTAGATTATATGACTATAATCTAAGAATCATCATAAGTGTTGGCAAAAATATGGAGAAACCACAGATTGCTAGTAAGAATGTAAAATGGTCTGAGTGCAGTGGCTCACACCTGTAATCCCAGCACTTTGGGAGGCCAATGCGGGTGGATCACTTGAGGTCAGGAGTTCAAGATCAGCCTGGCCAACATGGGGAAACCCCATCTCTACTAAAAATACAAAAATTAGCTGGGCATGGTGGCAGGTGCCTGTAATCCCAGCTACTCGGGAGGCTGAGGCATAAGAATCACTTGAACCTGGGAGGCAGAGGTTGCAGTGAGCTGAGATCACACCACTGCACTCCAGCCTGGGCAATAGAGGAAGACTCTGTCAAAAATAAAAAATAAAAAAAGATAAAAGATAAAAAAAGAATGTAAAATGATGCAGCCACTCAGAAAAAGACCAGAGGTCCTATTTTTTCCACAGGTGATTGGTATTTCCTCAAACGAGTAAACACAGAGTTGTCATATGATGTGGTAATCTCACTCCTAGGTATATATGCAAGAGGACTGGGAACATATGTCCACACAAAAACTTGTGCCTGAATGTTCATGGTGGCATGACTCATAACAGCCAAATTGTGCCAACAGCCCAAATGCACCTCGGCTGGATGAACGGATAAGCAAAATATGGCACATCAACAGAAGGGAATATTATTTAGCCATAAAAAGGAATGAAGTAATGATATAGGCTACAACATCTAGAACAATCATCTAGAACCTTGAGATTGCGCTAAGTGAAAAAGCTAAACACCACATATTAGATAATTCCTTTTATATGAAATGTCCGCAATAGGCAATAGACAAATCCATAGAAAAAGAAATTAAATTAATGGTTTCTGGGGGCTGGAGTTGGAATAATCAGGACACACAGTTTCTTTTTGAAGTGATGAAAGTGTTCTAAAATTGACTGTGGCGATGGTTGCACACGTCTATAAATCTAAAAATCATTGAATTGTATACTTTAAATAGATGAATGTTATGGCATATGAATCACATCTCAAAAAAGCTATTATAAAAAATTTCATTTACCGATAAAGCAAAAAAGGACATGAGGGAAATTTTGGGGGTGGATAGAAGCGTTCCAAAAAATAATTTTGGTGCTGGTTTGCATGACTGTATATATTTACTATAACAGATCAAATCATATACTTTAAATGGACAAATTTGACACTATGTAAATTATACCTCAATACGATTCTTAAGGAGGGGGAAAAAATAGATGTTGGATTGGATTTGGCTCACAAGCCGTGGTTTCCTGACCCCTAGTCTAAATGATGAGCACACCAGGGCTCTTTAGATTCGAAGTAGGCACTGCTCCAACTGGAGCTGGTTTAGGCAAAATGAGGAATGCATTGGCACACACAACTGAAAAATCTAGAGAATAGGTGGTATGTTTGCCAGAGTCCTCCAGAGAAACAGAACCTATAATATATGCTTATATACACTGTCTGAGGAATTGGCTCATGCAATTAGGGAGGCTCATAAGTACCACAATCTGCCATCAGCAAGCTGAAGGCCCAGGAAAGCCAGTGGTGTCAATCAGCCTCAGTCTGAAGACCTGAGAACCAGGGAAGTCTGTGATGTCAATCCCAGTCCAAGATCAGGAGAAGGTAAGATAAAGTGTCCCAGCCCAAACACTGAGGCAGGGGGAAGAAAAAGTAAGCACATTCTCCCTCTGCCTTTTGATTTATTCAGGATTGGGCAAATGTCCGGCCACATGGGAAAAGGCAGTCTCCTTGTACCGAATCCACAGACTCAAATGCTAATCTCACCTAGAAACAATGTTCGGTCTGGGCACCCTGTGGCCCATTCAAGTTGACATATATAATTAACCATCATGGCTGGCTTCAGGCCCTGTGGAATCCAGGGGTGCAAATATCACCAGAACCTGGCCTTTTTTCCAGACTGCTTCCATTCCTGTTGCCACAAAGTGGCTGCCAGAAGGCCCGGTCCCATTTTCTCAGCTTCAAGTTCAGTAGAAAAGATTGGAGAGCCTTTTCCAAAGGCTGTTGCAAAAATACGTGCACCGCATTGGCTCCTATTGGACCACAGGCCCATCTCTGATCCAATCCCTGTGGCCAGGAAAGCACAGTGTTCAGATTGGCCAATCCTGAGTCACATGGCACCCCCAGAGCCGAAGTATGCCTCTTTTGTTTTGTTCTGGTGTTTTTTTTTTTTTTTTTCAAACGGAGTCTTACCCTGTCGCCCAGGCGGGACCTCAGTGATGCCATCTGGGCTCACTGCAACCTCCGCCTCCCTCGTTTGAGCGATTATCCTGACTCAGACCCCTGAGTAGCTGGGATTGCAGGTACCCATACGTGGCTAATTTTTGAATTTTTAATAGAGATGGGATTTCACTATGTTGGCCAGGCTGATTTTGAGCTCCAGAACTCAGGTGATCCACCTGCCTTGTCCTCCCAAAGTAATGGGATTACAGGTATGAGCCACCATGCCCGCCCAGGATGCAGATGGGGTGGGTGGGGGACAGGTGATTCCCCCTAGAGGAAAATTGGGGTGCTAGCTCAGTGGAACCCAACAACGGAATTCAGGAAGCATTTCTCATGCCAAATATTTTTGCTTAAGCAGTTCCAAACACCAAAGGAGTTAAATAAACATTGTTAGTCATGTTCTGTCAGTGATAAATTAAGAGAGTGAAGACAGCCTGCAGGTCACTGGCAAAGCAAACCCCTACCCCGCTCGCCCTGAGTCTTTCACCTTTGCTCTCAGCATGAGGTTTAACTACCTGCAAGTCGAGACAGAAGGGGTCATTTATTGAACAGACGGTTACTATAACCAGCCACGCATGCCATGTCTGTAACATTCTCTTAGATCAGGAAATTGAAAGTCCTGGAAATGAAGGGGCAGACGTAAACATTGTGTAGGAGAGTGCAGGGCTGGGTCCCAAGCACCAGGGGCAGTGCCCCTCTGCTCAGACACTCCAAACCTTTTAGAGCAGACATAGATCCCAGAGAAGTCCTCTGTGACGCCTGCAGAGTTGCAGTCTTCACCTCCCTAAAAGGGGAAGTGGGATCCAGTCAAAAGGAAATCAGAAAGTTGGTGGTGGCCGGGTGAGGTGGCTCACGCCTGTAATCCCAACACTTTGGGAGGCCAAGGCAAGAGGATCACTTGAGATCAGGAGTTCAAGATCAGCCTGGCCAACATGGTAAAACCCCATCTCTACTAAAAATACAAACATTAACCAGGTGCAGTGGCACGCACCTGTAATTCCAGCTACTCAGGAGGCTGAGGCAGGAGAATAGCTTGAACCTGGGAGGCGGAGGTTGCAGTGAGCTGAGATCACGCCACTGCTCTCCAGCCTGGGCGACAGAGTGAAACTGTGTCTCAAAAAAAGAGAGAGAGAAAGTGGTCACTACAATGGGTCTTTCTGTTATTGTATTCTTCTGCGGGGTGTGTGTATATGTGTGTGTGTGTGTGTGTGTGTGTGTGTGTGTCTGTCTGTCTGTCTGTCTGTCTGCATCTGTCTTCATCACTGTATCATAAGTTCCTTGTGGATGGAGGTTTTATCTTAATTCTCTTTGTACACTGAGGGCTCCGTAACGGGGGTCCCAACTCCAAGATGCTCAATAAATGTGTTTGTACCGGACAGAACAAATTAACAGAGCGAGTAGGGGCAATGAGCTGCTTTGACCTGAACACAAGGAAGACTCAGTGCCACCTGACTGTCCTAAAAGCTAGACCCAAAACTAAGACGGTATCCAGTCTGCCCAGCCCTAGAGTGCCCCAACTTTTATTTCTTCTCTTTGTTTCTCCCATAAGGTGATGAGTCCTGAAGCTCAGCCTGTGTCTCTTTCCTCCTTCGAAGTTTTTCCCAGTGCTTTGCTCTGGCAAGACCTCGCTCCTGACTGCCAGCCGGGACAGCTGGTCCACCCCAGGCCAGGGAATAAACACCTCCCTTCTGTCAGCACCCCACTGCCCCTACCTCTGTACCTTTGCAAACCAAGCTCCTCTCTTCCCTCCCCTCTCTTCACCCCTCCTCGTCTCTCCCACTCCCTGTGGCACCATGCTTGCGTTTCCCAAATGTAGAACTCACTTGGCCACGTTGGTTCAGCCTGATCCTTCTGCATTAATGCCCTTCCTTGTTTCTCTAGATGTCTCCAGCCAGCTCTCCTTTTGGAGACAGCTCAGCACCACCTCTTTCCAGAAGCTTTCCTATTCACCCCTTCCACCCTAGGGTGGAATTAGGAATCCCTTCTCTTCCTCCTTAAGGCCTCTGTATTTGACCAATGCAGCAGCAGCCTTTCTTGCATGGAAGGAAATTGTCTGCCACCCCGTCTCTCTTCACTGCTAGAAATTTTTTAATTTTTGAGACGGAGTTTTGCTCTTGTTGCCCAGGCTGAAGTGCAATGGTATGACTTAGGTTCACTGCAACTTCTGCCCTCCAGGTTCAAGCAATTCTCCTGCCTCAGCCTCCAGAGTAGCTGAAATTACAGCTGCCTATCACCATGCCTTGCTAATTTGGGGGGATTTTTTTTTTTTTTTTAGTAGAGACAGGGTTTCACCATGTTGGCCAGACTGTTCTTGAACTCCTGACCTCAGGTGATCCACTCATCTCCGCCTCCCCATGTGCTGGGATTATAGGCATGAGCCACCGCATCCGGCCAGATATGAACATCTCAATGACACAAATGGTATCATTTGTCGTCTTCGCTGCACCTAAGAATGCCTGGCACACTGTATGTACATAACAGATGCTTTATTTAATGAATGAATGCAAGTATGCATGTGACTGCTCTGGAGGGTCCTTCTATCCCGTGATGGGCACTCAACGCATGTTCACGGAATGATTAAATGAATGAATGAATGGGTAGATGGATGCATGGGTGGATGATTCCTGCAATACTTCTCTTTGCAGGGTGACCAACTACCCTAGTTTGCCCAGGACATGGGACTTTCAGCGCTAAACCCAGGCAAGTCTCAGGCAAACGGGGAAAAGCTGGCCACCCGACCCTACCTACCTCCATGACACCATATAAAACTTCACTCCAGTCAGCCTGGACTAAATCCTAGTCACTTGCTAATCTTGTGTATTTTATGATTTCCTCATTTCACACATTTATGTCCAGTCTTCTAATTTTGCTTGAGAGCATAGATCTTTTCTTACAGTAATCCACAGTAACCCTTCAGAGCTACAAAGAAACAGGCTTTGAAAGATCTTCATTGTCATCATTATTTAAAGTCCTGTCTAAACTCTTCATGTATGTTTTTTCTCTAAATCTCCCAGTGCCCTCATGAGGTAGAGACTCTCTTTCTCATTTCATGAGACTGGAAAAGCCTGGAGTCTGATTGACCAATCCAAGCTAGCACGTCTGGGAAGTTGTAGGAATTAAAACTGGTATAGGCTCGCACCTATAATCCCAGCACTTTGGGTGCCTGAGGCAGAAGGATCTCTTGAGGCCAGGAGTTCAAGACCAGCCTGGGTAACATGAGGCACTCACTGTCTCTACAAGAAATTTAAAAATTAGCCAGATGTGGTGGCAAGCGCCAGTAGTCCCAGCAACGTGGGAGGCTGAGGTAGGAGGATGCTCGAGCCCAGGAGGTCGAGGCTGTAGTGAGCTATGATGACATCACTGCACTCCAGTCTAGGGGACAGCATGAGACCCTGTCTCTAAAACAAAAACAAAACAGGCCTGTCAGAGTCTGAATCCTGTGCTTAAGGAGCACCCAGGTTGGTCCCTCTTCAGCACCCAGGCCCAGATTCTGTAGGGTGTGGTGGCTTCCCAGTACCCTCATTGGGTCCCTGAATGCATGGCTGGATGAAAGTCCCTTAGAGTACTGTCCTCCAGGTGCCAGCCTGGGATCTTGAGATCTAGAGAGAAGAGAATCAACACCACTCCCAAGTGGGGAGAAATTGCCACCCTCCAGCTCTAGAGATTTGGGCCAAATGAAAATGAAGGCCCCTCCCTCATGTCTAACAGTCCGGCCAGCTCCCCCGTGGACACAAGAGCAGGGAAAATGCATCCCCAAGGCCAGGAGTATATTTGTCTCCCAGGACTGCTGTCACAAAGTAATGTAACTGTGTAGCTTAACACCATAGAAATTATTATGTCACGGTTCTGGAGGCCAGAAGTTCAAAATCAAGGTTTGAGTAGGTTTGGTTCCTTCTGGAGATTTCTGGGGAGAGTCTGATCCAGGCTTCTCTTCTGGCTCCTGGTGGCTCCAGGCAATCCTTGGCGTTCCTCTGCTTGTAGATGCTTCACTCCAACCTCTACCTCTGTCTCCACCTGGCCTTGCCTCTTTTTGTTTCTGTGTCTTCTTTCTTTTGAGATGGAGTCTCACTCTGTTGCCCAGGCTGGAGTGCAGTGGCGCAATCTCAGCTCACTGCAACCTCCACCTCCTGGGTTCAAGCAATTCTCCTGTCTCAGCCTTCTGAGTAGCTGGGACTACAGGCACGCACCACCACACCCGGCTAATTCTCTTCTTAGAAAGACACTAGTCATTGGGTTTAAGGCCCATCCTAAATCCAGGATGATGGCATCTGGAGATCCTTAACTAATTACACCTATGTATTAGTCCATTTTACACTGCTGATAAACATGTACCTGAGACTGGGTAATTTATAAAGAAAAAGATTAATGGACTCGCAGTTCCATGTAGCTAGGGAGGCCTCACAATCATGGTGGAAGGTGAAAGGCATGTCTTACATGGTGGCAGCAAGAGAGAATGAGAGCTGAGCAAAAGGGGTTTCCCCTTATAAAACCATCAGATCTCATGAAACTTATTCACTACCATGAGAACAGTATTAAAGGAAACCTCCCCCATGATTCAATTACCTCCCACTGGGTCCCTCACAACACGAGGGAGTTATGGGAGCTACAATTCAAGATGAGAATTGGGTGGGGACACAGCCAAACCATGTCGATCTACAAAGATCCTTTTTCCAAATAAGGTCACACACCAGCATTCTGGGTGGACATGAATTTGGCGGGGACACTATTCAACTCATTACAGAAGTTCATTACCTTGGAGGCCCCCAGTGTCTGCTGAAAACATGACCACATTCCCCACTTCCCCAGGCCCTCCTTCCACAGGACATCTCTGCAACAGCTGCTGTGGAGGAGGCCACTGCCCTCACCCTGCATAGACCACGCTCCCCCAGAACGGATACCCACTCTGCCCTGCCAGGCTCCTTGGAAGTCTGGCAGCTCCATGACAAGCCCCACGCATGGGCAGGAGATGTGGGGGAGGGGGAACCACAGTTGCAGAATCCCAGCATGAGAAGAAGGAAAGTGCTGACTTTAAAATTGAAACCCTGACAGATGTGGAGCTTTTTAACTCTGCGATGGGCCTGTTGGCGCTTGTCAGATCCTAGCACGTTTGCTAATGTGCATTTTCATCAAAGGAAGAGCCTGCTTAGAGATGCCATGGCCGGCCCAACCTCTTTGCTTCCACCTCCCTGGCTTGGTTGTCCCTGCCTGTTCTCGCCCTTCCCTCCTCCTCTGCCGTCCAGTCCCAGCCTTTCTTTGTTCCTGTCCTTTCCTCCCTCCCCTTCCTCTGTCTCTGTGCCTCCTGTCATCATTCCAGGGCCCCCACCCCATCCTATCTTCCTTCTGTCTTTCCTCTCCTATTCTGTCTCCATTCTCTTCCTGTTCTTTCAGTTCAGCAAGAGAAACATTTATTGCAGCCACTACAGAATTTCAGGGACCGAGCTCTCAGTGAGTGTCTCAGTCCATCTGAGCTGCTCTAACACAGCTCCTCGGATTGGGTAATTTATCAGCAATAGAGGTATACTGCTCACAGTTCTGGAGGCAGGGAAGTCCAAGATCAAGACGCCCACAGATGCTGCGTCTGGTGAGAGCTTGGTCTCTGCTTCCTAGATGGGCCTTCTTGCTGTGTCCTCAGAGACTGGACAGGGCAAAAGGGTGAACAAGCTCTCTCAGGCCTTTTCTATGAAGGCACTAACCCCATTCACGAGGTCTCCACCCTCATGACCTAATCCCAAAGGCTCCACCTCCTAGGGTTCAATTTCAACATATGGATTTGGGAGGGGCACATAAATTCAGAACGTAGCAATGACAGAAGAAACAAAGCAAGGCCGAGTGTGGTGGTTCATACCCGCAATCCCAGCACTTTGGGAGGCTGATCACTTGAGGTCAGGAGTTCGAGACCAGCCTGGCAGACATGGCGAAACCCTGTCTCTACTAAAAACACAAAAATTAGCCATGTGCGGTGGTGTGCTCCTGTAGTCCCAGCTACTCAAGAGGCTGAGACATGAGAATGGCTTGAATCCAGGGGATGGAGGTTGCAGTGAGCCCGGGAAACAGAGTGAGACTCCATTTCAAAAAAAGATAAGGCAATAGGGCTTGTCCCTGTGGGATCACAGTTACCCGTTCCTGCCCTGCCATGTTGCTATCTTCTCTGGATCTCTTTCCTTTTTGAGGAGCTTGTGTTACAGGGTTTTGCTCTGTTGCCCAGGCTGGTCTCAAGCTCCTGGCCTCAATCAATCCTTCCACCTCAGGCTCCCAAAGCACCGGGATTACAGGCGTGAGCCACTGTGTCAGGCCACGCTTTGTTCCTTCCTCTCCTCCCTTCATCTACCTCCTTTATCCTGGGATCTCTTCTGTCTCCCTTATTTTTCAGACCAGTTCAAATAACTCTTCCTTGCCCGTACCAAGCATTGTATTAGATGCTGGAGACGCAGACAAGAGTAAAATAAGTTTGCCGTGTCAAAGTCTCCTTTTCCCTCCCTCTCTGCTCTTTCTGTCCTCTCTCTACTTTTTTTTTTTTTTGAGATGGAGTCTCACTCTTTCGTCCAGGCTGGGGTGCAGTGGCATGATCTTGGCTCACTGCAACCTCCATCTCCTGGGTTCAAGCGATTCTCCTGCCTTAGCTTCCCGAGTAGCTGGGATTACTGGCATGTGTCACCGCATCCGGATAAATTTTGTATTACCATGTTTGCCAGGCTGGTCTCAAACTCCTGACCTCGAGTGATCTGCTGGCCTTGGCCTCTCAAAGTTCTGGGATTACAGGCATGAGCCACTGTGCCCCGCCTCTATTTCTTCTTTTCTTCTCTGTCATCCTTTCCTCTCACTCCCCAAAACCCTCCCATCGTTGTGCATTCCCTTGCCTATGCCAAGTCTCAGGCTTTAGCATCCTGTACAAGAGAGGCTGTGTGCTAATTGCACAGCCCCCCTCCAGCTTCCTCTGGTGATGAGGCCAGGCCTCATACTCCGTGTTGCAGGCAGTGCTGGGGCCACCGGCCAGGAACAGCTGATGCATGTGGACAGACAGCTGATCCAAAAGGCCCCTGCTGTAGTGGCCCTGGGCCCAAAGCTGCTGATTTGCTGAATGTCTGAGAACTGCACAGGAGCAGTTCTCAGAGGCCTCAGCCCTGTGGGTGGCCAGGGAAGGCTGATGCAAGCGGACACATGATCAGGAGTAAAATGAGAAGTTCCCTGACCTGGCTCTGAGCTGGGCTGGCTGATTGGAATAGACATGCCGGGTCACTGGTTGGCTGAACCCCAGGGGTGTCCAGAGCAGATCAATGGCAGAGGATGCCCGGGTGTTAAAACCATGTTTAAAAAAGAAGTCAGGGCCAGGTGCGGTGGTGGCTCACACCTGTAATCCCAGCACTTTGGGAGGCCAAAGCAGGGGGAGGATCACTTAAACCCAGGAGTTCGAGACCAACCTGGGCTCAACATGGCGAAATCCCCTCTTTACTAAAAATACAAAAATTAGCTGGGTGCGATAGCGCATGCTTGTAGTCCCAGTTATTCAGGAGGCTGAGGTGGGAGAATCTATTGAGGCTGGGAGGTGGAGGTTGCAGCGAGCTGAGATCGTACCACTGCACTCCAACCTGGGTGACAGGGTGAGACCCTGTCTCAAAAAAAACAAGGAAATCGGGGCTGGGGCTTCCTTTCCTGGGCTGGAGGTTTGCAAGACAACCCTGGACTGGGTTGTGGGTTTTTTTTTTTTAATATTCAGGAGGTCAAAAAGAAGACAGCTCTGGGTGCGAACTGTGGCTCTGCTGACTGTGGTTGACCCTCTCCTTCTCCCCGTAACCGCATGTTCCCAACATCTGTTCTACCCAACTGATAACACCAGGCATGGAACTTCCATTCCCCCAGCCCATGACTGGTCACCGGTGACCATGTGATCTAGTGACAGGAAAGTCTGCAGGGCCTTTGGGAAAGCTTCTCTCATTTTAAGGAGGAGACACTGAATGGTCATCTCTGTCTGAATGAAAGGCTAGGAAGCTCTGCAGCCTGAAACAGAGTCGACCCCAAGGATTTTAGATCCAAGTTGTAAAGAATTCACAACATTGATGATACTGCGCAGCCATGGGCTGTATTATAGCTGCATTGTGCCTTTCCTTGGATATTTTATTTACTTATTTATTTATTATTATTATTATTATTATTATTTTTTTGAGACGGAGTTTCACTCATGTTACCCAGGCTGGAGTGCAATGGCGCGATCTCGGCTCACCGCAACCTCTGCCTCCTGGGTTCAGGCAATTCTCCTGCCTCAGCCTCCTGAGTAGCTGGGATTACAGGCACGCACCACCATGCCCAGCTAATATTATTATTTTTAATTTTATTGAGACGGAGTTTCGCTCTGTCGTCCAGGCTGGAGTGCAGTGGCTCAATCTCAACTCACCGCAACCTCTGCTGCCCATATTCAAGAGATTCTCCTGCCTCAGCCTCCCAAGTAGCTGGGATTACAGGCATGCACCACCATGTCGGGCTAATTTTTGTATTTTTAGTAGAGGTGGGGTTTCACTATGTTGGCCAGGCTGGTCTGGAACTCCTGAGCTCAGGTGATCTGCCTGCCTCTGCCTCCCAAAGTGCTAGGATAACAGGCATGAGCCTCTGCACCCAACCGAATTTTTTTTTTTTTTTTTAATTAGAAATGAGGCCTCTGCTCTGTTGCTCATGTTGGAGTGCAGTGTTGTGATCATTTCTCCCTGCAGTCTCAAACTCCTGGGCTCAAGCGATCCTCCTACCCTAGCTCCTGGAGTAGCTAGCACTACAGGCTCATGCCACCATGCCTGGCTGATTTTTTTTTTTTTTAAATTTTTTTGTAGAGATAGGGTCCCGCCATGTTGCTCAGGATGGTCTTGAACTCCTGGGCTCAAGCAGTCCTCCTGCCTCAGCCTCCCAAAGTGCTGGGATTATAAGCATGAGCCACTGCGTACTGCCTGGATTTCTTATTATGTGAAGTAATGATGTTTCTTAAGATCATTTGACCCCACCTAAGTTGTGTGGTCTGTAACTTGCAGCCTAAAGCCTTCTAAATAACAGACTAACATAGTATTTGCCTTCTCTGAGTATCATGTGAGATCATGATGCCTGTTCCCTAGGATTGCTGTAAGAATTCATGAAATGATGCATTTAGCACAGTGCCTGGCACCTAGGAAGCACTCAGGAAACGTTATTGTAATTATTATTATTATTTGAGATGGAGTTTTGCTCCTGTCACTCAGTCTGGAGTATAATGGCACAATCTTCGCTCACTGCAACCTCCGCCTCTTGGGTTCAAACGATTCTCCTGCCTCAGCCTCCCAAGTAGCTGGGATTACAGGCGTGTGCCACCATGTCTGGCCAATTTCATATTTTTAGTAGAGGGGGGTTTCACCATGTTGGCCAGGCTGGTCTCAAACTCCTGACCTCAGGTCATCCACCCGCCTTGGCCTCTCAAAGTGTTGGGATTACAGGCGTCAGCCACCATGTCCAGCCCATTATTGTAATTACTCCTTAGCCATAATACGTTATTGTCAATACATTCTTTATAGTCAGTTAAATGTGGTAGTTGTTAATGCTGTTTGCCAAATAGCTCTGGTTCTCTCCCCTTCCAAGGATAATATGATTGTACTTCTTGGTTCCTTTTTGGGTAGGAGATCCACGTGACTCATCCACACAGGCTGGGTCTGCTCCAACTGCCTGCAGCATCACCCTCTGCCAACTCACGCAGGCCATCGTGACCTGGCAGAGTGGGCAAAACGCTGCCTACTGCAGTGGCACTTGGGCAGAGGTGTCCCTGACGTAGCTGCCTCCTCCAAGTGACCAGCTCCAAGTGACCCAGCTTTCTTCAACTCACACACACAGCCACGTTCTCCCCAAGGTACCTACATGCCACCCACATGCAGGCCCTTTAAGACCAGTGCAGCCTGGAGCTTCTCAGCCATGGTGGCTCTTCCCTATATGAGTAATTCTTTCTGGCGGGACCCAAATTGCTCCTCTTGCAATCTGGCTTCCATAGGGCTGTCCTGCAAATCTGGAGAACATGGCTCTGTGCACAAGGCCCCATGGCAGACAGGGCCTTATCACCCCTGGCATGAAAAATTGGTGATTATGAAACAAACAAAATCATAAGTGTTGGCGAGGGTGTGAAGAATCAGAACCCTTGTGCATTCCTTCCATGCTGCATTCCCACATGTTACACATGTTACATTGCTGGGGGAATGTAACGTGGTGCAGTTGCTGTCAGAAACAGTTTGGGAGTTCCTGAAAATGCTAAACATAACAGTTACCCTAAAACCCAGCAATCCTACTCCCAGATATACACCCAAGAGAATGGAAAACATATGTCCACACAGAAATGTGTACATATAACAAGTGTGTGTACGTAGTATGATTCACAAAAGCCAAAAGGTGGATGTGACCCAAATGCCCATCGATGAATGGGAAGATGAGCAAATCGTGGCATAGCCATACAACAAGATGAGATGCGGCAGTAAAGGAATTAAGTATTGACACACGTCATGCCATGGCCGAATCTAGCAACATCATGCTAAAGAAGTAAAGGAAGCCAGGAAGCAAAGGTTGCAAATTGTATGATTCCATTTCTAGGAAGTGTCCAGCATAGGTAAATCCATAGAGACAGAAAGCATATGAGTGAGTGGTTGCCAGGGACGACAGGAAGAGGGGCAGAGATGAGGGAGAATAGGAGCATAGCCAACAAATGAAAAATAGCGGGTTTAGGGTTTCCTCTTGGGGTGACCGACATCTTTTGGAACCTGATAAAGGTGGTGGTTGCAGAACTCTGGGAATGTATTAAATGCCACTGTGTTGTACATTTCAACATGGTCTATTCTTTGTTGTTGTTTTTTGAGACCAAGTTTTTCTGTGTCATCCAGGCTGGAGTGCGATGATGTGATCTTGGGTCACTGCAACCTCCGCCTCCCAGGCTCAAGGGATTCTCCTGCTCGGTCTCCCACATAGCTGATGTTACAGGTGAGCACCACCACACCTGGCTGATTTTTGTATTTTTAGTAGAAGTTAGGTTTCACTACATTGGCCAGGCTAGTTTTGAACTCCTGACCTCAGGTGATCTGTCCACCTCAGCTTCCCAAAGTGCTGGGATTACAGGCATGAGCCCCCATGCCCGGCCAGCATGGTCTATTTTGCTATTGCATTTTGCTCAAATTTTTAAAAAATCAGTAATTATGAATGGAGTGGGGAGGCATCAAGGAGGCAGGAAAGAGCAATGATGTCCAACTCCACCCCCAGAAATACCCAAACCCATTTCCTGCATGGCCCCGAACCCCTTTCTCCTAATGAATGTCCAGCACAGAGTCAGACACATAGTAGGTGCTCAACAAGCACTGGTTTCTCCCCCTCCCCCACACTGCCAGCTCCCTGTATAAAGGGAGAAAAAAAAATCTCATAACCAGTGTAACTGCTGCACCTGAACCTTTGGACTGAATCACGTCGGCCGCTTAGGGAGGGTCTTGTTTGCCTTGCGCCCTGACCATAGCCAGCACTTTGGGCTCAGTGTTATCTGTGAGCCCTGCCAGCTTGTGAACACTCTGCCCAACTCCAGACTGTGCCGGTAGAATTACACGTTATGCTGGGTTTCCCTGCATTTTCAGAGCTGGCATCTTAATGAACTGTTGATTAGGGTCTTTCGGGCCTGGCTAGGATTCCCCATTTGCAGAGAGCTCCAAGGTCTCCTGCTCGTACCTCTCATCCTGGAAAGGCCTGGTTCTGTGGCTACGGGCCGGTCTCTGCACCTTTGGGAAAGTTTTGTTCTCAGGCAGTTCCCGAGGCTCCCTGGGCTAGAAGCTATTCTTGGGGTGTTCAGGGGAAGTTGGGGCAGGAACAGCAACTGTGGCTCTGCTCACCTCTGTCGCTCCCAACCAGAATATGAGCCTCTGCTGCAGGCCGAGCACGGGCTAGGGGTAGATGTAGAGATGAGTTGGCTGAATCTTACAGCCTAAGGAGCTCAGAGTTGAGGGAAGGAGGGGGAAGGAGAAACAGGCAATGGCCCCTGTGAGATACTCAGCAGGGACAGCTGCGCAGTTTGCACAGCCTGGGGCAAAATGAAAATGCGGAGTCCCTGGTGCAAAAATGATTACAAAGTACAAGTTGGTGACTGCAGAGCTTCACGTGAGCGGTACCCTTCTAAACACCAGGCCCTGAGTGACTGCACTGGTCTTGTGCCTGTGAAACGGGCCCTGTGTTCGTAGCAGCTAACATGAATTGAGCACTTACTGTATGCCTGCAGCTGTAGAACTCAGGGTTTGGGAACACTGACTCTGGACCCAGACCCCTGGTTCAGATTCCAGCTCTGCCTCTTATTGAATTACCCAGTCTCTCCACTCCTCAGTTTCCTCATCTGTAAAATGGGAGCAATACTAATAAAGAGTGTAGGCCGTGTCTGGCCTGCAGTATCTGCTACAGAAGCATTCACTATTAGTGAATTTACGTGTATGGACTCGACTGATCTCCACAGGAGTCTAAGAGGTGGTTGCTTTTATTTATTTATTTATTTATTTATTTATTTGAGACAGAGCCTTGCCCTGTCACCCAGGCTGGAGTGCAGTGATACAATCTAGGCTCACTGCAACCTCCACCTCCCAGGTTCTCATCCTCTCAAGTAGCTGGGATTACGGGCATGCGCTACCACACTCGGCTAATTTTTTAATTTTTAGGTAGAGACAGGATTTCCCCATGTTGGCCAGGCTGGTCTCAAACTCCTTACCTCAGGTGATCCGGATGCCTCGGCCTCCCAAAGTGCTGGGATTAGACGGGTGAGCCACTGCACCTGGCCAGTAGATACTATTATTATACCTGTTACTAGGTAGAGAAACCAGGCACGTTACATTGGGTAATTTAACCTCATTCATTCGGAGGCGAGGCGTGGATTTGAACCTGAATGCTCCCGCAGCTGGGCTGGGGCCACAGTGTTGTCATGTGAGAAGGAGAACAGGGTGAAGGAGCACAGAGGGGCAGGTATTGTGTCCACGCTGTGGGGCACGGGATGCTCCCTAGCCCCCACCCCCACCGCCACCACCACCCTTGTGCTATGCCTGGCTGTCAGGTTATGTTCACTAAATGCAGATGGAATTGAAGAATTGGTTTTGTGGACAAATCTACTTTATGCCTGGCACTTTCATATGGCTTCATTCGCCTCCCAGGTGTGTTTGATTATTTCCATTTTACACATGGGGGTGTTAAGCTCAGCCCTAGGAGAAGTCTTTAGACCAATGTTACCCAGCTTGGAAGTGGTGAGTCGGAGAATGCCCTCCTGACTCGCTCAGATTCCAAACCCTGGCTCTTTCCACCCCAGCCCACGCCCCTCCGGAAGCTGTGCCCAGAAACATGCATGGTTGGCATTGCTGAGCTTGGGAGTCCTGCACCGCCCAAATCCCATGAAAAGCCGCCTGCGCTGCGTTAGAAGTGCAGGAAGGATGAAAGTGAAAGGTAAAATGTAGATTTCAGCACAAAAGCCAGGAGAGACTTCATTATGCCCCTAGGGTGGTAGGGATCCTCTCCTCTCTCCTGGCCCCAGGCAGACAAAATAGCTAAACCACCCAGGATATGTCCTGATCGAAGATCTGCTCACCCATCCATCTGTTATCCTGTGCTTTGTGGCCTCTGGACAGGAACCCCCAAAATCCAGATGAGCAAGGATGGCAAAGTTGTCACTGGGAGCTTGGCAAAGTGCTTGCAGGGATCTCCGGAGAAGGCTTTTTCCTGACAGCCTCCTGAGAAGATGTGTGGATTCTTACTTCGAAACCCCCAAGGCTCTGCCCCGTCTTTAGAGACTCCCTGAGCGAGCTGCGGGTGAAGGGGTGAGTTTAGCGGTAGCAGTTGATCCTTTCCAGATGCCGGGCTCTGGGCCTTGTGAGCAGCCCAGCTGGTCAGTGGCTCACTGTCAGTTGTGTGCCACCAGAGGCAGAGGGACAGGGGAAAGGGGCAAGAGTCTGCTCTGAGCCAGGGACTTCCAGGGAGATCCTGAATAGTCCTGCCCCAGGCAGCTGGTTCTTTCCTCTTAGGAAGCAGCTATGCACACATGATGATTTATTTTCCTTTTTTTTTTTTTAAATATTAACTTCTTTATTTTATGTATTTATTTATTTAGAGACAGGGTTTTTCCATGTTAGTCAGGCTGATCTCAAACTCCCGACCTCAGGTGATCCACCTCCCTTGGCCTCCCAAAGTGCTGGGATTACAGGCGTAAGCCGCCACGCCTGGCCTATTTATTTATTTTTGAGACAAGGACTTGCTCTGTTACCCAGGCTGGCACCCAGTGGTGTGATCCTCACCCACTGCAGTCTTGAATTCCTGGGCTCAAGCCATCCTCCCACCTCAGCCTCCCAAGTAGCTGGGACTATAGGTGCACACCACCACACCCAGATAATTTTTATTTTTATTTTTTTGTAGAGATGGGTGGGGAGGGTCTCGATATGTTTCCCAGGCTGGTCACAAACTCCTGGCCTTAAGTGATCCTCCCATTTTGGCCTTCCAAAGCATTGGGATTACAAGTGTGAGCTGCTGTGCCCAACCCGATTTACTTTTTATTTAAATATAATTTCAGACTTAGGAAAAAGTTGCAAGAACAACACAAAGAATTCCCATGTACCTTTCACCCAGATTTCCCAAATGTTACCACGTTTCCACTTTGCTGCATCCTTCCCCGACGCCTGCTGCCCCCGTCTCTGTAGATATAGCTATAAAGAGGAGAAAAATGCTTGTTTTTCTCAGATATAACACCTCTTCACTGCAAAATTCTTTACTGTGGATTTCCTAAAAACAAGCAACATTCTCTTACAAAATCACAATATGATAATCAAAAGCAAGGAATGAGCACTAACACAGCGTTACTGTACAATCTACAGACTTCCCCCAAGCCTCCCCATTTATGGTAATGGTGTCCTTTGTCACCAAAGGAAGCCCCAGATGCCATGTGGCTTTTCGTTGTCCTCTCTTTTGCGTTCTTTAGTCTCAAACGATTCCTGTGTCTTTTTATGTCTTTCATAAAATTGACATTTTTCAAGAGCACGGGTCAGAGATTTTCTAGAACATCCCTCAATTTGGGTTTGTCAGCTGTTTCTTCACAGGTAGATTCAGGTGACGCACTTTCATTCACAGTGCATGCTATCGGGTGACACATGCTGTCGATTTGCCTCATTCTGGGATGCTAACTTTGATCACCAAGTTGAGACTCTATTCTTTTAAGCTAAACACAAAACAAAACAAAAACAGAGAAGCCTGAATTCTAACTATACCCTAAGTCCCAGCTCAGAAGCCACAGACCACCCTGTCCCCAATTTTTCTGCTCATACAGAAAAAAAGTTAAATGTATCAGTTATCTATGGCTGTGTAACAAACCACCCCAAATACACCATGACTTAAAATAACAACTATGTTATTGCTCATGGCTCTGTGAGCCAGTGATACAGGTGGGGCCCCGCTGGGCAGTTCTTCTACTTGGTATCACCTGGGTTCACTCGTGTGGCTGCAGTCACCCTAGGGCTTGGCTGGAGCTGGAAGATCCAAGATGACCTCACTCACATGCCTGGCACTTGGTTTTGACTGTCAGCTGGAGTGCCTGGTCCTCCTCCACGTGGCCTTTCCAGAAGGATAGCTGGGGCTTCTTTACATGGTGGCTGGGTTCCAAGAAAGTGGAAATAGAAGCTGCAAGGCCTGGAAGTTGTCCAGCCTCACTTTTCCTGAGCTCTGTTGCTAAAAGTAAGGCAGCAGGCCAGCCCAGATTCAAGGAGGGGATAAGGAATTCTTCCTTTGGATGGGAGGAGTGGCAAAAGCCATTGCAAAAGAGCATATGAGATGAAGTCTTTGGAAATTATCTACCTCAGTTAGGGATACAGCATACCAAGGGTGCTTGCCTACCCACTCGGGGTAAACTACTTTTTTTTTTTTTTTTTTTTTTTTTGAGACGGAGTTTC
>NW_016107374.1:5326618-5332055 GCF_001604975.1 Cebus imitator | reverse complement strand
TGTAGTTTTAGTAGAGACGGGGTTTCACCATGTTGACCAGGATGGTCTCGATCTCTTGACCTCGTGATCCACCCGCCTCGGCCTCCCAAAGTGCTGGGATTATAGGCGTGAGCCACCGCGCCCGACCGGGGTAAACTACTTTTATCAGTGTTTTCCATCAACCCTGGAATGGAAAGGTATGCCACAGAGAAATGGGGGACGCATACCTTGTGCTGCAAGGGAGGGCACAGAGCTCGATTCTTTTGCCCCCAGAGAGATGGCAAGGAAGTTCCTTGGACTGGAATTGGAAGGAAGAAATAAAAGAGTACCGGGCCGGGCACGGTGGCTCACACCTGTAATCCCAGCACTTTTGGAGGCCGAGGCAGGTGGATCACGAGGTCAGGAGTTTGAGACCAGCCTGACCAACATATGAAACCCCATCTCTACTAGAAATACAAAAATGAGCCAAGCATGATGGCACGCACCTGTAATCCCACCTACTCAGGAGGCTGAGGCAGGAGAATCGCTTAAACCCGGGAGGCGGAGGTTGCAGTGAGTCGAGGTTGAACCATTACACTCCAGCCTGGGCGACAGAGTGAGACTCCATCTCAAAAACAAACAAAAAAGAGCACTGGGGCATACTGATTCAACCCCGTGCACAGTATTGTATCGGGTACTTCAGATGTCCCGAATTTCCTGGGTCCCCACATGCAGGATGGGGCAGGGTTTGGACTGTGGCTGTGCAACTCAGACCATCCAGGAGAGCTACAAATGAGAAATGAGACGGTCAGCCTTTGCTAAGCCTCTTCCAGAGGAATGTCAGTCCCTATGCTCAGGATCATTAGTCTTCACTATCTTTTTCAATTCAGTCCAATTCGAAAGGCCTTTCTTGGGCCTCTGCTATGTAGCGATATTTATTGAGCACCTACTATGTCTGCAGGGCTCCGTGCTGAGGATAGAGGAATGGAAGTGAATCTGTCCTTGCCCTTTGGAAGCTCATAGCCTAGAGATGAAATTTACCTATAGACAAATCATTGCAGGTCACTGTCAAGGAAATGCATGTGTGGTGAGTTGAATGCAGAGCTGAGGAGTGGCTAAGTGTGCTTGGGGACCCCAGGGAAGGGACATTAAAGAGACAATCCATGACTGATCACTCCTAAAGAAGGCGTGGATAGGCCAGCAGAGGCAGCTAAGGGGAGGGGAGGGAATGGTTATCAACAAGGTACAGGGAGGCTTCCAGGCGGGTGCAGGGAGCTGAGACCAAGGGGCTAGTCTTGGACTAGAGCTCTGCAATCTGCTAACGCTGGTGTTTCTCACCTTCTTCCCATTCTCTCCCAAGAGTCCTTGCCAGCCCAGGTCTAAGTCCTTAACAGCGTAGACCACCCATTCAATAAATACTTGGGCCAGGCATGGTGCTGTGTGCCTGTAATCCCAGCTACTGGGGAGGCTGAGGGAGAAGAACCGATTCAGGCCAGGAGGCCGAGACCAGCCTGGGCAGCATCGTAAGTCGCCTGTCTCTAAAAAACCTTTTTAAAAAAGATTAGTCAGGTGCAGTGGTACGAGCCTGTAGGTCACAGCTACTCAAGAGGCTGAGGCAGGAGGATCACTTGAGCCAAGGAATTCGAGGCTGCAGTGAGGTATGATCATGCCACTGCACTCCAGCCTGGGACAGGGGAGTGAGATCCTGGCTCTAACAAAATAAATAAATACAATGGAGACTTGAGATGAGACAGTGAGAAAGGTGGACGGAGGACTTTTTAGAGAAACTTATTTTGTCCCCATAACAAGGAGCTGGGAGAAAGGAGGGAGGGGAATGCGTCTGGGAGTTTGGAGTTTGGAATGGGAAAAACGAGGGCACAGCTTGTATTCACTGTTGCTGCGGGGTTTGGACTACATACGGTATGGATTTAATTAGTATTTGATAGCTAGACTGTAGCTCTTTGAATGCAACTAAGTCCGTAGAAGGAGCCATATGGGGACCCATAATTTATGTGTGTTACATCTTTTTAAACATACACATATACGGTAATAAGGGAGGTCACGTTTTAAAAAGGGATGCATTCTTGAAGATCTTTGCATAAATAAAACCTCAAATAACCCAAGGATAACCCTGGGAAGGTCTCATTTACCAACGATGAAGTGTCGCTAACACAAGGCAATAGTGCACGGTGGTTTGGGTTTCATTTGGCCCACTCAGCTCCAAAATGATTGTTGAGGCTTTTTTTTTTTTTGGAGAGGTTTACATTATTCTACATTTTGCACCCACAGGGAGACTTTATTTCTTACATATTTTTATATTGCCCTATTTCAAATTTGCAATTCTCTCTTTTATTTCATCTTCATGAATGAGACAATAGATTAGAGTGGTTTGGTCTTGTCCAAGATGCTGCAATGAGAAGCAACGGCAGAGCCAGCCCTCGAGCCCAGCAGAGGGGACAAACCCCACGCTTGAACACAATGAGGCCGAGCTTCCAGGGCTGGTCCTACTGTTGCAAGAAAGAGGTCCCCATCCAGACCCCAATACAGGGTTCTTGGATTGCGCGAGAAAGAATTCAGGGCGAGTCCGCCGTGCAAAGTGGAAGCAAGTTTATTAAGGGATAAAAGAATGGCTACTCCACAGACAGAGCAGCCCCGAGGGTTGCTGGCTGCCTATTTTTATGGTTATGTCTTGATGAGATGCTAAAAAAGGGGTGGAGTATTCATGCCTCCCTTTCTTAGACCATATAGGGTAACGTCCTGCCGTTGCCATGGCAACCGTAAACTGTCATGGCACTGGTGGGAGTGTAGCAGCGAGGGCGACCAGAGGTCACTCTCATCCCATCTTGGTTTTGGTGGGTTTTGGCCGGCTCCTTTACTGCAACCTGTTTTAACCGCAAGGTCTTTATGATACGTATTCTGTGTTGACCTCCTGTCTCATCCTGTGACTTAGAATGCCTTAACTGTCTGGGAATGCAGCCCAGTAGGTCTCAGCCTCATTTTACCCAGCCCCTGTTCAAGATGAACTTGCCCTGGTTCATGTGGTTCTGATACTATAAAACACAGCAGTTGACTTTGTTTAATTTGTTTTTTGGGTTGTTTTTGTTTTTGTGACAGAGTCTTGCTCCATTGCCTAGGCCTGAGTGCACTGGCTCACTGCAACCTTCGCCTCCTAGGTTCAAGCGCCTCTCCTGCCTCAACTTCCCAAGTACTGGGATTACAGGGGTGTGTCACCACACCCAGGTAATTTTTGTATTTTTAGTAGAGACAGGGTTTCGCCATGTTGCCCAGGCTGGTCTTGAACTCCTGGCCTCAAGTGATCCGCCTGCCTCAGCTTCCCAAAGCGCTGGGATCACAGGAGTGAGCCACAGCGCCCAGCCAACATAGCAGTTGAGAACTTGGCTTGTGGAGTCTATGCCCTTTGCTGGCTTTCTGACCTTGGGTAAGTCATTTTTAGCCCCTCTGGGCCTCAGTTTCCTCAACAGTCAAAGTGGCTACTCAAGAGTAGAGATAACAAGTGATAAGCTTCTTAGCATGAGACCTTGTTCAGACTGAATTCTCAGAAAACAGGTAACCATTATGATTCCAGCAGCACCTTGCCCCTTTGTATCTTGCTTATCTGTTTATGTTTGGTTTCCAGCCAGACTGTGAGTCCTGGGAGGGCAGGACCTGGGCCTCCTCAGAGCTTGGACGCCAGCCCCGCCCCATCTTGCCTGCACTTGTAGACCCAGGTTAATTCGGGGCGTCCAGAGGACCCCACACAACACCATGCATGGGGGAACTCGATGCCCTCGACAGGCTTTCCCTTCTTTCTGATTCCAGTTCCAGGGGCTTCCTTGCCATCTCTCTGGGGACGAAGGAGCGAGCCCCATCGGTTCCCTCCCTCCCAGCACTAGGTATGCGACTCCCATTACCTCCCCATTCCAGGGCTGATGCAAAACACTGATAGAAGCAGTTTACCCTGAGGCACTGGAGACTCAAAGGGGCAGATTTGCATCTTAAAAGACCACTGTGGAGTGAGGGCAAGGCTCAATCCAGAGAAAGGGCTTGCGCGGCTAACGAGAAATGTGGTAACTTGGGCCAAATAGCTAGAGACTTTCAGAAACCACAACAATCGCCTGCTTACTCAACCTGCAGAGGGCTGGTGCTGTCAGCACCCTAATTATTGGTTTCTGTTCCCTACACAAAGAGACCTACATAAAGAGATTGACAGAGACCAGAGCTTAGAGAGGAAAGAAGATAACTTTTACAGCACCTACTGAGTCACCAATCTTTAACAGTAGGCATGACTGTGACCTCTATTTTGTGTGTGTGTGTGTGTGTGTGTGTGAGTGTGTGTGTGTGTGTGTGTGCGTGTGTGTGTGTGTGTCGAGGTCTCACCCTGTCACCCGTGGCGTGATCATAGCTCACTGCAGCCTCAACCTCCCAGGCTCGAGGGATCCTCCCACCTCAGCCTCCCAAGTAGCTGAGACCACAGGCGCACACCATCATGCCTGGCTAATTTTTAAATTTTCTTGTAGAGATGAGGTGTCTTGCTGTATTGCCCAGGCTGGTCTCGAACTCCTGGGTTCAAGCCATCCTCCCCCCTTGGCCTCCCATAGTGCTGGGATTTACAGCTGTGAGCCACTGCACCCCACCTGTGACCTCTAGTTTGCAGATAAAGAAACTCTTGTTCAGAGCGGCTAAGGAATTTGCAGGAGAACACATCATCTACAGCCTGCAGAGTTGGGATCCAGACCTGGCCTGCGCCTCGCCAAGGCCCGTGTTCCCTCTCCAATCTTTCCCTCCAACAGAGGCTGCAAGGTCCACTCAGAGGAATGGAATGCCTGACATTCAGCAGCCTCGTGGACTCCTCCAGAAGCCCCTGAGGGATCTTGACTCACGCACTGGAAAAATCAGTCCCCTCATCCTCCTTGCCCGCAGCCCGCCTGCCTCCTCCCTGTAGTTCTGCCAGATGTCTCAGCATTTGCGGAACATACCTTGCACTTCTCTGTACTTCAGGACGCACTGTTCCTGGGTCTGGAATTTCCTCCTCCCTTCTCCCAGCTTCTGCCTTAAAAGCTCCTTCACCTCCCTAATGCTCAAGATCAAATGTCTCCCTGATCCCATGAGTATAACTCACTTCCACCTCTCTTCCTCCCATGAAGCAAGGCTGCCACATATCATTATACAGGCTGTGCACTGCACAACTCTAGGGGCACTGTTTGCACAGACCACGGTGGCATTGTCCAGATGTTCCTTCATTAGAATTGTGATACTATCTCTTTACGGCTGCAAACCTAAGTGTAGAGACCAAGTCATATTCGGCATACACCCAGTGCCTAGCAGGGGGCTTAATGCTCAGTAAATGTTGAATGAGGGCTGGCCACAATGGCTCACACCTATATCCTTATTCTTTGAGAGGTGGAGGCAGGAGGATCGCATGAGGCTAAGAGTTAAAGACCAGCCTGGGTAACATAGCAAGGCCCCATCTCTACAAAAA
>NW_016107374.1:5322928-5326158 GCF_001604975.1 Cebus imitator | reverse complement strand
GGCTGAGGCAGGAGAATTGCCTGAACCCGGGAGGCGGAGGGTACAGTGAGCCGAGATCGCGCCATTGCACTCCAGCCTGGGTAACAAGAGCGAAACTCCGTCTCAAAAAAAAAAACAAAAAACATGTTGAATGAGGCTGAGCACGGTGACTCATATTTAATCCCAGCAGTTTGGGAGGCTGAGGTGGGCAGATCACTTGAGGCCAGGAGTTTGAGATCAGCCTGGCCACCATGATGAAACCCTGTCTCTACTGAAAATACAAAAATTAGCCAGGTGAGATGTCGGGTGCCTGTAGTCCCAGCTACTACAGAGGCCAAGACACAAGAATCTCTTGAATCCAGGAGGTGGAGGTTGCAGTGAGTTGAGATCGCGTGACTGCATTCCAGTTTAGACAACAGAGCAAGACTCTCTCAAATTTAAAAAGAGAAAAAAAAAAAAAATTCAATGATTGAATGAATCCTACAAGATACGATTTTAACATACAGAGACTGCAAACATCCCAGAACTTGCCCTTCCAAACAAGCATAGCTGTTTGCCTCCAGGGCCTTAGTCACTTATTTCGTTAAAGCTCCAAACCTAAAGCCTTTTTTTTGTTTGTTTTTGAGATGGAGTCTCACTCTGTCGCCCAAGCTGGAGTGCCATGGCAAGATCTCAGCTCACTGCAACCTCCACCTCCCATGTTTAAGCACTTCTCTTGCCTCAGCCCCCCGAGTAACGGATTGCAGGTGTGCACCACCATACCTGGCTAATTTTGTATTTATTATTATTATTATTATTATTGAGACAAAGTTTCGCTCTTGTCCCCCGGGCTGGAGTGCTATAGCACAATCTCTGTTCACTGCAACCTCCGCCTCCGAGATTCAAACGATTCTCCTGCCTCAGCCTCCCGAGTAGCTGGGATTACAGGCACATGCCACCATGCCTGGCTACTTTTTGTATTTTTAGTAGAGACGGGGTTTCACTGTGTTGGCCAGGCTAGTCTTGAACTCCTAACCTCAAGTGATCCACCCACCTTGGCGTCTCAAAGTGCTGGGATTACAGACGTGAGCCACCATGCCTGGCCAAATTTTGCATTTTTTTTAGTTGAGACAGGGTTTCACCATGTTGGCCAGGCTGGTCTTGAACTCCTGACCTCAAGTGATCCACCCACCTTGGTCTCCCAAAGTGCTGGGATTATAGGTGTGAGAGGCTGCGCCTGGCCACAGAACCTTTTTGGAGTTCCTTTCTGGGGATTTCCTTTAGAACCAAGCTCCAAGCCACACAAGTAACCTCTGCCCATTATTTTACAATTATTATTTTATCATTTATTATTGTTATTTATTCAGACCTGTGGGCCACAGGTGTTTTCTAAAGCGATCTCAGCCAGCTTCATCTCTTTCTTTCTTCATCAGACCCTCTGTCTAACCTTGGGCTCTGTCTAAAAATTGAGTCCACTCTCCAAGAATTGGAATCTGCCACCACTGAGGAGAGTCAGGAAAAACTGCAGAGGCTGAAGGCTAGTCAGAGACCAACTCCCAAAATGTGCTGTGCGGCGACAATGTGGCTTGTCACGGGTCTGGCTTCCCCGGGATCCTCCTCTAAAGAACCACACTTACTTGGCTATATATATTCTGGTATGTAAGTTTTCAAAACTTCATTCCTAGGCAGCAGGTAGTGGCTCATGCCTCTAACCTCGGCACTTTGGGAGGCCAAGGCGGGAGGATTGCTTAAGGCCAGGAGTTCAAGACTAACCTGGGCAACATAGACTCCAGTTTCTACAAAAATTGTTAAAAATTAGCCATGCCTGTAGTCCCAGCTACTCAGGAGGCTGAGTCAGGAGGATCACTTGAGCTCAGGAGTTGGAGACTTCAGTGAGCTATGATCATGCCACTGCACTTTAGTCTGGGCTGCAGAGCAAGACCCTATCTTAAAAAACAAAAACAACAACAACAACAACAAAAATCATGGCCAGGTGCAGTGGCTCATGCCTGTAATCCCAGCACTTTGGGAAGCCAAGGCAGGTGGATCAAGAGGTCAGGAGTTTGAGACCAGCCTGACAAACAGGGTGAAACCCCATCTCTACTAAAAATACAAAAATTAGCTGGGTGTGGTGGCGAGCACCTATAATCCCAGCTACTCAGAAAGCTGAGGCAGGAGAATTGCTTGAACCTGGGAGGTGGAGATTGCAGTGAGCCAAGATTGTGCACTCTAGCCTAGGCAACAGAGCAAGACTCTGTCTTAAAAAAAAAACAAAAAAAACAGAAAACTTCAGTCTTCATTCCATTGTCACGTTTGCAAGGAATTAATATTTACTGGGCATTGAATAGATGCTTTTTTGTTATTGTATTTTTCTTTTTATGAGACAAGGTCCTGCTGTATCACCCAGGCTGGAGTGCAGTGGTGCAATCTTGGCTCACTGCACCCTCGGCCTCGAGGGTTCAAGCCATTCTCCTGCCTCAGCCTCCCAAGTAGCTGGGACTACAGGCACACACCACCATGCCCAGCTAATTTTTGTATTTTTAGTAGAGATAGGATTTCACCACGTTGGCCAGACTGGTCTTGAACTCCTGACTTCAGGTGATCTACCCACCTTGGCCTCCCAAAGTGCTGGGGTTATAGGCGTGAGACACCATGCCTGGCGAGGTGCTATGTTTTATGATGAAAATTGTCTAGTTTAATTCTAGCAACCGGGAGATGAGATGGGTCTAGCACTCCCCATTTTACAGATATGGAAATTGAGGCTTGGAGAGTGAAATGACTGGTCTGGGTCACCAGGCAGCTGAGATTCGGACCCAGGTCTGGCAGGCTTCAAAGCTGATTTATTTTTCATGCTAGCACTCTTTTTGTTTCTTTTGCCCTTCAGACTCTGTTTCTTGTGATGTTTTGCAATCCTGGAAGTAGAAAATCCGGATTTCAGGTGATTCACTCCTGAGGGAGGCAGTGCTTGATAGTTTCTGCTCTTTGTCAGCGGGACACGTTAGGCTTTTGCCTCTGTTTCTCCTCCAATGGGGTAAATTTGTGTAAATCCCTCTACATTCTTCCCTGGTCTTTCTGGTGACCAGAGGCACTCCGGTCTCTGGCTAGATGCTGTCGCTGAGCATGAAACCAGGGATCAACATTTTTTTTTTTTTTTTTAGTTGGAGTCTTGCTCTGTTTCCCAGGCTGGAGTGCAATGGTGCAATTTCAGCTCACTGCAACCTCCACCTCCAAGGTTCAAGCAATTCTCCTGCCAGTATTACAGGCACCCACCA
>NW_016107374.1:5317971-5322338 GCF_001604975.1 Cebus imitator | reverse complement strand
AAAAAAAAAAAGAATGTGAATCTGGGCAAGGTGGTTCACACCTGTAATTCCAGCACTTTGGGAAGCCGAGGCAGGTGGATTGCTTGAGTCTAGGAGTTTGAGACCAGCCTGGGCAATGTGGCAAAACCCCATCTCTACAAAAAACACAAAAAAGAATCTGTGTGCAGTGGCTCATGCCTATAATCCCAGCGCTTTGGGAGGCCAAGGCAGGTGGATCACCTGAGGCCAGGAACTTGAGACCAGCCTGACCAACATGGTGAACCCCATCTCTACTAAAAATACGAAAATTAACTGAGCATGGTGGCACATGCCTATAGTCTCAGCTCCTGGGGAACCTGAGGCAGGAGAATCACTTGAACCTGGGAGGCAGAAGTTGCAATGAGCCAAGATTGTGCCACTGCACTCCAGCCTGGGGACAAAGTGAGAAAAAAAAAAGAATGTGTGCCACAGAGCATTAGTGCTGTTTGAATTCTTTATTCATTTCTCCCTTGTGTGGTCACCCATGTTCAATACACGCACTGTAGAGTGAAGATTCAACGCACAGTTACTGAGTGCTCTCCACAAGCTGGGCTCTTTCATGTTCTGGAACAGGAATCAGCCATCTATAACCTATAGGCCAAATCTGGCCCACCACTTGTTTTTGTTAATAAAGTTTTATTGGCATACAGCCACATCCATTCATTTACATATTGTCTATGCTATTTCTATGCTACAGCAGAAGTTAAGTAGTTGCAACTGTATGATCATTGATGATGAAAATATTTACTTTTTGACTCTTTTTGAAAAAAATGTGTTTGCAGATGTAATTAAACTTAAGTAAGATCTCGAGATCATCCTGGATTGTCTGAGTGGGCCCTAAATGCAATAACAAGTAATATTATAGGAGACACATAGAGGAGGAGAGATACAGAAGCTGGAAGAGAAGGAAGGATCCTCCTCTAGAGACTTCATTACAGCATTAGAGAATTCATTACAGCAGTCACAAGAAATGAACACACTCCCTTTCCCAGCTTCCCTTGCAGCTAGGGCACAGGCACATGACTTGGCTCTACCAATCAGGTACACTTTCCCAGATTAAATGAGACACTAATTGTGGAGAAAATAGAAACCATACTCCTCAGTGCCTACTGGGAGTAGTGGCATCCCAACAGCTACATGGCATTTTCAGAGATGTCAGTGGCTCCAGTTTTAGTGGCACTGGCCAGTGTCCAGAATTGTTGGCTATAAGGGAGGATATAATTGTATCTATGACAGAGGGGACAGTGGTACCATATTCACTTATTGAACGACTTCTGGGGCAATTTGGGAGTTACTCCTGAATGCACAAACTCCAAATTCAATTTTCCTGCTGGAAATTCTGCAAGCTACCCCATATCCTTTGGGTACATATTTTTTTCCTGATAAAGTGAGTCAACGTTGGTATCCGTTGTCTTCAGGGGCATGCTGGAGTCACCTCCTACCAGCTCAGGAGATGGTTTGTACACCTTCCCAATTTATTTTTCGGTGACATCACATTGGTCACTTAAAATCGGCCATGATGGGTGTATTTTCACCACGGAAATTGGCAACTGCTACAAATCAGGGCTTTTTGTTTTTGAAGAGCCTTTTAATTGGTGTACCATGGATTATTTAAAACTCAAAAATATCTCATTTCATCTTTGTATCCAGCTGATAAGAAAGATTTTGTAATCACCTTTCTACAGATGATGAAACTAAAAGAGATGAAGTGATTGTTCAAAGTCATAAACCTACAAGGTAATAAATCAGGGAATGGAACTTCTGACTTCACATACTCTAAATCAAAAATAAGACTAACGACTACTTTTAGTTGTTTTTTGAAAGTGAAGATTTAAAGACAGATTGCACCAAAACAAACAAACAACCAAAACCCACAGAAACTTTCACAACAGCCAGGGTCCACTGTCCAGCCTAATCCCATTCAAATCACCCAGTGTCATTTGCAGAAAATTGGCAGATCAGAGCTTCAGGATGAGGCATTTAGATGGGATTTGAAGCACAGTCTGTTTTACAGTTAAAACTCCCTCGATGCTTCCAAAGAAGAAAGAGACAGCCTTCCACATTTAGAAGGGAATATATCACAGCTGCCATTAACAGGCTTGAGGGGAGCAGACAGTCTCACCTTGATGCTCTAAGAGTCCAGGGCTTGCTCTGTGGGCACTGGTAGATTTATCCTTAGTAGGACACGTCAAGAGCCTCTGCACCTCATCTCGGGGAGAGAGATTTATAATGCCTCCACAGCTGTTTGAGCACAGCTCCAGGTAGATCTGTCCCATTTTCTGGGCAGCAAGGCTTCCTGTATGAAGACACATTCTCTTTCCTGCCTACTCAGCCTGGGAGCCTGGACCTTGGGAATAACAGAAGGTATCCTATGGGTGTTCCTCTGCTAGAATTGCACGGCTCTGTCTCCTTCCTTTCTCTGGGACGTGCAGGTGCTCTCTGGTAGGAGATGCGATTTCCTAGCCACTGCCCAGAAAGGAAGCAGGGACCCAGCATTGGCAGCACACATCCATCCATCCTCACCCTCCCAGGAGGTGCAGGGGGCTCTGGGATGTGTCTGGAGTGGAAACATCTTGGAGGTAGAGACTTGCACCAGCTGCAGGCATTTGAGAAGCCAGCGGCAGGGGACTGGCAGGTTCCGGGCAGAATCTTCCAGGAATATAGACAATGACCTTTTCTGTTTTATGAGACCTACTATGTGTCCTACAAATCGTTAGAACAACCCTGCTGCGCATGCGTTATTCCCCACCTCACCCCCTTTTTAAAAATTTTTTGAGACAGAGTCTTGCTCTGTCACCCAGGCTGGAGTGCAATGGTGTGATTTCGGCTCACTGCAACCTCAGCTTCCCAGGTTCAAGCCATTCTCGTGCCTCAGCCTCCTGAGTAGCTGGGATTACAGATGTGCACCACCACACCCACCTACTTTTGCATTTTTAGTAGAGATGGGGTTTCACCATGTTGGACAGGCTGGTCTTGAACTTCTGACCTCAAGTGATCTGCCCGCCTTGGCCTCCCGAAGTGCTGGGATTATAGGCATGAGCCACCACATCTGACCTATTCCCCCATTTTTCTGATGAGGAAAAAGAGGCCTGGAGAGGTTACGAAGTGTACCCCAAATCCACCACCTACTAGTGTCGGAGCCGGGCTTTGAGCCCAAGCTTTATGACTCCAGTGCTTTGGAGTGTATAGGGTTGCACAGTGTTCCGCTGCCCCACTCCACTCCAATTTATGTTCACCCCCCATGAATGCAACGTTATTTGGAAGTACGGTCTTGGCAGATGTAATTAGTTCAGATGAGGTCCTACTGGGTTAGGGTGACCCCTAAATCCAATCTGGTGTCTTTTCTTGGATGGAGTCTCATTCTGTCACCCAGGCTGGAGTACAGTGGTACAATCTCAGCTCACTCCAACCTCCTGGGTTCCAGCAATTCCCCGGCTTTAGCCTCCCAAGTAGCTGGGATTACAGGCGTTCACCACATGCCCAGCTAATTTTTGTATTTTTAGCAGAGACGGGGTTTCACCATGTTGGCCAGGCTGGTCTTGAACTCCTGACCTCATGATCCACCCACCTCAGCCTTCCAAAGTGCTGGGATTACAGGCATGAGCCACCGCGCCCGGCCGCACGTCCATGTTTCTAAATGCAGTTCACTTTCCAGGACTCCCTCCCAATGGGCAACTCAGCAACATTTTTCTTCTTCTGTTGTTTTGTTTCTGGGATTAGAAAGCCTGCCACTGTCGCCCTGTGTCTCTGAGGACCACCACAGCGGGTCCCTCGAGACACTGTGGGTGGGTCCACTCTCCCTGGAGGCCAGGCTGCCAGGGATGCTCCCTAGAGGAACACACCCCCTCTGCTTGTTGCCTAAGAGGCATCTCCTGGGAGACTGGTGATCAGAAGACACTTGCATCCTTTTCTCCCCACTAGACAGGGGTCCTGTTTCATTCCCCTTGGAGTTCCTAGGATCCGGCACATACTAGGTTCTTTGTAAATGTCTCAGCTTGAATAAGTGTCCCGTTTCACTGTCAAGAATCATCTGGATGGTCTCAAACCGGTTCGCTCACATATTGAATCGATTAAACCAACAGAGTCACTATTTTAAGCCTCCTACTGTGTGCCTATATCGGATGTATGCCATCCAAGAGAGTCTGTTACAGGAAAGGAATCCCGATCCAGACCCCAAGAGAGGGCTCGTGGATCTTGCCCAAGAAAGAATTCAGGGCAAGTCCATAGGGTAAAGTGAAAGCAAGTTTATTAAGACAGTAAAGGAATAAAATAATGGCTACTCCATATACAGGGCAGTCCCAAGGATTACTGGCTGTCCATTCTTATGGTTATTTCTTTTTTTTTTTTTT
>NW_016107374.1:5309299-5317901 GCF_001604975.1 Cebus imitator | reverse complement strand
ATGGAGTCTTGCTGTCAGCCAGGCTGGAGTGCAGTGACACGATCTCAGCTCACTGCAACCTCTGCCTCTTAGGTTCAAGCAATTCTCCTGCCTTAGCCTCCTGAGTAGCGGGGATCACAGGCACACACCACCATGCCCTGCTAAGTTTTGTATTTTTACTAGAGACAGGGTTTTATCATGTTGGCCAGGCTGGTCTCGAACTCCTGACTTCAGGTAATCCACTTACCTGGGCCACCACCCAAAATGCTAGGATTACCGTCCTGACCCACCTCACCGGGCCTTATTTCTTGATTATTGCTAAACAAGGGGCGGATTATTCATGTCTCCCCTTTTTAGACCATATTAGGTAACTTCCTGACATTACTAAGACATTTGTAAGCTGTCTTGGAGCTGGTGAGAGTGTAGCAGAGAGGAAGACCAGAGGTCACACTCATCACCATCTTGGTTTTGGTGGTTTGGCTTCTTTATTGCACCCTGTTTTATCGGCAAGGTCTTGATGACCTGTTTCTTGTGCCGACCTCCTATCTCATCCTGCGACTTAGAATGCCTACCCATTAGGAAGCGCAGCCCAGCCGGTCTCAGTCTCATATTACCCAGCTCCTACACAAGATGGAGTTGCCCTGGTTCAGGTGCCTCTGACAAGTCTATTACCGTGGCCATTTTACAAACAAGGTGACTGAGGCTCAGGAAGGTGGCATTGTTCACTCACACCCACAGAGCTAAGACAGAGCAGACAGGGGATTCGAACCCAGGTCTGCGGGATTTGGAGGTTCCCTCCAAACCCATCCTCTTTCCAGAACACCTACTCCCTTCGAACAATCATCCATTTGGGTGCTATGAACACATATCCTTAGTCCTCATCTTTCACACCCTAAATCAAAAAACGTTCCATCGTCTCCTTTTCTTTCTTTTCCTTTTTGTTTTGGAGAGAGTCTCGCTCTGTCTCCAGAGCAGTGGCATGATCTCTGCTCATGAAACCTTCGTCTCTCAGGTTCAAGCAATTCTCCTGCCTCAGCCTCCCAAGGCTGGACTACAGGTGCCCGCCACCACCCTTAGCTAATTGTTTTTTGTTTTTTGCTTTTTTTTTTTTGAGACGGTGTTGCTCTGTCACCCAGGCTGGAGTGCAGTGGAGCAATCTCGGCTCACTACAACCTCCACCTCCCGGGTTCAAGCGATTCTCCTGCCTCTGCCTCCTGGGTAGCTGGGACTACAGGTGTGTGCCACCACACCTGGCTAACTTTTTGTATTTTTAGTAGAGATGGGGTTTCACCATGTTAGCCAGGATGGTCTCAATCTCCTGACCTCATGATCCGCCTGCCTTGGCCTCCCAAAGTTCTGGGATTATAGGCATGAACCACCGTGCCTGGCCTAATTTTGTATTTTTAGTAAAGTTGGGGTTTCACCATATTGGCCAGGCTGGTCTCGAATTCCTGACCTTGTGATCTGCCTGCCTCAGCCTCCCAAAGTGCTGGGATTACAGGCGTGAGCCACCGCTCCCAGCCTTGATTCCCTTTTCTTTTTAACTTCAATACAGGGTCTCGCTATGTTGCACAGGCTGGTCTTGAACTCCTGGACTGAAAGGATCCTCCCACCTTGGCCTCCCAAGTAGCTGGGACTATAGATGTGCAGCATTCACCCCTGGCCTGGCGTCAAGCATTCTTAATGGTGGGTTTCTCAGAACCTCTCCAACCCGCTTCACTGAGGGTCCTCAGGAAGCCAGGGGACGGTGACCTGCTACCAGAAATCTCGTCATTGCTTTTGCAGAGTTGACATCATCCACCAGCACCACTGCTCTGGAGAGGCTGGGAGTGTATGGTAAGTTTTCTTTTTATATCCTTTTTTTTTTTCTTTTTTTGAGACAGAGTCTTGCTCTGTCACCCAGACTGGAGTGCAGTGGCGTGATCTTGGCTCACTGCAAACTCTGCCTCTTGTTTTCAAGCGATTCTCGTCCCTCAGCCTCCCAAGTAGCTGGGACTATAGGCACGGGCCACCATACCCAGCTAATTTTTGCATTTTCAGTAGAGCAGGGGTTTTGCCATGTTAGCTAGGCTGGCCTTGAACTCCTGGTCTCAAGTGATCCTCCTGTCTTGCCTCCCAAAGTGCTGGGATTACAGATGTGAGCCATCGTGCCTGCCTGGAGTGAGTTTTCTTAGCCCCCTCAGGTCCTGGAACTCTGGAATTCTCAGGACCTCCTTTGCTAAGGAAGTGGCTTTTTCTTTTTTCTTTCTTTTTTTTTTTTTTTTTTTTTTGAGATGGAGTATCATTCTTGTTGCCCAGGCTGGAGTGCAATGGTGCGATCTCAGCTCACCACCACCTCTGCCTCCCGGGTTCAAGTGATTCTCCTGCCTCAGCCTCCCGAGTAGCTGGGATTACAGGCATGCACCACCACACCCAGACAATTTCTGTATTTTTAGTAGAGACATGGTTTTTCCATGTTGGTCAGGTTGGTCTCAAACTCTCAACCTGAGGTGATTTGCCCGCCTCAGCCTCCCGAAGTGCTGGGATTGCAGGCGTGAGCCACCGCGCCCGGCCAGCAGTGTTTTTTTCATGAGTTGATGATGATATTGATGGTGACGAAGATATAATAATGATGCTATAACTCTAGCGGTTTACCACTCCTGAGTGTGCACCTACGCTGTGCCAAACTTCCACGTCAATCTAGCTCTTGGACAATCAGCCCTATGGAGGAGGATACTATCCTCATTTTACAGATGGGGAAACTGAGGTCATTCTCACAGCACTTAAACTTCATTCTGATGGATAAGCTGCCTCTTATTCCATGACACTCCACTGCCTCGTCAGAGCTGACCATGGAAGGATCTTTGCAATCTATGCTCAGTCTGTCTTTCGCGCCCGCCCACCGAGGACAGACAGTCTCAGCCTGCAGGGTTACAGCCTGGAGACAGCCACAAGAGACTCAATTTCCTTCTGCATAGAAACCAGCAGGATCTCCCTGTGCCGTGGCCCCCAGGTAAGCGGGACTCAGCACGGAGCCGAGGTTTCTGTGACCCCTGGGGTCACCTTGGCAGGAAGGCCACAGCCTCCCTTTGACCTGTCAGCAGAATTCCTTCAAGTCACCCCAGTTTTCCTGTGTCTGAAAGGAGACTAATCACAGTGAAGCAGCTTGAAGTCCTGGTCTGAAAAGCGTCATTATTACTTGCTCGAGGGTCTTGGCATCTTGGGGCTTCAAGGGGGGGCGGGAAGAAACCCACATTGATTTCTAATGCAAATTGGGTTTGAAGAGGATCCCTGGTCTCTCGGAGTTCCCAGTCACCCACAGTGGAGGGCACACGCCAGGGGGGACTGTTGCCTTGGGCAAAAAATTTCCTCTCACCAAGACAAAACCCAGATAGGGTCATTCCTCTTTCAAACCCCACCACGCTGCTGCCCCTAGCATCCAGCCAAATGGGCAGCCACAGCTGCAGTCACAGTGGAATTCCCAGATCATGGCCCAGGAGGCTTTCAGCTCCCTGCTCCTCCCAGCTCCTCACCCGTGATACACAGACATGTGCACACACACACACTCACACATGCCCCTCATTCACACATACACCCCAGTCTCCCAGACACACTCATACACACACACAATCACACACACGACACTCGTTCACACATGCACACCCACTCAGACATGTCCACATACAACACTCACACTCCCCCAGACACAGACACATGACACACACAAAATCACACACATGCACGACACTCGTTCACACATGCACACATACAGATGTGCACACTCAACACACACTCTCTTAGACATACTCATACAGGCACACACAGTCACACACGACACTCATTCACACATGCACACACACTCAGAGACAAGTCCACACACAACACACTCTCCCAGACACAGACACACGGACACACACACAGTCACACACATGCACTCACACATACATGACACTTGTTCAAACATGCACACATACTCATAGACATGTGCACACACACACTCTCCCAGACACGCTAATACAAACATACACAATCACACAAGCATCCCCACACACACTCACATGCCCTCATTCAGACATGTTCACATGCAGAGGCTCATACTCATTGTCACAGAGACACATTCACAAGTGTTTCCACACATTTACACATGGACATGTGTTCACACACATTCACACACACACACAAGTCTCACAGGCACACACAACACACACACACAGACACGCACACTCAAACACATTCACATATTACACTCATTCACACACTTTTTTTAGTCTCTTACACTCACAGACACATGTGCATGCACAATACACACAGACATTCATACACACACAATTCTCAAATGTACACAAAACGCACATTTACAGACACCCACTCACACATGAACACACACACATTCACATTAGACTCATGCATGCATGTACACACTTTCATTCACACATAGACACACATAGACTCGCATGCACACTTATTCACATGTAGACACATGCATGCACGCACACACCCTCTCACTCATTCACACATGGACGCACACACGCATGTACACACTCTCACACATGGACGCACGCGCACACACACTCAAACACTCATTCACATGTGGACGCATGCACGCACATACTCATTCACGTGGACGCACGCATGCACGCACTCAGAAACACACGTGGATGCATGCACACACACTCAAACACTCATTCACCCGTGGACGCACACAAACACACTCATTCACACGTGGATGCACGCCCACACACTCAAACATTCACACGTGGACGCATGCACACACACAAAAACACTCATTCACACGTGGATGCACGCACACACACTCACTGGCCCTTCCCTGTTCATCCGAATTTCTCTCTGGTAATTTCTCTCTGGCACTGTTTCCCTTGATGTCTCCTTGGTGTCTTTTTCTCCTCCTCAGCCCTTTTCTCCAGACCTGGGGCTACTCAGCCAAGATGCAGAAATCCCTGATGTGCTTCCAGTCTCACAGAGACCAAGCAAATACTCCTCAGGTTTTGTTTGGTTTTGAGACAGAGTCTTGCGTCTTGCCCTGTTGTCAGCTAGAGTGCAGAGGCATGATCTCCGCTCCCTGCCACCTCTGCCTCCTGGGTTCAAGTGGGAGCCTCAGCCTCCTCGCACGCACCACCATGCCGCTAGATTTTTTTGTATTTTAGGCCACTGAATTGTATGTTTTAAAATGGTTAATGTTATGTAAATTTCACCTTAAACAAAACGAAACAAAACAATACCAGTAAGCCCTGGGCTTCCCTTTCCAGCTTACCCTGGAGACCATGGAGATGAATGTCCCCCACTCCGCACCCCCAAACCCTGGGTTTCTCTTTCTGTTTCCATTTCCTTCCTCTGGATCCCTCCTCCTTCTCTCCTCCCGGGTCTGGTCTGTTTCTTCTCTCGTCCTGTTACTGGCATGATAGAAAGCCCCTTAATCCAGGAATCCTTGCTGCTCTTCCCACGTGCCTCAGGCCATAGACCAGATACTGCACACTGCTGACCCTGGGGCCAAGTGTCACCCACTGACATATTTTCCTTGGCCCATACAGTGTTCTCAAGAATTTCCAAGAGTTGCCAACATTTCAAAACAGAAAGATTTCACATGGAACACACACACACACACACACACACACACACACACACACACACACACACGACTTCCAGCTTCTCTGGGGAAATTCAGAGGCACCAATCACTCTGGGCCCTCATTCCCTCATGGCTGTAGACACCAGGCTGCTGCGGACCCCTTAGAGAAACCCTCGTCTCCGGTTTGCCGCAGTCCCCACCCCTCCTTAGAATCTTAGACAGCATTGGTTTTCCCTGCCTGGCCCCTATGGCTTTGGAGTTTGTCACAACAGCTGTAGACAAATGACTGAACCTCTTCAGGCCTCATCATCAAAATGAAGAGGATGGATTAGGTGATCTTTAAGGGTCTTTTCAGCTGACAGTCAGTGACAGCTGCAAACTTGACTTTGTTTATTTATTTATTTAAGCCAGGTTCTTGCTCCGTTACCTAGGCTAGAATGCAGTGGCATGATCGTAGCTATGGCAACCTCAAATTCCTGGATTCAAGATATCCTCCCGCCTCCGCCACCTGAGTAGCTAGGACTATAGGCACAAGCCACTGTATCTGGCAAAGTTTTATTTATACATTTATATATATATTTTTAGATGAAGTTTCTCTCTTGTTGCCCAAGCTGGAGTGCAATGGTGTGTTCTTGGCTCACTGCAGCCTCCGCCTCCCGAGTTCAAGTGATTCTCCTGCCTCAGCCTCCCAAGTAGCTGGGATTACAGGCACGTGCCACCACAGCTGGTTAATTTATTGTATTTTTTTAGTAGAAACAGGGTCTCACATGTTAGCCAGGGTGGTCTTGAACTCCTGACTTCAGGTGATCCACCTGCCTCAGCCTCCCAAAGTGCTGGGATTACAGGTGTGAGCCACCATGCCTGGCTCCGGCAAAGTTTTTTCATTTTTCTATAGTCTTGATTTGGTGCCCAGGCTGCTCTCAAACTCCTGGGCTCAAGTGATCCTCCCGCCTCAGCGTCTCAAAAGTGCTGGGATTACTGGCACAAGTTACTATGTCTGGCCAAACTTGATTTTTCTATCTGCAGCGTCTCTGGGCCTGGCGGCCTATCTGATGTGAAGCGTTGGTGATGGAGAAGGAGAAATCGAAGACGTGCTTGGCACCTTCACGCCCTGCCTCTATGAGTCTTGGCCTACTGACAGCTTAGAGTCGTGCCTTTTCCTAGAGGGCTGTCCTCGGTCAAATGGGAGCAGTCTCACCTGGTCTGCCCCCACCCCCAGAGCAGCCCACAGCCAATGACTGATTGACAAGGGCGTGAAGGGCCCGCCCCTTACCTCGGTGAAGAACGTAATTAATAACTAACTGTGAGGCCTGGCGCAGTGACTCACACCTGTAATCCCAGCAGTTTGGGAGGCAGAAGTGGGCAGATTGCCTGAGGTCAGGGGTTCGAGACCAGTCTGGCCAACATGGTGAAACCTCGCCTCTACCAAAAACACAAAAAACTTAGCTGAGCGTTGTGGCACGCGCCTGTAGTCCCAGCTACTCAGGAGGCTGATGCAGGGGAATTGCTTGAACCAGGAAGGTGAAGGTTGCAGTGAGCGAGATGGTGCCACTGCACTCCAGTCTGGGTGACAGAGCGAGATTCCATCTCAACAAAACAAAACAAAACAAAAACAAACCAACTGTGAGCTGTGTATCCAGAGCTCCCTGCGGGACCAGGCTGAGACTCCAGAGTCACCACATTAGCGACTCTCCTGTCCTGTCCGACCTCCTCTCTCCTTTCTCCTGAGAACATGTCACTCAAAAAACCGCATCCCCCAATAAATGAATCCCCTCCTGTATATGAAACGTGGCTCTTGATCAATCTAGGAAGCATATACAACAGAATTAGAGGCAGGGGGTGGGTTAGATGTCTCTCACCTGAGTTCATTTAGCCACAGCACAGAACACACCATGTGATGATGCCTCCTTCTTTTGTGGTTTCCTACAAAATCACGCTTTTCTTAAGGACAAATACCGTGCTTCGTTTATTTCTGTATCCCCAGCGCCTAGCACAGTGCCTGCCTCATCTTAAACAGCAAAAAGTGGCTTGTTGCATTGAGCTGAATGAACGCGTGTGTGTGTGTGTGTGTGTGTGTGCACGTGTACACACATTGTAGGCACAAAAAGCCTCTTGGAGACTGGGCGAGGTGGCTCACACCTGTAATCCCAGCACTTGGTAGGCCAAGGCAGATTACCTGAGGTCAGGAGTTCGAGACCAGCCTGGCCAATATGGCAAAACCCTGTCTATACTAAAAATACAAAAATTAGCTGGGCGTGGTGGCACACACCTGTAACCCCAGCTACTCAGAAGGCTGAGACAGGAGAATCACTTGAACCCAGCAGGTGGAGGTTGCAGTGAGCTGAGATCACACCATTGCACTCCAGCCTGGGCTACAGAGCAAGACTCTGTCTCAAAAAAAAAAAAGATGGAAAGAAAGAAAGACGAAAGAAAGAAGCCTCTCAGAGCATATGAACTCTGGGCATTTGAGGCCTCAGTGTTTGTCCAGCTCCAACAGGACTGCAGAAAGACGTCGTTGCTATAACAAAGTACCATAGACTGGGTTGCTTAAGAGCAACAGAAATTTATCGCTCACAGCTCTGGAGGCTGGAATTTCGAGATCAGAGTGCCAGTGTGTCCAGGTTCCGGTGGGGGCCCTCTTCCTGGATGCAGACGGCCGACTTCTCATTGTACCCTCACACAGTGGACAGAGAGCGAGAGAACTCTCTGGGGACCCTTACATAAGCGCACTCTCCCCATTCATGAATAATCGCATTCCATGGCAAAGGCCTAGCCTCCTCACACCATCACTTTCATGGTTAAGATTTCAACATAAGGATTTGGGGGTGACATGAACATTCAGTCCAACAGCCTCTGCCCCACTGGAGAGGTCTTCTCTCTGCAGTATTCATGCAGAATACCCTTGTGACCACAGCTTGCTCTCCCTGCCTCTCTCTGTTACACATGTGAGAATCCGTCTCTCTCTGCGTTAGTATAAATTCGTATAAATAATAACGGCAACTACTACGACGTTTATAATGAGCATCAGATTATGTGCTCTGTCCTATTCGCTGATTAT
>NW_016107374.1:5307440-5308584 GCF_001604975.1 Cebus imitator | reverse complement strand
TTCACCATGTTGACCAGGATGGTCTCGATCTCTTGACCTCGTGATCCACCCGCCTCGGCCTCCCAAAGTGCTGGGATTACAGGCTTGAGCCACCGCGCTCGGCCTACAATATTCTCTTAAACACTGTAGTTGCCCTCCCAAGAATTTATCCTAAGATACCATTCCAAATGTACACAGGCCAGGTGCGGCGGCTCACACCTGTAATGCCAGCACTCTGGGAGGCCAAGGTAGAAGAATCACTTGAGGCCAGAAGTTTGAGACCCACCTAGGCAACATAGTGAGACCCCATCTCTACAAAAATTTTAAAAATTAGCCAAATGTGAGACTACACACCTGTAGTCTCAGCTACTCGAGAGGCTGAGGTAGGGAGATCACTTGAGCCCAGGAGCTTGAGGCTGCAGTAAAGCATGATGGCACCATTGCATGCCAGCCTGGGCGACAGAGTGAGACGCCATCTCAGTCAGTGAGACGAACAAGGAAGAACAAAGAAAAAGAAAAGAATGTACACAAAGACGTAACCACAAGGCTCTTCCTCTTGACCTCTTTCACAGCCAAAAGCAAAAATTCCCTAGCCGTGCAACAAAGTGATAAAGGGGCTGCTTTTGTCGTTCCCATTTTACTGATGGGAAGACCGTGGAAGAGAAGTTAAGTAACCTAGGAGTGGAACTCGAGGTCTGGCATCAGAGTCTGCAGACCGAAGCTCTGCATCCACATGCTTTCGGCTTCTAGAAAAGCCTGAAAGGCTGAGGGTAACAGCAATGCTCTCTCAGTAGCTGGACTGTGGGTAGTTTTTATTTTATTGTATTTAGAGGCAGGGTCTTGCTCTGTTGCCCAGGCTGGAGTGCAGTGGCACGATCATAGCTCACTGCAGCCTCAACCTATCAGGTTCAAGCAATCCTCGAGGCTCAGCCTCTCAAGTGGCTGGGACCATAGGTGTGCAGCACCATGCCCGGCTAATTTTTCTGTTTTTTGTAGAGATGAAGTCTCCCTATATTGCCTAGTCTGGTCTCAAACCTCTGGGCTCAAGCAATCCTCCCACTTCGGCCTCCCAGAATCTCAGGATCACAGGTGTGAGCCATCATGCCCAACAGGTAGTTTTTTGTTTGTTTTTTTTTTTTTTTTGAGACGGAGTTTCGCTCTTGTT
>NW_016107374.1:5303349-5305092 GCF_001604975.1 Cebus imitator | reverse complement strand
GGCTCACCGCAACCTCCACCTCCTGGGTTCAGGCAATTCTCCTGCCTCAGCCTCCTGAGTAGCTGGGATTACAGGCACGTGCCACCATGCCCAGCTAATTTTTTGTAGTTTTAGTAGAGACAGGGTTTCACCATGTTGGCCAGGATGGTCTCGATCTCTTGACCTCGTGATCCACCCACCTCGGCCTCCCAAAGTGCTGGGATTACAGGCGTGAGCCACCGCGCCTGGCCCCCAACAGGTAGTTTTTATTTTTTCCTTCTGGCCTATGCATATTCTGAATTTTCTACTGAGACCATCCATTATTAGTATACTTTACCTGAAAAGAAAAAGAAATGCCATGTATTTAAATCAGTCAATCAACCAACAACCAACCAATCAATCAGCTGCGCTATTTTTACATGTCTTCTGTTGTAAATGAGCCACCTCATGTCACAGCCAAAGTCACTGTTCCCAGTCGTTGCAGCCAGAGGGGCCTTGCCCTGTGGTGTCAGCCAGGACGTGCATCTCAGTCTGCCCCTGCTGACAGCGCCATGTAGGGCTTGTGAAATCAAGGCAGATTGCATAAGAGCGTCCCTGGGGACCTGGGACTGTTTATCACCCCTGAGTTATTTTTATTGGTTGTAAGCTGAGCTCTTGTCTTTGGAAGCTTCCTGGGACTGTAGAGAATCCCAGCCTCTGCAGTGAGAGGACAATGTTGGCCAGGGCTGGGGGGGTCTTGGCCTGGGACTTTGCAGGGGCCCTTTTGCCCAGAGTCAGAAAAGGGGGAGCAGGTGCAGTGGCTCATGCCTGTAATATCAGTACTTTGGGAGGCCGAGTGGATCACCTGGGGTCAGGAGTTCGAGACCAGCCTGGCCAACATGGTGAAACCCCGTCTCTACTGAAGAAACAAAAATTAGCTGGGTGTGGTGGTGTGCGCCTGTAATCCCAGCTACTTGGGAGACGGCGGCAGGAGAATCGCTTGAACCTGGAAGGAGGAGATTGCAGTCAGTGAGCCAAGATCGTACCACTGCATTCCAGCCTGGCCAACAGAGCAAGACTCTGTCTCAAAAAAAAAAAAAAGGAAAAGAAAAAGAAAAAGGAGTCACAAAGAGATTAACCCCTGGCCTGGCATCCGGGGTGTTTGCCCCACTAGTCTGGAGGAGAACATCATGATGATGATGATACAGCCAATCTCACTTAGCACATTCATGTGGACTGTGAGAATGACCGTGCAAACTGAAATTGTACAAAACGGTCTCAATCACCAACAGGATAAAATAAGATGATTCTGTGACCTTTAACAAGCTTCTGTCAAAACACTAAAACTCTCTTACTGTCAGTTATAAATGTTTAAGGAAATGAAAAAATAGGTAAAACTAACATTTCTTTTTTACACTTTAATTTAGAACATCAGAAACACTGAAAATATAACTGTAGGTTGGGAGCAGTGGCTCATGCCTGTAATCCCAACACTTTGGGAGGCCAAGAAGGAAGAATCACTTGAGCTCAGGAGCTTGAGACCAGCCTGAGCAGCATAGTAAAACCCTGTCTCTACAAAAAACTAGCCAGGCATGGAGGTGCATGCCTGTAGTCCCAGCCACCAAGGAGGCTGAAGTGGGAAGATCACTTGAGCCCAGGAGGTTGAGGCTGCAGTGAGCTATGATCATGCCACTACATTCCAGCCTAGGGGAGGGGAGTGAGACCCTAAAAAAAAATATGTGTGTGTGTGTGTGTGTGTGTGTGTGTGTGTGTGTGTGTGTGTGT
>NW_016107374.1:5283325-5303040 GCF_001604975.1 Cebus imitator | reverse complement strand
AAAAAAAAAAAAAAAAAAAAAAAAGAACTATCAAGAATAGCCTGAACCATGCTTGCCACCTTCTTGTTTAACTAATGATACAGAGGAAGCATCTTGTTCTATGTCTTGACAAATCATCATATATTCCATTCTAAGATTGGATCAGTTTCCAAAGTTGTATCCTTTGAACTTTCAATGTTGTGAAATGTCCGCTAGAGTTCCTGCTAGCCTCAGTTCCTCTAGGTGGGCTTCATCCTTTTCCTTACAATGACTTCCCTCATCTATTTCTTCTATAACCCTGGAATAGTGAATTTTATGTGTGAACTTGGGCAGGGCTATGGTATGCAGATCATTGGTTAAACATTATTCTGGATGTTTCCTGTGAAGGTATTTTTTAGATAAGATGAACACTTAAATCAGTAGACTTTGAGTAAAGCAGATGGCCCTCTATTATGTGGTAGGTCTTAGTCAGTCAGTTAAAGGGGTTTTTTTTTGAAACAGAGTCTTGCTCTGCCGCCCAGGCTGTAGTGCAGTGGCGCGATCTCAGCTCACCGCAACCTCTGCATCCCAGGTTCAAGTGCTTCTCCTGCCTCAGCCTCCTGAGTAGCTGGGATTACAGGCGCCTGCCACCACGCCCAGCTAATTTTTGTATTTTTAGTAGAGACAGGGTTTCACCAGGTTGGCCAGGCTGGTCTCGAACTCCTGACCTCGGTGATCCACCTGCCTCTGCCTCCCAAAGTGCTGGGATTATAGGTGTGAGCCACTGCACCTCGCAGTTGAAGGTCTTAATAGGTAAAGACTGACCTGCCCCAAAGAAGAAGGAATTCTGCCTCCAGATAACCATAATAGCAATTCTTCCTTGGGCCAGGTCCCCAACCTGCCAGCCTACCTTGCAGATTTTGTGAGCCAACCAGTATAGCTATCTATGGGTTTTGTTTGTTTGCTTGCTTGTTTTTTGAAACAGAGTCTCACTCTCATCCAGGCTGGAGTGTAGGGGCATGATCTCAGCTCACTACAATCTCTACCTCCCAGGTTCATGCAGGTTCTCCTGCCTCAAGTTCCCAAGTAGCTGGGATTACAGGTGCCCACCACCATGCCCGGCTAATTTTTATATTTTTAGTGGAGATAGGGTTTCACCATGTTGGCCAGATGGGTCTCAAACTCCTGACCTCAACTGATCTGCCCATCTCAGCCTCCCAAAGTGCTGAGATCACAGGCGTGAGCCACCATGTCCCAGCCTGCACTTTCATCTCTGTTAGTTAATTCCTTCATTTTACTATCCATTTATGAAAAATGTCAAGTGAGTTATTACCCAGAGAGAAGGAGGCAACACAGCTGCACACTTAGCTGTGTGTGAACTGAATAACAGACGCACCGTGACCAGACACCAGCAGGCTTTGAGAGAAGTGACATGATTATTGCTGATCATGATATGTATCTGTCATTTACATAGTGATTTGTGGACTGACCAGCTAACAGCAAAGTTTGCACTTGATGCAATTATTCTCACTCGATATACTGTGGAAAGTGAAATATGAACCACATTTTAGAGGACTTGTGTTATTTCTTAAACGTGGTAACTGAAATTCATGCACATCCATACCAGGCAAAAGCAAGGACTGCTATAATTGTAAATAATAGCTAATATCTGAGTCCCTGACTTTGCGTCAGGCATACACCCAAACCCAAATCTAATTCTAATTCTAAGCCTAACTTTAGGATCCACAGCTTTTTTTTTTTTAAGACAGAGTCTCACTCTGTTGGAGTGCAGTGGTGTGATCTTGGCTCACTGCAACCTCTGCCTCCCAGGTTCAAGAGATTCTCCTGCCTCAGCCTCCCAAGTAGCTGGGATCACAGGTGTGTGTCACGACACCCAGCTAATTTTTGTATTTTTAGTAGAGACAGTGTTTTGTCCTGTTGGCCAGGCTGGTCTCGAACTCCTGGCCTCAAGTGATCTGCTGACCTTGGCCTCCCAAAGTGCTGGGATGACAGGCATGAGCCATCGTGCCCAGTGAAGATAGACAAATATTAAGTCATCTATAAATGTCAAATGCTTAAAACCGATCACATGTGAGGCTAGAGCTTCTGAGTCAGCTTCTTGCTCACTCCTGGTGACTTTGCTTTCTGGCATGGGTCACCTGCCAGGGGCTCATAGTTCAAGGATTTTATGTTTCATCTATTCTGACTTCTATACGATCTCTCAAACGCTGGAGCTTGTGGTACCTCTGCCTCCTGGTGAAGTCTCCTCCATCCTTGATTGGAAACCTAGACTTGTCACCCGTTCAGAGCCTTCCAGAGCCTCAGTTTCACCATCTGTAAAATGGAGGATCAAGTCTTACCTCGGAAGGATCAAATGAGATGCTGATACCTATAAAGCGCTTCATAACTGGCACGTGGCAAGCACTCAACACATGTTAACTGTTAATCATTATTACCAAGCAGACGTTTCAGTGCTCACACAGAATAGGAGTGGTTCACACTTCCACTTTCCCAGTAGACTGGGAGCTACTTAAAGAAAATGAACTTTTCAATCTCTGGCCTCAGCTCCCAGTGCAGCGCCTGGCACAGAGTAGGTGCTCATTAAATGCTTGTTAAATGAGTGAATTACAGCCAAGAAGAGCTCTGCTCCCAGCCTGCCCATGTTGAATGTAGCTGCATATAATAGCCAACAACATTTATTGAGAACTTGCATGTGCCAGGAACTAACAGTGCCAGGCTCTTTATGTGCATGATCTAGTTCACTATCCAAGCAGCCCTGCAACGTGGTTGTTATTATTATCCATGTATTTCAGTTACAGAGGGGCAAGGCTGGAATGTCAACCCAGCCTGCTGGAGCGTTCATCGGGTAACCTCTGCCCGGCAGAGTCCCATGTGCCAGTGGGCAGAAGGGGGACCAGAAGGGGCGAGGGAGGAAGTGTGTTTGTCCACTCTTGCATTGTTATAAAGAACTACCTGAGACTGGGTTGGCTATTTATTTATTTATTTACTGAGTCAGAGTTTCCCTCTTGCTGCCCAGGCTGGAGTGCAATGGCACGATCTCGGCTCATTGCAACCTCCATCTCCCAGGTTCAAGCGATTCTCCTGCCTCAGCCTCCTGAGTAGCAAGGATTACAGATGCCTGCCACCATGCCCCATTAATTTTGTATTTTTAGTAGGGACGGGGCTTCTCCATGTTGGTCAGGCTGGTTTTGAACTCTCCACCTCAGGTGATCTGCCAGCCTTGGCCTCCCAAAGTGCTGGGATTACACGAATGAGCCACCACACCCAGCCTGGAGACTGGGTAATTTATAAAGAAAGGTTTAACTGACTCACAGTTCCCCAGGCTATACAGAAGGCATGGCTGGTGAGGCCTTGGGAAACTTACAATCATGGTGGAAGGGGAAAAGGAAGCAGGCACGTCTTGAATGGCCAGAGAAGGAGGAAGAGAGTGAAGGGGAGGGTGCTGCACACTTTTAAACAAGCAGATCTGGTGAGAACTCACTCGTGAGAGCAGCAAGGAAGAAATCCGCCCCCATGATTCAGTCATGCCTCACCAGACCCCTCCTCCAACACTGGGGATTAAAGTCAACAGATTTGTCAGGTGTGGTGGTTCACGCCTGTAATCCCAGCACTTTGAGAGGCTGAGGTGGACAGATCACAAGGTCAGGAGATCAAGACTATCCTGGCCAATATGATGAAACCCCCATCTCTACTAAAATACAAAAAAATTAGCCTGGCGTGGTGGCGCACACCGGTAGTCCCAGCTACTTGGGAGGCTAAGGCACGGGAATCGCTTGAATCCGGGAAGCAGGGGTTGCAGTGAGCTGAGATGGCGCCATTGCACTCCAGCCTGGTGACAGAGCAAGATTCTGTCTCAAAAAAAAGAAAAAAAAAATCGACAGATTTGGGTGAGGACATAAATCCAAACCATTTCAGACAGGGATGGGGAGCCCTTTACCAAGGGTGAGCTGTCATCTGCAGAGTGCAGCCCTGCAGTGGCTGTGGACAAACACCAGGCTTTGGTGTTGCCCTCTCTACAGAGGCTGGTTGCTGGGATACTACACCTAACCCACCCTCGCCACCTCCCACTGAGGCCCTTCCTGAGTGTCTTCTCTCTGTCAAAACTTGTCCAACCCAGGTTTCATCGCTCCGGGCTCCTGCGCCCTGTTGCTGATCATGGGTGGGGCTGGGTTACTCAGCTCAGCACTTCCTGGCTCTCTCTTGACCACCCAAGTCACTGCCGAAGTCATTAATTAGGCAACCAGACACAGCCATGGGACAGCTCTTCTGTTGCTATATTGAGCCATTATTTAATTTCTTATCAGTCTTCAAGTTTTCACACGTGGGATGTTTTGTAAGCTCCTCTTACACTGCCTGAAGCTACCTTCCTCCTCCCGACTCCAGGCTGAATGCACAATAGATAACTCAAGAAATTCTTGTTCGGTGTTACTGTTGTATTATCTCCCCTGAAATATCGAACACTTTTACCTCTAAAGGCAGAAGAAAGAGGAGACCCAGCCAAAGTGTGTCAGGGAGCCCAAAGCCTGGTGCCACACACACTGTCCCCTCCCACCTCTCGGCACCCAGGAGACCTCAGGGGAATATCAGAGAATCAGGTTTGAAAGCCCTTGACCATTTCTTGATTGGCTGACTTGTCTGTTTCCTGTAAACCCTGAGAGCAGCTGAGATGAACAAGAAAACACCAAGAATTGGAGTTTTCAGATTTGCTTTCTAGCCCTGCCAGTTAATATCTGCTTGGTCTCCTAATAAGCCCCTTAACGTTAACTCTCTGGGCCTGTGTTTCTTCCTCTGCAAAACAGGAGTCATCATAAATGCCTGCCTCATAGTATTGTTGCAATGATGAAATTACCTGTATAAAAGCATCATGTAAAGTATAAGAAAAATATTTATAGATCTTTCCCCTACAGTGGATTACATGCAATAGGATCTGAACAGCTGTGGTTGAGTTTAAGTTGACAAATCACATTTCCCAGGGACCTCTGGGAGCAGTTGGAATAGTGAAAATCCCAGGCACAATGAAAGACCTAAGGGTGTGATATGGTTTGACTCTGTGTCCCCACCCAAATCTCATGTTGAATTGTAATTCCCATGTGTTAGAGGAGGGTCCTGGTGAGAGGTGATTGGATCATGGGGTGGACTTCCCCCTTGCTGTCTTGTGATAGTGAATGAATTCTCATGAAACCTGATTGTACACTAAAAGTGTACAGCACTTCCCCCTTCATACTCTTTCTCCTGCAGCCATATGCAGATATGCCTGCTTCCCCTTCACCCTTCCCCCATGATTGTAAGTTTCCTGAGGCCTCCCAGCCATGCCTCCTGTATAGCCTGCAGAACTGTGAGTCAATTAAACCTCTTTTCTTCATAAATTACCCAGTCTCGGGTAGTTCTTTATAGCAGTGTGTGAACAGACTCATACAGGGTGAGTTTTGGGGGTAGGTGGATATTCTGTCACCCCTCAAATTATCTCAAGTGCATGACTGCATGATGACTACTCTGTTTAATACCAGTCTAGCTCTGTTTCCCAATAACTGTTTGGGTCTGGGCAGCAGTACTTCTCTAAGAAAGAAAAGAGAAACTATTGACTTCTTAGACAGCATCAACCATCTTCCTTCCCAGGCCCCCCTCCCCAAGCTTCTTCATCTATCTGGCATGCACTGGGTAAAACCAGCTTCCTGAGGCCCCAGGAAAAGAAAATCAGGCTCCAGTGTGCACAATTTTAATTGCCTGGGAGTCACCAACTTACATTTAGCTGATCTTTCCAAACATGCTTCTTGTGAAAAGTATTAACTGAGCATTTACTGTATGTTAAGAATTTTATGTGTTCATTCATCCATAAGACAATCCCACAAGATAAGGACCAGTGCTTTTTTGTTTTTGTTTCTTGAGACAGAGCCTCGCTCTGACACCCAGGCTGGAGTGCAGTAGTACCATCTCTGCTCACTGTGACATCTGCTTCCAAGGTTCAAGCCATCCTCCTGCCTCAGCCTCCTGAGTAGCTGGGACTATAGGCGCCCACCACCACACCCAGCTGATTTTTGTATTTTCAGCAGAGTCAGGGTTCCACAGTGTTGGCCAGGCTGGTCTCAAACTCTTGACCTCAAGTGATCCACCCGCCTTGGCCTCCCAAAGCCCTGGGATTACAGGTGTAACCAACCATGCCCAGCTGATGGGACCCACTGTTAACTCCATTCTACAGATAGAAAATAGGTTCAACAATGAAAGGGAACCAGGAAGGACTCAGTCAGGATCTTGGGTCAAATCTGATGGGCTCCAATGCCCTTATGCCACCCCTAGCCACCACCCTGCACTGTCTCTAATGCCTAAGCGTCCCTTGAGACCCAGCACACACTCATGGTGTCACTGTCATGGCCTGGAACCATGCTCTTACTTTCCAGTAAAAGGTTTTTATAAAAAGAGATAGAATGGATATTACAGCTCCAGCCTCTGACCTTGTTCCTGAGGATCTTCAAGTCTTGGTTGTGGTGTATTCCAGCTGGGTTTCCCCTGATCTTATGAGGAGTATTGGGTCCCACTCATCAGTTTAGCATTCAATAAATAATGATGGGTCACCCAGGCTGTGCTGTACACTGGACAGGCACTGGGAGCACACATGTGGCTCCTGCCTTCAAGAGCTCAGCATCAGGGAGATAGAAAAGGAAAACAGATGATGATCTTTGGAACCCAGGTCCTCTGCTGTCTCATGGGGTGAGAGACTCACTAATTATCAATCTAAAGTAGACCAATAGAATTCCAAAGGTTGGCAACCTGCCCTTCCCTTCCGTATTAGTTATATGTTACTGCATATATTCCCACAAGCTTCAAGGCTTAAAACAACACATACATATTATTTCACAGTTTCTGTGGATCAGGAGTTCAGGCATGGTTTATCTTGGTTCTCTGCTAAAGGTTTCTAATGAGGTTGCAATTAAGAAGCCGGCTGGGGCTGTGGTCTCATCTGAAGCTTAACTGAGAAAAGATCTGCAGCTGCAGAAGGAGAGGGGCAGAGATGCCCATTAGAGTCTCGCCTTAGAGGAAACAGATAAAAGATATATATTTTTTAAACCAAGAACACAACTTCTACTCTCATTCCACTCCTTAGTGGAAGTAGGAAATTAACAGCCTAGATATAAGGACATCTTTGTGCAGTAAGGAGCTGACCACTAAGCAAATCAAGCAGAGGATTTAGTGACCATGCACAACAAAGAACACAGATTTTACATAATTAGTCCAGGAAAGTCACTAAATAAACAAATAGCAACAATAAACAACTAAAACAAACTCCCTGGAGAGAAGGGAAATGTGATTTTCAGCATGGTCGCATAATATTACTAAAAATGTCCAGTTTTCAATTTTAAAAATAAAACATGCAAAGAATATATGAATTTAGGATCCATTCACAGGAACCTGTCTTTTAGGAGACCACAATGTTGAACTTACTAAAGACTTTAAATCAGCTGTTTTAAATATGTTCAAAAATTAAGGGGATATTTGTCTAAAAAACTAAGAAAACCGTGAGAATAATGTGTCACTAAAGATATCAATAAAGAAATGGAAATTATAGAAGAGAACCAAATAGAAATTTTGGACTTGAAAAGTACAATAACTGGAATATTTTTTTAAAAAAAACATGCTAGAGGGGTTCGACAGCAGATTTAAGCTGGCAGAAAGAATTAGCAAACTTTTAAACAGGTCAGTGGAGAATATCTGCTGGAACAACAGAAAGAAAAAAGAATAAAGAAAAATGAACGGGACCTCAGGGATCTGAAGGATACCATCAAGAATATAAACATACACATAAAAGGAATCCCAAAAGGAAATGAGAGGACAACAGGGACAGAAGAAATATTTGAAGAATAGTTGTTGAAAATATGCCAGTTTTGATGGAAAAGATTAATCTCTATATCCAGGAAGCTCAATGAACTCCACATAGGATAAATTCACAGAGATCCACAGTTACGTGTATTATAGTTAAGCTGCTGATAGCAAAAGACCAAGAAAGCGTCTTGAAAGCAAAGGAAAGAAACTCATCATTTTAATAGGATTAACACCAGATTTCTCATCAGAAACCATAGCATCTGAAAGCAGTAGGATTATATAGTCAAGGAGCTGAAAGAAGATGATTGTCAACCAAGAATTCTATGTTTCGCAAAGTTATACTTCCGAAATCCACAAATCAAGACATAGAGAGATTAACAAAAAATAAAAGAATTTGTTTCTAGGAGACCTGCCCTGTAAGAAATATTAAAGGGAGTCCTTCAGGTGAAATGAAAGGACACTAGGCAGTAACCTGAATCTACACAAACAAATAAAGAATACAAGTAAAGGTAACAACATCAGTACGTATAAAATATTAATTTTTTTCATTCTTTCTGATTTAAAAGACAACTGCTTAAAGGAAAAAGCACAAACTTGTGTTGATGGACTTATAATGTGAAAGATGTAATCTTCGTGACATCCATAGCACAAAAAAACGCATAGGGAATAGAGCTATATCGAAGCAAAGCTTCTGCATACTGTTGAAATTAAGTTGGTGTTAATCTAAACTAGATTGTTTTAGATTAAGATGCTACTTGTAATCTGTAAGACAACCACTAAGAAAATAAATCCAAATATATATATAGCTAAAGAAACAACAAGAGAATTAAAGTGGTACACTAGGAAATATCTATTTAATACAAAAGGAGACCATGAGGAAGAAAAAGAGGTTAAAAAAAATACAGACATGTAGAAAACAATTAGAAAAATTAGATACTTGGCTGGGCATGGTGACTCATACCTGTAATCCCAGCACTTTGGGAAGCTGAGATGAGTGAATCACTTGAGTCAAGAGTTTGAGATGAGCCTGAGCCACATGGCAAAACCCCATCCCTACAAAAATACAAAAATTAGCCAGGTGTGGTGGTGTGCACCATAGTCCCAGCTACTCAGGAGGCTGAGAAGGAAAGATCACCTGAGCCCAGGAGGTGGAGAATACAGTGAGCTGTGATTATGCCACTGCACTCCCGCCTGAGTGACAGAACGAGATCCTGTCTAAAAAAAGAAAGGAAGGAAGGAAGGAAGGAAGGAGGGAGGGAGGGGGGGAGGGAGGAAGGAAGGAAGAAGGAAGGAAGGAAGGACAGAAAAAGAAATGAAAGAAAGAAAGAAAAGTTAGGCCGGGCGGGTGGCTCAAGCCTGTAATCCCAGCACTTTGGGAGGCCGAGGCGGGTGGATCACCAGGTCAAGCAACATGGTGAAACCCCGTCTCTACTAAAAATACAAAAAATTAGCTGGGCATGGTGGTGCGTGCCTGTAATCCCAGCTACTCAGGAGGCTGAGGCAGGAGAATTGCCTGAACCCAGGAGGCGGAGGTTGCGGTGAGCCGAAATCGTGCCATTGCACTCCAGCCTGGGTAACATGAGTGAAACTCCGTCTCAAAAAAAAAAAAGAAAAGTTAGATACTTTTAATTACTTAGTAATTACATTACCCACCCCAAAATCAATGAATACACTAAATATAAGAGGATTAAACACTCTAATAAAATGCAGGAATAGGTAAGAGTATACATACGCACTCTTACAACTCAATAATAAGAAGAAAAATAACATAACTTTTTAAATGGGAAAAAATTTTGAATAGATAATTTTCCAAAGAAAATACACAAATGACCAATAAGCGCATAGAAAGATGCTCAACGTCATTCACCATCAGAAAAATGAAGCTCAAAACCTCAGTAAGACACCACTTGACACCCACTAAAAGGGCTAAAATCAGAAAGATGGACAATGGTAAGTATTGGCAAGGATGGAAAAACATTGGAACCCTTATACATAGCTGTTGGGAAAGCAGAATGCCGCAGTTACTTAGGAAAACAGTGTAGCAGTTCCTCCAAAAATTAGACACACAGTCAAACGCAGTGGCCCATCCCCCTAATTTCAGCAGTTTGGGAGGCTGAGGCAGGCAGATCACTTGAGCCCAGGAGTTCAAGACAATCTTGGGCCACATGGCAAAACCCTGTCTCTACTAAAACTACAAAATACTAGCCAGGTGTGGTGCTGCATACCTGTAGTCTCAGCTACTTGAGAGGCTGATATGGGAGGATCACCTGGGCCCTGGGAGGTCGAGGCTGCAGGGAGCCATGATTGTACCACTGCACCCCAGCCTGGGCAACAGAGCAAGACATCATCTCAAACAAAACAAAACAAACAAAAAATAGACATACAGTTAACACACGACCCAGCAATGTTACTTCTACGTATATACCCAAAAGAATTGAAACATTTGTTCATACAAAAACTCGTACATGAATGTTCTTATAAGCATTTTTCATAGCAGCCAAAAAAGTGAAAACAATCCAAATGTCCATCAATTGATGAATGAATGATCAAAATGTGGCATATCTATACGATGGAATGTTATTCAGTTACAAAAAGGAATAATGCACTCATACATGCTATACCACGAATGAATCTTTAAAACATTAGGCCACATTTTAAAAATCAGGCCCCCAAAGATCATATATTATATGATTTCATTTTTTTGTTTGTTTGTTTTTTATGAGACAGAGTCTCACTCTGTTGCCAGGCGCCAGGCTGGAGTGCAGTGGTGTGATTTTGGCTCACTGCAACCTCCGCCTCCCGGGTTCAAGCAATTCTCTTGCCTCAGCCTCTGGAGTAGCTGGGATTACAGGCGTGCACCACCACGCCCAGCTAATTTTTGTATTTTAGTGGAGACGGGGTTTCACTATGTTGGCCAGGATGGTCTCGATCTCTTGACCTCGTGATCCACCCACCTCAGCCTCCCAAAGTGCTTGGATTACAGGTGTGAGCCACTGCGCCCGGCCTATGTGATTTCATTTATGTGCAATCTCCAGAATTTGCAGATCCAGAGTCAAAAGGTAGGGTCGTGGTTGCCAGAGACTCAGGGGAGGAGCAATTGCTAACAGATATGGGCTTTTTGGAGGAGTGATGAAAACGCTTTGGAAAATGTTTTGATGGTTGTACAACTCTGTGAAATAGCAAAAGCTACGGAATTGTATACTTTTAAAGGATGGATTTTATGATATATGAATTCTGTCACTATAAAGCTATTCATTTTTAAAAGACTAAATATAATGCTTCCATTTATAAAAACTTTTTTAAAGGACACACAAACTATAAATTATTTAAAGATACATACATATGTAGTGAAGGTATAATTACAAGCATGAGAATGAAGCGCCATGTTCAGGCTTGTGGTTATCTCTAAGGAGAGAAGGCAGAGAAGAAATGCATCTGTAATGCTTTATATCTTTTTTTTTTTTCTCGAGACAGAGATCAAAGAAATAATGGAAAATGTTAACATTTTCCATTAAATGTGGGTTAACATTTTCTGTTAAATGTGGTTCTGAGTAAATGGATGTGTGTATTTTTTTATGCTTGAAATCATTAATGATTATAAGTTTTGAGGAGCAATCAACCTCTATATTCCTTAGCTTAGGTGGGTTGAAGGGTGGCCTCTAAAACTATGTCCACGGGCTGGGCATGATAACCCCAGCATTTTGGGAGGCTGAGGCAAGCAGATCACCTGAGGTCAGGAGTTTGAGACCAGCTTGGCACACATGGTGAAACCCCATCTCTACTGAAAATACAGAAATTAGCTGGGCGTGGGGGCATAGGCTTGTAGTCCAGCTGCTCGGGAGGCTGAGGTAGGAGAATCGCTTGAACCTGGGAGGAGGAGGTTGCTGTGAACCAAGGTCGAGCCACTGCACCCCAGCCTCAGCGACAGAGCAAGGCTGCATCTCAAAAAAACAAAAGAAGTCTTTGGAAATTTTTTTTTTTCCAATATGACCTTTAACTATGAAATCATAGTTAAATTAATGATCTCAAAGGTAAGATTAACCTGGATTAGGGAGGGTCCTAAATTCAATGACAAATGTCTTTCTCTTTCTTTTTTTTTTTTGCTTTTGAGTGTGCTAAGTGAGATCTTTCTTTCTCGCTCTCTCTTTCTTACTTTTCATTCTCTTCTTTTCGTTTTTTCTTTTTGACCTTTCAGATGGGGTCTTACTATATTGCCCAGGCTGGTCTCAAACTCCTAGCCTCAAGAGCTCCTTCCAACTCAGCCTCTGCAGTAGCTGGGATTACAGGGCATGGACCACTGTGCCTGGTTGGACAAATATCCTCCTAAGAGAAGAGAAGGAGAGAAGACAATTTCAGAAGACCACATGAAGACAGACGCAGAGATGGGAGGGACGCGGTCACAAGCCAAGGAATCCCGCAGCCACCAGGAGCTGAAAGAGAGAAGGAAGGATTCTCTCCTGGAGCCTCCGGAGACTGTGGCTCTGCCAATACCTTGATCTCAGATTTCTGGCCTCCAGAATTGTGAGCGAAAAAATTTCTGTTGTTTTAATCTCCAAGCTTGTGACAATTTGTGACAGCATTCACAAGAAACAAACACACTGCCTTTCTGCTTTTACCTATTCACCAGACTCTTTCCTTCTGCCAGGCACTGCCTGACCATCCCAGAAGTCCACAGACTCCCACCCTCCTTCTCGCTCAGCAGAATCATTTTTCCGCCGCAAGAAGAAAGCAGAGTGCCTTGGTAGCCGTATCTAATGGATGCAACATCAGGGGTCCATTTTCACTTTTTTCTTTTTTCTTTTTTTTTTTTTTTTGGAGACAGTCTTGCTGTGACGCTCAGGCTGGAGTGCAGTGGTGCAATCTCAGCTCACTGCAACCTCCAGGGATCAAGAGATTCTCGCGCCTCAGCCTCCTGAGTAGCTGGCATTGCAGGTGTGCACCACCACACCTAGCTAATTTTTGTATTTTTAGTAGAGAGAGGGTGTCACCATGTTGGCCAGGCTGGCCTCAAACTCCCGAGCTCAAATGATCCATCTGCCTCAGCCTCCCAAAGTGCTGGGATTACAGGCATGAGCCACCACCCCTGGCCCCATCTTCACAATTTTTGCTTATGGATTTAGAGATCTCATGGCCAATCCCATGAGGCCCCCTTAGCTCTTCTCCGGTGGCTTACTTACCTCCTGCCCCTGCCAGTGCGCTCAGCCCCCATCTGCCACCGGGCTGCTTCCTAGCCATGTTTCCCCAGTCTCTCCCACCCAGACACAGGCTGCAGGGTTCTTCTTCCACCTGCCAGCAGCATGAATAATGCATTACACATAAAATAATGCACACATGCAATGAGGGAAAAAGAACATTCTCAGTACTTTTGCATATATCATCTTCACAAAATAGGTACTGTTACTATTCTTGTCTTCAGATGAGGAAACTGATGCTCAGAGAAGCTAGATACCTTGTCCAAGGTCATAGAGCCGGACGAGCTGGGCTTCGAACTGAGACCTGCTTAATTTCAGACATGCTAGGTTAGAATCCAGACTCAGCCACTTGCTAACTCTGTGAAACTGAACTTGTTTCTTTAAAAAAAAAAAAAAAATTTTTTTTATTTATTTTTTTTTTTTTTTTTTTTTTTTTTTTTTGAGACAGGGTCTAGCTCTGTCGCACAGGCTGGAGTGCAGTGATGCAATCATAACTCAATGCAGCCTCAAACTCCTAGGCTCAAGGGATCCTCCTGCCTCAGCCTCCCAAGTTAGCTGGGACCACTGAACTTGTTTCTGTTTTTGAAATAGAGTTTTGCTCTGTTTCCCAGACTGAAGTGCAGTGGCTCAATCTCAGCTCACTGCAGCCTCCACCTCCTGGGTTCAAGCGATGCTCCTGTCTCAGCCTCCCTAGTATCTGGGACTACTGGCATGCACCACCACAGCCAGCTAATTTTTCTTTTTTTTTCTTTTTTAATTTTTACTAGAGACGGGGTTTCACCATGTTGGCCAGGCTAGTCTCGAACTCCTGACTTTGTGATCCGCCCGCCTCAGCCTCCCAAAGTGCTGGGAATTACAGGCATGAGCCACTGCACCCGGCCAGTTATAGCCAATTTTTATTCAGAGTACATCACACTCAGTTCAGCACTCCACAGGGAGAGGGGTTTGTTTGGTTGGTTAGTCTTTTAAAACAATTGCTCATTTTTATTTTATTTTGAGCCAGCATTCTCTCTCTGAGTGGACCTAGACACGCGTTCCAGGGCTGCTTCCATTTGCAGTCTAAAGTCAGGCCTGGGACTTGTGGCTGGTTTTGCCATCTGGTCTGGGGCCAAAGGGCAAATCTGCAAAGTCTCTCTGTTGTGGCCAGCAAGGGAGTCCCATCTCCACGAGGCCCGTCTTTTGCAGCAAGTTTGTTTCTTTGAAAAGTTGAAGATCTCCAGGCTCTGAAGGCTCAGTCACAGAAAAAATGCCTTCTCTGGCTTATTTGCTCAGGGTTTAAAAGGTATTTCTGGGCTTTGGCTAAGAGGAAATTTAGCTTTCGAGCAAATCCTTGTGCACTGGTTTTCTGTAAACATCTAAATGTGGTACGTGCCGCTCGGAGCCCACTCTGCCTGGCTTTTCCCAGATTTTACAGCCAGTGGGATGATATGAAGTCAGTGTGGTATTTGTAGAGTGGCATCTGCTTGACAGGCAGGTTCCTGATGTTACTGCAAGGGCTGTCCTCCCAGAACCATACTGGGGACATGAAAGATGAGCTGGAGTGAGTTGGGAGAGAATGAAGGACTGAGTCACATGACGAAGACCTTCTTCCCATCATCATCCAGGAAGCATCCTTGTGGGCCAAGGACCTCTGAGATAGCAGGTTCATTCAGTCACGTCCACAAATATTTACTACAGTGTGCCAGGCCCTGCACCCAAAGCAGGGGATAGTCCTTCATGAAGCTTGAGTTCTGGTGTAGGGAACTCCACCCAAAGCAACTCTAGACCAAAATATCATCATCTAAAAAAAAAACAAAACCCTTTTTATAGCTGGCACCTGTTGTCCCAGCTACTCAGGAGGCTGAGGTAGGAGGCTTACTTGAACCTGGGAGTTCAAGGCTGTAGTGAGCTAGGATTGCACCACTATACTTCTTAAAACATCTGTATGAGCGAAGGTAGCTAACTGGTATAAAAACAGCCCCATCTCAGTGGGTACCCAGTAAAGGTTGAGGTCCAAGCCACAGTCCAATACAGCTCAATTGGGAGGCTGGGAAGAGCTTTGCTCCATGCAATCACTCAGGGATCCAGGCATCTTCCATTTGATAGTTTCATTGTCCTCCAAGGTCTCAGGATCTTCTAAGGGACTTTCTGCTATGTCTGGCCAGCAGATATAGGAATACAGGATTTTGTTTTTTTCAAAAAAACAGCCTTGAGGTGATCTTCATCACTTATTCCCACATTCCATTAGTCAGCGCTCAGAAATTGCTGGGGTCCATTTGTGTGTCTCAGAGCATGAAGACATAAATTTGGTGAGCACACAGCATTATCTCAGTCACAGGATCTATTGCCTGGGGCCACGTGTACGCCTTGGATGGAGTGACCATGGTGCTGATGGTGAGTGTGGCTAACAAAAATGGCACACCCACATCCCAAGTGCCAGGCTCTCTGCTCACGGTGAAGACAGAGTGTCCTCTGAACCCAGACTCCTGTCCCTCCATCTAGCTCCACTGTGCAGAATTCAGACTCCTTGGGCAACTTGCCTCGCTTTTCCAAACCTCAGTTTGCTCAGCTGGGAAACAGAGATGCCAATCACAGTACCTACGTCACAGGTGCTTTGTGTGACAAGTAAGACAGGAGGGGAGAAGCAAGTTCTAAGTCCAATGCCTGCCATGCGATCAATACCTTATAAATATGGGTCATGATACAATGTTTTCAAGTCCCAGCTCAGGGCTGGCTTCCCTCCAACACTCACACACTACGTAATGACTTGTGGCCAGGTCACCTTGACCTCCCTAGCTTCAATCTCTGAATCTCTAAAATAAAGTACTCATTATCCCTGCCCTGAAGAGCAGTGTTAGAATCAAAGACAGTAAATAAAGCAGGTAAAAGGCTCACCATGCAGCTTGACATATTATACGTGCTCAATGGGATTAGCTATTATTATTATTATATAAACATTTTTACATATTATCTCATTTAATTCTCGCATCTACTCCCTGAGACAGAAAACAACAGGTAAGTTTGCCCACATGTGTGTGTTACAGAAACAATCGCGTATTCTGGGAATGAATGAATGCAGGGAAGAATGAATGAATCACCACGATAATTTGTGTCTTCTGCGACAGTAGGTGCATAGTCTCTATTTCTCGGAGCAATGGTGATGTCTGCCAAAATAAATTAACTTTCCCACATCAATGACTCATTTGGCAGGAATAACAGCCTTGCAAACTGAATAGAGAATGAAGAAGAAGGAAGCCTCAGGCAGGGGGAGAGAGAGTTTGTAATGACTCAAGATATAAGAACCAGCTTCTTATTCATGTTCTTTCTCTCCCTAACCAAAAATGTAGGCCCTTATATACACATACGGTTTTTGAGACAGGGGCTCGCTGTCACCCAGGCTGGAGTGCAGGGGTGCGCCATCTTGGCTCACTGTAACCTCTGCCTCCCCGGCTCAAGTGATCCTCCCACCTCAACCTCCCCAGTAGCTGGGACTACAGATGTGAGCCATGGAGCCCAGCCAGCCCGATGCAAGTATTTAACCTTTTAAAGTGGAGAAGTGGAAGCTCCATGCTATTTAAGTGGCTTTGGATATCAGAACCATAAAAGAAAGCTTAGAGACAGCATCATCTGACCTTTGCTGGGTGGATGAGAGTCCAGGGCTCACGCCGTGTGTGGCAGGGCCAGAGGTGCCCCAGGACACCTAACTTCCATCCAGTGCTCCTGTCCTATCCCATTGTTTCTGGATCGATGCGGGGTCTTCTCTGACACTTCCCGTCATCTGGCCGTTCTCACACTCAAGACTCCTTCCACGGCTGGGGAAGCTTCAGAACAGAGCAAAGAAAGATCAAAGACTGAGACCACAGGTCGTCACCAGGAAGAATAAAGGAGTTGGGAGGACGTGGCTAAGATGGACTTAATTACCTACTTCTGGTCCGCATGAGGGTTTTATGAGGAGGCCTCCAGGAGGGTTCTGCCAGTCTCCTAGAAACCAGACAAGAGGCAGCCAGCCTGGCATGACAGAGATTGATGTTAGACATGAAAAGGAACTTCTCAACCTCTAAAATGATGACGCTCCTCCCAAAACATGGTTCGGATGGGCTTATTCTCCCACTCACACTTCCTATAGCTCCCCATTGCCTACAAGATACAGATGATTTTAGAGTTATGGTTAATAGCATGGGCTTTGGGGTTAGAGAGAGCTGAGTTAAGTCATTGCTGGGTGACTTGGGAAACTTCCTTACCTCTGCCTCCTGGGTTCAAGTGATTCTCCTGCCTCAGCCTCCTGAGTAGCTGGGATTACAGGAACGCACCACCACGCCTGGCTAAATTTTTTGTTATTTTTAGTAGAAACAGGGTTTTGCCATGTTGGCCAGGCTGGTCTCGAACTCCTGACCTCAGGTGATCTGCCCGCCTCGGCCTCCCAAACTGCTGGGATTACAGGTGTGAGCCACCGCACCTGGCCTCCCTTAGCTTTTCCAAGCTGTTACTCTGTAAAATGGTGACTTTTTTTGCTAGGACTGCTATCAAAAGTACTCCAAACTGAATGGCTTCAACAGTAGAAATGTGTTGTCTAATAGTTCTGGAAGCTGGAAGGATGAAATGAAGGTGATGGCAGAGTTGATTCCTTCTGAGGGCTGTGAAGAAAAGATCTGTTCCAGGCCTCTCTCCTTGGTTTGTAGATGATCATCTTCTTCCTAGGTTTCTTCATGTCATCCTCCCTTCATCCATGCGTGTCCACATTTCCTCTTTTTGGCAGGACGTGGTAACTCGCAACTGTCATTCCAGCCCTCTGGGGGGCCAAGATAGGTGGATCGCTTGAGCTCAGGAGTTTGAGAACAGCCTGGACAACACAGCAAAAATCTCACCTCTGCAAAAATTATAAAAATGAGCCGGGTGTGGTAGTGTATGCCCGTAGTCCTAGCTACTTGCGAGGCTAAGATGGGAGGATCGCTTAAGCCTGGGAAGTTGAGGCTGCAGGGAGCCGTAATCATGCCGCCACACTCTAGCCTGGGTGACAGAACCAGACCCTGTCTCAACACACACACACACACACACACACACACACACACACACACACACACTCTATCTCTCTCTCTCTCTCCCCCTTTTTATTTATTTATTTTGGGGATGGAGTCTCTCTTTATCACCCAGATTGGAATGCAGCGGCATGATTTTGGCTCACTGCAACCTCTACCTCCTGGATTCAGGTGATTCTCCTGCTTCAGCCTGCAGAGTAGATGGGACTATAGGCGTCCGCCACCATGCCAGGCTAATTTTTTTGTATTTTTAGTAGAGATGGGGGTTTTGCCATGTTGGCCAGACTAGTCTCGAACTCCTGACCTCAAGTGATCCACCTGTCTTGACCTCCCAAAGTGCCGGGATTACAGGCATGAGCCACTGCACCCGGCCTATTTCCCCTTTTTATAAAGACATTGGTCATATTGGATTGGGGGTCCACCCTAATGGTCTCCTCTTAACTAATCACATCTGCAGTTACCTTATTTCCAAAGGTCACATTCTGAGATACTGGGAGTTAAGACTTCAGTATATGAATTTGGAGGAGGGAGGACAGAAGGCAACCCATAACAAATGGGTCCGTCATAGAATCTATCTCCATGGATAACTGAAGACTGAATGAGATGATGCATGTGAACTGTTTAGTCCACGGCTGGGGAGGTGTTAAAAGTCCAGTGAATGTGACTTATGATAATTATCATGATGAGGGCAGACACTTTTGGTCATCCATCCAATACCCATGACCCCTTCTTCCAGGATAAATTCCCCTGATACTGTTCAGGACGACAGTCTGTCCAGGCCCAGCAAATGGATCATAGCTAAGTTTAAAAACAAAAATGGCAATGTCATTTCCCTTTGCCAGTAATTGGTCTAGGGATGAGCCTGTGACCTCGTTCCTATTAATGAAATATAAAGGGATGTGTGCCAGGGAGTCTCGGAAAGATTTTCTTTCCCAAGGGAAAAAGGATTGCATGAGAATAGCTCCTCCCACCCCTGCTTCTTCTCTCATCCTGTATTTGACACTGTTATGTGGATGTGATGCCTGGTGCTGTGGCAGCTTTCTTGCAACAATGAGAACAGACATCAATATCCTGAAGTTGGCAGAGAAAAAAGGTGAAAATAGGCTAGGGTCCTTAATGACATTGTGATCCCTGACAGTATTGAGATCACATGCCCCTTGGCCCTTTGTTAAATAAATAGCAAAGGTTTGCTGGGCACGGTGGCTCATGCCTGTAATCCCAGCACTTTGGGAGGTCGAGGCAGGCGGATCACCTGAGGTTCGGAGTTCAAGATCAGCCCAAGCAACAGGGAGAAACCCTATCTCTACTAAATATACAAAATTAGCTGAGCGTGGTGGCACATACCTATAATCCTAGCTACTCAGAAGGCTGAGGCAGGAAAATCGCTTGAACCTGAGAGGTGAAGGCTGCAATGAGCCCAGATCGTGCCGTTGTACTCCAGCCTGGGCAACAAGAGCGAAACTCTATCTCAAAAAAAAAAAAAAAGATAGACAAATGAGTTAAAGATACACAAATTGGGCCAGGCATAGTGGCTCATGCCTGTAATCCCAGCACTTTGGGAGGCCGAGGCAGGAGGATAGCTTCAGCCCAGGAGTTCAAGACCAATCTGACCAACATGGCGAAACCCCATCTCTACTGAAAATACAAAAATTAGCCGGATGTGGTGGCAAGCACCTGTCATCCCAGCTACTCGGGAGGCTGAGGCAGGAGAATC
>NW_016107374.1:5269951-5282832 GCF_001604975.1 Cebus imitator | reverse complement strand
CAACAAAAAAAAAAAAAAAGGAAAAAAAATGAGATTTGAAATCCTAACCACCAATGTGATGGCATGAGGAAGTGGGGCCTTTGGTAAGCCTTCGTGAATGGGATTAGAGCCCTTGTAAAGAGGTCCCCAGAGAGCTCTCTTGCCTTCTCTCTGCCATGAGAAGTCGGCTATCTGCAACTGGAAGACGGTCCCCGCCAGAACCCCATCATGCCAGCAGCCTGATCTTAGACTTCCAACCTCCAGCACCGTGAGCAATACATTTATTTTATTTTATTTTATTTATTTATTTATTTATTGAGGCAGAGTTTCACTCTTGTCATCCAAGCTGGAGTGCAATGGCACAATCTCAGCTCACCGCAACCTCTGCCTCCCAAGTTCAAGTAATTCTCCTGTCTCAGCCTCCCGAGTAGCTGGGATCACAGGCACCTGCCAACATGCCCAGCTAATTTTTATATTTTTAGAAGAGATGGGGTTTCGGCACGTTGGCCAGGCTGGTCTTGAACTCCTGCCCTCAGGTGATCTCCCCCCTCGGGCTCCCAAAGTGCTGGGATTACAGGCGTGAGCCACCACACCCGGCCAGTGAGCAATAAGCTTCTGTTGTTCCTCCTAGTCCATGGTGCTTTGTCATAGCAGCCCAAATGAAGGAAGACAGTCTCTTACACTGCAACTGAAGGAGTCTGCCTATCCCCAACATCAAGATGGGGATAGGCGTTTCTACCTGCTCTGTTTCTAAAAGGTTGTACTATTTACCCCAAATGAAAAACATTCTGCTCACAAAATTCTCATTAGCCTTGAATATGACTGGGCGTTTTTGTTGTGGTGGTGGTGGTGGGGTTTTTTTTGTTTGTTTGTTTGTTTTTTTTTTTGGCCTTCTAATTCACTGGTTTGAAAACTTGTAAAAATTCTTTCTTTCAGCTGGGCATGGTGGCTCATACCTGTAATCCCAGCACTTTGAGGGGCCAAGGCAGGTGGATCAGGAGGTCAGGAGTTTGAGACCAGCCTGGCCACATAGTGAAACCCCATCTCTACTAAAAATACAAAAGATTAGCCAGGTATGGTGGCAGGTGACTGTTATCCCAGGTACTTGGGAGGCTGAGGCAGGAGAGTCATTTGAACCCGGGAAGCGGAGGTTACGGTAAGCCGAGATTGTGCCATTGCACGCCAGCTCAGGAGACAGTGTAAGACTCCATCTCAAAAAAAATCTTTTTTTCTTTCTTTCCTTATTCTTCTTATTTTTCTTAAGACAAGGTCTCACTCTGTCACCCAGGCTGGAATACAGTGACATGGGCTTAAGTGATTCTTCTGACTCAGGCTCTCAAGTAGCTGGGACTACAGGTGTGAACCACCACACCCAATGAGAAAATTATTTCTAAGTGTTGTTTTAGTTTGCACGTCTCTAGCAATGGCTGTTGAATAATCCTCCATATCTGTTTAATAATTGCATTTCCTCTCCAACTTCTTCAACCATTTAGTATATGCTTGACTTTAGACCCTAACAGGATTAGAAAATTCCCAGGAGCAAAGATCACGTCCCTCTAGGGTGCCCAGGCCAAGTTCTCTGCCCTCTTAAACACGGCACAAATGATATTTACCAACTGATGAGTTTTAGGCTGTTCTGATATTTGCTGAGCTCACAATTCACTCACAAGAGGGACTTTGAATCTACTTAAAAATACTTGTGGAACTGAAAGAAGCTACAGCTTAACACTAGGTCCACGCAGTGCAGGAAGAACCGCAGCTCAGGTGTGGGATGAATAAGGTTAATTTAACACCACACTTCAGCCTTTTGAAAAGACTGGCTCCATTTGTGGGGGAGGTAGGAATGTTGTTTCATTCTCGGGATAAATGAAAGATTAATTTTAAAGTCTTATTTAAATAACTCTCAAAGAGGTGCTAGAGATGAAATTACTATTAATTGGCCAACTTAGCACTAGCTCTTGAATGCTCAAGTGAGTGGAATGAGATTTCAGTCTGTTTAAAACTTCAACTTGTCATCTTTTTGTCTCACTCTCCCTCCTTTCCCGGCCAGGGATTTACGCCTCTTCTATCAGAATCAACTCCGACAACCTTCTGCTTCTACCAATTAGACACAAGGTAGCATCTAGGGCGGGAGTAGGTTGGATAGGAATGAGCTTCTGGTTTTTTTTCCTTCTTCAGCAATCATGAAGATATATCCATGAGGTAGAAATGACATGACCTGGAATCAAATTCTGGTTCTACCACTTTTTAGCCATTGACCTTGGGCAAATCACTTAGCATTCCTAAGCCTCAGTTGCTTCATCTGTTAAAAGGGCTTGTAGGCAGGGTGAGGTGACTCATGTCTGTAATCCCAACACTTTGAGAGGCTGAGGCGGGCAGATCATGAGGTCAGGAGATCAAGACCATCCTGGCCGACATGGTGAAACAAATAGCTGGATGTGGTGGTGCGTGCCTGCAGTGCCAGCCACTCAGGAGGCTGAGGCAGGAGAATGAGGCAGGAGACTTGCTTGAACCCAGGAGGCGGAGGTTGCAGTGAGCAGAGATCACACCACTGCACTCCAGCCTGGGGACAGAGTGAGACTCCATCTCAAAAAAAAAAGGGGGGGGGGTGCGGTGCTTGTAATACCTACCACAAATGTTGTGATTAGTGGTGCTGGTCAATGTTTAATAATTAGTTGTCTGGAGGAAAACCCTGGTGTATAGCATCTGCCCATTTCCATGGTGTAAATACTCCCACCAAAGTGAATCTCAAACTCCCAAGGTAAGGTCACTGAACACAGTTGGAAAGACAGGCACAGGAGCAGATGCTGAATAGAATTTTCACCAAACAGATATAATAATCTCAAGAGCATAGGTAATGGGAGAACATAGTAAATTAATTAGGGAGTGAGCAATTTTTAGTGTTATTACTTTTGTCTTTCAATGTAATTTATTTAATTGTAACTTTGTATCATTTCCTTTTTTTTTCGAGACAGTCTCGCTCTGTCATCCAGGCTGGAGGGCAGTGGCACCATCTCACTCACTGCAACCTCTGCCTCTCAGGTTCAAGCGATTCTCCTGCCTCAGCCTGCCGAGTAGCTGGAGTCACACTCACCATCACACTGAGCTAATTTTTGTATTTTTGTAGAGATGGAGTTTCACCATGTTGGCCAGGCTGATCTCCAACTCCTGACCTCCAGTGATCTGCCCACCTCAGCCTCTCAAAGTGCTGGGATTACAGGCATGAGTCGCTGTGCCCAGCCTATACCAATTTCTTTTCTTTTTCTTCTTCTTCTTCTTCTTCTTCTTTTTTTTTTTTGAGACAGGGTCTTGCTCTGTCAGCCAGGCTAGAGTGCAGTGGTGTGATCATGGCTCACTGCAACCTCAACCTCTCTGGTTCAAGTGACCCTCCTACCTCGGCCCCCTGAAGAGCTGGGACTACAGGAGGGTGCTACCACACCTGGCTATTTTAAAAATTCTTTTGTAGAGACAGTGTTTTGCTATATTGCCCAGGCTGGTCTTGAACTCCTAGGCTGAAGTGATCCTCCCACCTTGACCTCCCAAAGTGCTGGGATTACAGGTGTGAGCCGCCACACATCACCAGTTTGTATAATTTCTTTAAAATAATAGCTGTGTCTCCCTGTTCAGAAAAATCTAATACCCTAGGGGACATGGGAGCCACGGTTTAGTGGTAAAGGGGACGAGGTTGCAGGTAACTAAAGAGCAGTGTAGTTGATTGGGAAGTTCAGGGCTGGCAGAATGAAGCAGAAGAGACCGGTACTCACGCCCTGCTTCCCCAAATGGGGGACCTTGGTCAAGCAGCTCCCATTTCTCTGCTTCAGTGTGCTCATTCATAAAATCATCTCTGCTCGTCGGGTTAATGCCAGGTCTAAATGAGATGATGTGGGAAGAACTTTTAGCACAGAGCCTGGCTTATAGTAACAGCTCAATAAATGGTAGCAGCCCTCATTAGTGATGTGGTAATTGTGCTAATGGGGAAGCGTACACACTGCATCTATATTGGGAGCCTGGCCAAGCTACAGATTAAGGTGCTGGGTTCAGGCCAAGCTTGAGGAAGCAAATGAGGGCTGTAGTTTATGCTGGAAAATCAGGTGGGTGTTGCTTTGGGCAGGTGGCAACCCAGCCCTTAAAAAAAAAAAAAAAAAAAAAAGGACCGCATAGGAACATTGGCTGCATGCTTCTCTCTAGGGTGGGAACAAGGGACAGGAGAGCAAATCAATGGGCTTAAAAAGTGAAAGCAGGCCGAGTGGGCCAGTGTGGTGGCTCACACCTGTAATCCCAGTTTTTTGGGAGGCTGAGGTGCGTAGATCACCTGAGGTCAGGAGTTTGAGACCAACCTGTCCAACATGGTGAAACCCCGTCTCTACTAAAAATACAAAAACTAGCTGGCATTGTGGTGCATGCCTGTAATCGCAGCTACTTAGGAGGCTGAGGCAGGACAGTCGCCTGAACCCAGGGGGCGGAGGCTGCAGAGAGTCAAGGCTGTGCCACTGCACTCCAACCTGGACAACAGAGTGAGACTCTCATCTCAAAAAATAAAATAAGACTAGGCACTATGGCTCATGCCTGTAATCCCAGCTCCTTGAGAGGCTGCGGTGGGCAGATCATCGGAGGTCAGGAGATCGAGACCAGTCTGGCCAACATGGTGTAACCCCATCTCTACTAAAAATACAAAAATTAGGCAGGCGTGGTGGCACGCACCTGTAATCCCAGCTACTCAGGAGACTGAGGCATGAGAATCACTTCAACTCCAGAGGCAGAGGTTGCAGTGAGCTGAGATTGGGCCACTGCACTCCAGCCTGGGCAATACAGCAAGACACTGTCTCAAAAATAAATAAATAAAATAAAAGCAGGTCAACTGCTGCAAGGAACTGTCTGCCTTCACCCACCAGTGTTTGTGGAGGCCAGCGGACCACATGCCATTGTTGGCCTGGACAATCGTGAACTGATGTTGGTGGGAGTATGAACCCTTTCATGGGTAGCAGATCTGACCAGAGCTGAAGTTTAGAAAAGATCTGTTGCTTGGATAAGGAACAGATTCCATTGCTCAGCCCAACCTGCCCTTATCACCATTGACCCAGCTGAACATCCTCTCTGGTTTAGATGAAAACAAACAGATGAGGAGGTTGCCAGCTCAGATGGCCAGAGGTGGATGTAGGGGAGCCAGGACGCTCTCTCTGGTGCTCCTCCCCTGGGAGATGTCCAGGGTGGTGCCTAAAGGAATGTGATGGCTTCACACCTGTGGAAGAGCCTAGCAAGTGAGGCTCCCTGCAGCTGTGTGTGTCCACTGCAGCCTCATGTCTTGGCCTTGCCCTCCCAGTATGAGCCTGGAATTTTCTTAAGCAAGAAATTTCCAGTGTTGGCTAGGTGTGGTCCCAGGACTTTTGGAGGTTGAGGCAAGTGGGTCATGTGAGGTCAGGAGTTCAAGACCAGCCTGGCCAACAAGGTGAAATCCTGTCTCTACTAAAAAAAATACGAAAAATTAGCCAGGCATGGTGGCATGTGCCTGCAGTCCCAGCTATTTAGGAGGCTGAGGCAGGAGAATCTCTTGAACCCAGGAGGTGGAGGATGCAGTGAGATGAGACCGTGCCACTGCACTGCAGCCTGGGCAACAGAGTGAGACTCTGTCTCAAAAAGAAAGAAAGAAAGAAAGAAAAGAAAAAAGAAAAGAAAAGAACGAAATTACCAGTGTTGTTAAGTCTGATACACCAAACCGGCTACTCAACTTAGCTGGCCACCTTTGATCAGCTCCCAGATGCAGCCATTACTCACTTTGCAACCCACGAACTTCCTCTTTCTAAGCTGCCAAAAAAAAAAAAAAAAAAAAAAAGATAATAAGCCGACATTGCTAAGTGGCAGGCATTTTATGTGCATACCCTCATTTAATCCCACAACCACCTATGAGGTCAGTTTTATTCTCTAATCCACATTTTATAGATGAGAAAACTGAACTCAAGTAAAAGAACAAACCCATGCCTGGTCACCCAGCTACTAAGTGGCTGAAGTCAGGATTCGAGCCCAGGTCTGTGTGATGCTGCACCTACCAGCTACCATTGGGTCCCAAACACCCTCTGTTCCTCTGATAAATTACCCCTGAGGTGGGACCAGGCGAGCCAGGTGCAATTTTTAAGGAGGCGCTCATTCGCAGGTTCACACAAGTCACAACCCTGAACATCATGCACGGCCATGAGAACGAGTGCCTCCTTAGATTTTGCTCCCTAGCTGGTAGCCCCAGCCCTGCCTCTAGGTAAATATTCACGCTCCTAGGGGACCGGAGGACCGGTATAGTAACTCAGTGCCCACTGTAAGATCAGGGCAGCTCCAGGACAGGAAGAATGTTCTGGTCAGCTGTGACTACAGGTCTTTTGCTGCTTTGACTCACAACCATCCCGTGGCTCTCCAGATTGAGGGGTGGAGGAGGGGTTGGGAACAATTCCAGTGGTATTCTCAGTGACCCTCTCCCAACATGGACTGTAAGCCTAGGAGAGGATGCCTGAGACAGTAGGTCCCATCTCCCAGACCCCTCGCCACCGCCTCCTTGCCCATCTGTTTGCCGCCTTCCGAGGAAGCCAACACTTGCTTTATTCCTTTCTTTTGCACTGTCTCCCCTGCAAAAATGCCCCTTCTCTGTGAACTCAGTGGTCCAGGGTCCAGATGCTGGAATCACACAGACCTGGGCTGGAATCCTGCCTTCCCTTCCAACCAACTGTGGTGATTTTTAGACAAAGGATTTTCCCTCACTGTGCCTCGATTTTCCTATCTGTAAAATGGAATCACTGTAAGGGTTTTTCCCTCGCTGTGTCTTGGTTTTCCTATCTGTAAAATGGGATGCTTTGCAAGGTGTATTAGTTTCTTATGGCTACTCTAACAAAATACCACACACTGCATGGCTGAAAACAGCAGAAATGTGTTACTCTCCTAGTTCTGGAGGCCAGAAGTCCAAAATCGAAGTGTCACTTCCAGTATCCTTCCAGCTTCTGGTGGCTCCTGGGGTTCCTTAGCCTGCGGCTGTATCACTCCAATGTCACTAGATCCTTCTCTAGCTTTCTTTAGGGCACTCACATTGGATTCAAGTTTTGCCTTGGACCAGGCACGGTGGCTCACGCCTGTAATCCCAGCACTTTGGGAGGCCAGGACCGGAGGATTGCTCGAGGCCAGGAGTTCGAGACCAGCCTGGCCAACATTGTGAAACCCCATCTCTACTAAAAATACAAAGATTAACTGGGCGTGGCAGTACGCGCCTGTAGTCCTACCTACTCAGGAGGCTGAGGCAGGAGAATCGCTGAACCCGGAAGACGGAGGTTGCAGTGAGCCAAGATCACGCCATTGCACGCCAGTCTGGGTGACAAGGTGAGACTCTGTCTCAAAAAAAAAAAAGAAAGAAAGAAAGGCTCACCTTAACCCAGTATGATGTCATCTTCATTCTTACCTGAATCAAAGAAGCTGTTTTCAAAAAAGCTCACATTCTGAGTTTCCGTAGGACATGAACGGGAGATGTCATTCAATGCGCTGTACAGAAACAAGGCTGGCCTGGGGCTGTCGGCAGCCATTCCCTCTGCCCTCTCTTACACCCCTCTTGGAGGCTTTTTTCCCAGGGGAAAGAGGTTGCTTCAGAGAACAGCGTACTTGGAGCAGTGGCAAACTTCCAGCGCTTGTGAGCCAGTTCCCCTCCATCCAGAAGGCCCTTCCCTGGTTTCTGACTAACTGCTAGGGAGGGAGAATGAATCGAGGCCAGATCCTCCGCTCATCTGAACTATACTCTCCACGGAAATAAACTTTCCCAAGGAGGCTGGCTACCCCCTGCTATTCTTAGTCCAGAGCCTGAATTGACAGCAATGTTAATCATACAGGAACACCACTGTCACAGGCCCCTGGTGTGTGCTAAGCTGTGGCCGCATCTTTGCACATGCAGGGTCTCATCTGATGGTCACAGGTCAGTTTGCAGGTGAAGTGTCCATCAAGGAGCCCAAGGGACACGTGGCTTGCTTTCCTTCTCTCTTTCTTCCTTCCTTCCTTCCTTCCTTCCTTCCTTCCTTCCTTCCTTCCTTTCTTTCTTTCCTTCTTTCTTTCTTTCTTTTTTTCTTTCTTTCTTTCTTTTTTTTTTCTCTCTCTCTCTCTCTCCCCCTTCTTTCCTTCCTTCCTTTCTTTCTTTTCTTTCTTTTCTTTCTTTCTTTCTTTCCTTTCTAACAGAGTCTCACTCTGTTGCCTGGGCTGGAGTGCAGTGGTGCAATCTCGGCTCACTGCAGCCTCTGCCTCCAGATTCCAGCCATTCTCCTGCCTCAGCCTCCTGAGTAGCTGGGAACTATAGGTGCCCACCACTACACCCAGATAATTTTTTTACTTTTAGTAGAGACGAGGTTTCACCATGTTGGCCAGGCTGGTCTCGAACTCCTGACCTTGTGATTCGCCCGCCTCAGCCTCCCTAAGTGCTGGGATTATAGGCATGAGCCACTGTGCCTGGCTGGGACACGTGGCTTTCAAGGGTGGCCAGTGTTTGAAGGCTACACCAGGTACACTGCACCCCAGCACCCAGCACAGACCATCGAGGTAACACAGGCTTTGTGCCTGCCTGGCTGGGCTGGGTGCTCTTCCCACTCAATCCCACGGCCACCTTGCCCGGCTGTAGTCCCTGTCTGCAAATAAAGCTCAGAAAGGCAGGAAGAAAGGAAGTCCTGACTCCAGGATCCTGCAGCTGTCTGAACCAGAATCAAGCCCGAGGCTACCCACACCCAAAGCCTGCACTTTCCCACTGCCCAGCCCCATCTCTGATCTCACTGTTCCCATCTTTCTGACCCTTCCCTATATGGGGGGCAGGTGCAGGGAGGAAGTTTTCCCAGGAGGAGGGGGCAGGGCGGGTGGGGCTTCTCCTTCATCTGGTCTTCATTCTGCAGAGAATGAGAAAGAGACTGGCTCTGGGGGGTTCTGAAGTGTGTGAACGTGTGTGACTGTGTGTGTGATCGTGTGTTTATGCATATGTGACTGTGGTGAGCATGAGTGTGTATGTGTGTCTGTACGTGTGAGTTCAAGAAAGTGTCTGTGTGGCTGTGTGTATGAACAAGGAAGCGTGTGGATGTGTGTGTATGGCTGTGGGTAAGTATGCAAATGTCTGTAAGTGTGTGAGCACGTGAGTGTGTAAGCTAATGTATGTGCCTGTGTGAGAGTGTGTGTGTGCATGTGTGTGTGTATGTGAGAGAGAGAGAGAGAGAGAGTGTGTGTGTGTGTGTGTGTGTGTATGTGTGTGGTTTTACAGGGGGGCAGGAAAGGGGCAGGGGTGGGAGCAACATTCCTTGGAGGTTGGGCCAGAGCTCATAGAGAGACCCTCTCCTCCTCCCCTCCTCCGTCCTCCCTCCTCCCTCCTCCTCCTCCTTCTCCGCCCCTCGCCCCTTCCCAATGGATTCTATTAAGCAACCCAGGACAAATGAAAGGAGTGAAACTGGGCAGGCGCCTGGCAGGGGGGTCACAGGGGCTAAGCGGTCAGGGCACTCGTCCCTGCCTTCCCAGGTTCCTGAACACTGAGGATTACAGCTTTGACTCTGCTGTTTAATCAGCTGGTAGCAATTTAACCATTACACCCCAGTGAGAGAATCCAAGACATTTCCTACAGGAGGGGGACGGGAAGACTAAGATGCAAGGAATGCAGAAGGGGGGGTTGTGGAGACACAAAACAGCTTTATTAAAAAGAAGGAGAGAGAAAAAGGAACATGATCTGTCATTGTATCTCAGTTTGAAATAAAGTTCCCAGGGCTGGGAGGGAGAACGCAGACCACTGGAGATGCTGGGGAGAGGGGAGATATGGGGGAAGGGGGGTGAAACAGGGAAGGTGGGTGCGGGGGAGGGGACATCAGAGGAGCCTGGATGTGGGATGTGGGAAGGAGTTTTGTCTCCTGCAATGAGGGGCGGTCCCAAGACCTAGAGAAGGCCCTGCCCATCGGAGCATCGCCTGAACTGGCCCCTCAGAAACTGAAAACAGCAGAACAGTTCAGCGAGGAGAGACTCACTTAGCAACCACTGGTTTATTTGAAGTGCATGGAAAATGAGATCGGTAGGGGAAGTGAGGTTCTTTATCCAATGCACTTCCAGTCTTCAAAAAATGAAAACAAACAAATAAACAAAACTTCCCAGCCAACTTCCTTTTCTCTGGTCCCACAGTGCCTTAGCGCCTGTACTTGAAGTCTCCAGCCAGCTGCTGCCCTGAGCCCCCAAAGCCAAGCAAGAGCCACCTTCGGAGTGGAATGCCGAGCACCGGGAACCTCCATGGAAGGGAGCCCCGGGAGAAAGCAAGGATGGAGTTTGGGGCATGGAAAGAGTGCCTGCTAGGCTGGGCGCCGTGGCTCACACCTGTAATCCCAGCACTTTGGGAGGCTGAAGCGGTCGGATCATGAGATCAGGAATTTAAGATCAGCCTGACCAACATGGTAAAACCCCATCTCTACTAAAAATACAAAAATTAGCTGGGTCTGGTGGCATGTGCCTGTAATTCCAGCTACTCGGGAGTCTGAGGCAGGAGAATCACTTGAACCCAGGAGACGGAGGTTGCAGTGAGCCAAGATCGCGCCACTGCACTACAGCCTGGGTGACAGAGCGAGACTCCGTCTCAAAAAAAAAAAAAGTACCTGCCTTAAAGTCTGGGGTTTCATATTTGATCCCCAGGCTGTCCTTGGTTTACTGAGAAAACTAGGCCAAGTTGCTAAGCTTCTCTGAACCTCCGCTCTTCATCTTCATCTGTAGGAGTTGGTACACTTTATCTGCAATGGGCCAAATAGAGTTTCGCTCTGTCGCCCAGGCTGGAGTGCAGTGGCGTGATCTTGGCTCACTGCAACCTCTGCCTCCTGGGTTCAAGTGATTCTCCTGCCTCGGCCTCCTGAGTAGCTGGGACTACAGGCGCATGTCACCACGCCCGGCTAATTTTTTATCTTTGCAAGGCATTGTATAGTCTCTGAGCAACTATTCAACTTTGCTGCTGTAGTGTGGAAGTAGCCATGGATTTACATAAATGAATGCCCATGGCTGTGTCCAATAAAACTTTATTGACAACAACAGCTGGCCCATGGGCTGTCATTTTCTTGGAGTTTCACTCTGTCGCCCAGGCTGGAGTGCAGTGACGTGATCTTGACTCACTGCAACCTCTGCCTCCTGGGTTCAAGTGATTCTTGTACCTTGGCCTCCTGAGTAGCTGGGATTACAGGCACCAGCCACCACGCCAGACTAATTTTTGTATTATTAGTAGAGACGGAGTTTCACCATGTTGGCCAGGCTTGTCTCAAACTCCTGATCTCAAGAGATCCACCCACCTCAGCCTCCCAAAGTGCTGGGATTACAGTTGTGAGCCAACGTGCCCGGCCAAAAAAAAAGTGTAATTTTCTTTCTTTCTTTTAAATTTTTTCCTATTTTTTAATTTTTGATTCTGAAAACACATGATTTTTAAAAAGTGTAATTTTCTTAGCTCTAGAAATAGGAATGATGGTTCCTACCTCCCGGTGCCCACTGAGAATGAAACACAGTGGTGTGTGGAAGCACATCTCCAGGGTCCAAAACATGATGGCCCATTGCCGACCAGGGTGCATGAGTGAGACAGCTGAGGCTTTTCTGACCAACAAACTTTCCACCGACTTTCTGTCATTTTGTGTCGGGACAGGGAAGACCCAATGACTGAATCAGTAAATAAGCCATTAGCGGGAATCTAAGAGGATATCGTCTTGGACACAGAGGAGCTGGGATTTGCAGGGTGATGAGGAGGTTCTCAAAGAGAGGGTATGGGGATTAAAAAGAGAGAAATGACATTTCCGCTTAAGGCACAGAAGAGGCAGGAGGGCCCAGAGTCTGCTGTGTTGGAGGGAAAATGAGGAAGGAGACAGGCAGGTATCAATGACGGGGTGCCGCCCCATTTGCTACCCTAGGCTGGGAACAGAAAGGGATGTTCCAGACAAGATGGCTGCAGGATGTCATGGTAAACGTTGGCGTCACCGATGTCACATGCTCGCTTGACCACTTGCTTGTTATGTGGTCTTCAAGAAATGTCATCAGGCCGGGCGCGGTGGCTCATGGCTGTAATCCCAGCATTTTGGGAGGCCAAGGTGGGCAGATCCCTTGAGGTCGGGAATTTGAGACCAGCCTAGCCAACATGGCAAAACTCCATCTCTACTAAAAATACAAAAATTACCCAGGAATGGTGGTGGGCACCTGTAATCCCAGCGACTCGAGAGACTGAGGCAGGAGAATGACTTGAACCTGGAGGCGGAGGTTGCAGTGAGCTGAGATTGCGCCATTGCACTCCAGCCTGGGCAGCAGAGGAGACGCCATGCCAAAAAAAAGAAAAGTCTTCACCTCTCTGAATATCCATCTCCTCCTCTGCAAAACAGGTGTTATCCTCTCACCTAGTCCCACGTGTCCTGTGGGAGGGATCAAATGGGAAGTAAAGGGTAATGCTTAACCCAGGGCTTGCCTGGCACACTGTAAGCTCTCTGGAAACAGAAGCTGTTATTACTGCGATCACTATTATTATTGCAATTATTCCTCTTGTGCTCCTCTGCCCCCATTGCTGAAGGGTGTAAATGGGCTAAGGGGATTCCTTGTTGCTTAAGTCTGAAATGTCTAGGTGGTGGCCTCTGCCCTTCAGTTTGCCTTGGGATGACTTTGAGCATTTCAAAAGTCTCTGGTCTGGGGACCAGGCACAGTGACTCGTGCCTGTAATTCCAGTATTTTGAGAGGCTGAGGCAGGAGGATCACTTGAGGCCAGGAGTTCACAACCAGCCTAGGCAACAGAGTGAGGCCCTATCTGTCTCAAAAAAATTTTTTTTTAATTAGCTGATCCTTCAACCCAGGAGTTCGGGGATGCACTGAGCTATGATTGTGTCACTGCACTCTAGCCTGGGCAACAGAGCAAGACCCTGTCTGTAAAAAAA
>NW_016107374.1:5231185-5267417 GCF_001604975.1 Cebus imitator | reverse complement strand
AGCCAGGGTAACAAGAGCGAAACTCCGTCTCAAAAAAAAAAAAAAAAAAAAGAAATTGTTCAATTTCTTTCTAGTTACATTTTTAAGTTAAAGGGGGACAAAGCTCGTGAAATTGCCTCAACCCACTTCTGAGTCATTCTTTCCCCCACTGGTTGCAAAAGGAAACATTTGACTCAGATTATGAGAACTGGCAGAAAGTTATGAATTGTTTGTATGTCACCAAAGCCCTTGAGCAACGGCTGTCCACCCATGATCAGCAAATTAGCAAATTGCTTCTGGGTTGATGTCCCTGGCGGGCTTGGGGTCTGTTTTATTTAACTGACAGGCACCTGTCTTCAATAGCAGGGCCCTCAGAGTGATAAATTGCATCCATATTCACTCTTCTTCCCAAAGCTAATTGTTGGGGGTGAGGGTTGTGTTTGAAATACCTTTTTGATGTGCTAAGAGCTCCCTACGAGGTAAATAAACAGACTGTTAGGCTTAGCCAGAGGTGTCTGCAGCAGCACAATATCCTAATTCCCGGTAGTTAATGGACATTAACCTCTCCAGCTTTCCCTCTTTCAGCTCACACCCCCATTCTATAATCATTGTCATTACTTATAATAACATTTTACACTTGGAGGTCAGCTTTTCTTCCTAAGTGCTCTAGTCTTGCCTAATGAGTAGCTTTCGAATCTAAATAATGAAGCATTTGCCCTTCTCAGGTTCCCATGTCTAGTGGGGAGAATGCTCTTCCCCGACCTTTAGGTCTGAGTGTATACACATGCAGGCACACACATGCATACTCAAAACACACATGTATACTCGCATACAGGCACGCACACACATGCATGCATACAAACACATACATGCATGCTCAGACATACCCATATGCTCACACACATGCATACTCACATGCACACACACATGCATACTCAACACATGCATACCCAGACACATGCATACACTCACACACCTGCATATGCTCATACACATGCATACTCATGCATACATGCATACTCACACATATGCTCATGCATAATCACATGCACACACATGCATATTCACACATGCTCACACACATGCCTACTCACACATGCATATGCTCACACACATACTAGACACACATGCATACTCACACGTATGCATATGCTCACACACATGCATACTCACATGCACACACACATGCATACTCACACACATGCATACTCACACACATGCATATTCACACACGCTCACACACACACCTACTCACACATGCATATGCTCACACACATGCATACTCATGCATACATGCATACTCACACACATGCACACTCTCACACACACATACCTATGCACCTACAGGCACACACATGTATATTCACACACACGCACACACATTCATACACACATACACACATGCACAAACACATACACATATGCACGCACATACACATACCTGCTCTAAGGTATGAATGGAAACTAATAATGCATTTCTTTCTCTTCAGGACCCAAATAATTAAGATAGCTTCCTTTTTTGTTGTTTTGTTTTGTTTTCTTTTTTAGAGATAGGGTCTGGCTCTGTCACCCAGGCTGGAGTGCAGTGGCACAATCGCGGCTCGCTGCAGCCTGGAACTCCTGGGTTCAAGTAATCCTCCCACCACCACCTCTCAAGTAGCTGGGACTACAGGCACATGGCCATGACCAGCTCTGTGTGTGTGTGTGTGTGTGTGTGTGTGGTGTGTTTTGTGGAGACAGGGGTCTCGTTATGTTACCCAAGTTGGTCTCAAACTCCTGGACTCAAGCGATCGTCCCTTCTCAGCCTCCCAAGCGCTGGGATTGTAAGTGTGAGCCACAGCTCCCATTGACTCTCATTTTTTGAGTGCCTAAAATCTGCTCGGTTACTGGGCTACAGGCTCTCAACCTGCATTTATTTCATTTGCACAAGAAACTCTGTGATCCTTCTAAGGGGGCAATCGGCCCATTCTACAGAGGGGGAAACTGAGGGTCTGAGAGGTGTGATAACTGTCTCAGAGTTACAAAGCATGGCTGATCAGTTACAAAGCACCCATGACTGTCACCAGGGCCCACCTCCTTGGCCATCACAAAGCCAGATGACCCCAGCCGACTCAGGCCCTCTAAATGCTCTCACCGCTGTCCTTGGGCAAACCTCAAACTGCTTCTCTCAGGGAGAGAAGACAGTCAAGAGCTCCCTCCCAGTGGGTAGCATTTTGCAGCTACAGAGCCCTGGAGACCAGTCACTCCATTACAGAAGCAGGGAGTGTCACTGTCCCTGTTGTGCCTGGCGTGGTGGTTCTGGGCAGTCTGGACCTGGAGCAGTTGTCTTTCGGAGAGGGTGGCCAGGCTGCCCACACCCTAGCTATACTGGCTCAGTCTGCTTCTCCTGGCCCCCTGCCCCTTTCCAGAGGTTTACAGCACTTTCTCTCTTTCCAGCCAGAAAGGGGGAGAATGTCACTCTGGCCTGTGTCACAGCTGCCACTACAGGGACAGGAGCCCAATTTCTCCAACCCTCAGAATTCAAGACCGGCAAAGAGAGGAAGCGACAGTCCCCTTCGTCTTCTTTCTGCCGGCAGCTTGAAGCTATTTGAGGCGTCAAAGTCCCCCGTTTGGTTCGGAGGCAAACGCCACTTGGCGGGGAGGGGGGCCTTGTCCTCAGCAAGTGTTTCAGCAGAATGCTAGAGACCAAAATTACATGCCTTCCCCTCACAGCTTAAAAAGCAGCCTTCAAGGGGGTTTTGCCCATGTATAATTCAAGAAGCGCCGAAGCTGGAAACTGCAAACTCTGTTGGATTTCGCTTCCTCAGAAGGATCTTTGTCTCAAGCCACAATTGTTTAAAATTGCAGTGCTGCACACGTAGAACGGAATGGCTTTGACCTCTTGTTCAGGTGACACTTGTCAGACCTGTCTCATGGAGGAGCCTGCGAGAGGACACAGAGCTAAAAACCTGAGCAGCTTTGGTCTGCGTCCAAAGTTCTTTATCTCTCTTTTGCTTTGTCCTTTTCAAGAACACAGAAGCATGAAACAAACATCAACCTGCTCTGTGGGAGTCTGAGACTTGGAGGACGGCGCTTGGTGTCTCAGGGGCTCTGAGGACATCTCACCGTCCGGGTCCGGCAGCTGAAATACCCAGAGACTCTTTAAAAACCTACCTGAGTGTGTGGTGAAGCGCCATGAGCCCAGGTGACCACAAGGGCAGGTCACTGGGGTCTTCCTGCAGACCACTTGTATCTTACGAGCCTCACAGGAACCAGCCCTGAGCATAATCACAACTTCCATTACCAAGGTACACGATGGATCACTCAGGGGTTGGCAGCTCTTCAGATTATCTCACTTCCTGGGCTGCTGCCATAGAGTGGGGGCCGGGAAAGGGCAGACTCCAGAATCAGACCTGGGTTCAAATATCTGCCTCGCTATTCACTGGCTGTGTGACCTTCGGCAAGTTGCTCAACATCTCTGGGCCTTCTTTGCGTCATTTATAAAAATGAGCTAATGGTGCCCGCCTGAGGCATTGTGAAGATTAAAAGATTATGTATATAAGTGCCTGCCTCTGGTGCAGCAGGACTGGCCTCTGCATTCCGCATAGCAGCCATGCTCCCTGTGGACATGAACTTTGCTAGAGGCCCCGAAAATATTTTACTGCTCAAAATAAAGCAAGGTGCATACCTTAATGGTGCTGATGCAGAGGTGGATATAATTGAGTCTGGCTTACATGCATCTTTATAATCATGCAGTCATAAAACATAATTTTGGGTATTTACTTAGAGATCTGCAAAGACAAAAGTATCTCGGGACCTCGAAAGTCACTATGTAGCCTGGCTAATCCTTGCTTCTGCGGCAGGCATTGGAATCCTTTTTCCTTTTTTTTTTTTTTTTTTGAGACAGAATCTTCCTCTTCACCAGGCTGGAATGCAATGGCACAATTTCAGCTCACTGCAACCTCCACCTCCCAGATTCAAGTGATTCTCCTGCCTCAGCCTCCCAAGTAGCTGAGATTACAGACGCACGCCACCATGCCCAGCTAATTTTTGTATTTTCAGTAGAGACGGGTTTCACCATGTTGGCCAGGATGGTCTCAATCTCCTGACCCCGTGATCTGCCGCCTCGGCCTCCCAAAGTGCTGGGATTACAGGCTTGAGCCACCGTGCCCGGCGTCAGCTAATTTTTTAGTAGAGACGGGGTTTCGCCATGTTGGCCAGGCTGGTCTTGAACTTCTGACCTCAGGTGTCTGCCTGCCTCGGCCTCCCAAAGTGCTGGGATTACAGGCTTGAGCCACCGTGCCCGGCGTCAGCTAATTTTTTAGTAGAGACGGGGTTTCGCCATGTTGGCCAGGCTGGTCTTGAACTTCAGACCTCAGGTGATCCACTCGGCCTCCCAAAGTGCTGGGATTATAGGCGTGAGCCCCCACACTGGGCTGGGATCCCCATTTTAGAGAGGAAGAGCAGTTCAGTGACTGTTCAGGCCACGCTTCTGACAAGGCTGGTGCTCTTTTCATGACACGTGCTGGGTATCTGCTTTAAGTCAGAAGTTGCTGATGGACAGCAAAGAATACAAGAGAAGGTAACCCAGCCCTGCCTTTGGTGGGCTCACAGGCATCCCTCCACATCCACAACCCACCTGTGCTATTGATTCCTCAGTATTTTTCTTTGAGTAAACACAGTTCTTTTTTATTGAAATTAATGTGAGCCTTTTTTTTTTAGTTTTTGAGATGGAGTCTTGCGCTGTCACCCAGGCTGGAGTGCAGTGGTGCGATCTCAGCTCACTGAAACCTCCACCTCTCAGGTTCAAGCAATTCTCCTGCCTCAGCCTCTCGAGTAGCTGGGATTACAGGCACCTGCCACCATGCCCAGTTTATTTTTGTATTTTTAGTAGAGATGGGGTTTCACTATATTGGCCAGGATGGTCTCAATCTTTTGACCTCGTGATCTGCTCACCTCGGCCTCCCAAAGTGTTGGGATTACAGGTGTGAGCCACCGCGCCCAGCCTTTTTTTTTCCCCCTTAAACAGAGGGTCTCTCTCTGTCCCCCAGGCTGGAGTGCAGTGGCACAATCATAACTGACTTCAGCCTTGAACTCCTAGTCTCAAGCAATCTTCCCACCTCGGCCTCTGTAGCTGGGACTACAGGTGCGCGCCAACAGGCCTGGCTAATTTTTTAGTTTTTATTTGTTTGTTTGAGATGGAGTTTTGTTCTTGTTGCACTGGCTGGAGTGCAGTGCGGTAATCTCAGCTCACTGCCACCTCCGCCTCCTGGGTTCAAGTGATTCTCCTGTCTCAGCCTCCCAAGTAACTGGGATTACAGGCACCCGCCACCACGCCCAGGAAATTTTTTGTATTTTTAGTAGAGACAGGGTTTCACCATGTTGGGCAGGCTGATGGGCCTCCCAAAGTGCTGGGATTGCAGGTGTGAGCCACCGCACCTGGCCAATTTTTATTTTATTTGTAGATATGGAGTCTTGCTGTGTTGCCTGGTCTGGTCTCAAACTCCTGACCTCAAGGAATTCTCGTCTTGACCTCCCAAAGCATGAAATTATAGGCATAAGCCCCCGTACCCAGCCTGAAATTAATTTTTTAAAAGAAAAATGTTATATCTTAACAATGAATTCCCTACTGGAATCACTTGTCCATAATTAAAAAAAAAAAAACTTAATTATTAAAATAAAAAATGTTCCCAGGTGGACCACCACCTAAAATCACTTTGTATCAGGGCTGGGACTGTGCTGACGCCAATGATCGTCAGGGTTTCAAAAGTAAAAGTCAAGGTCACGAGAGGGAGGGTCAAGGTCATGTGAGTAAAGGTCAGAGTTGAACAAGTGAGGAGACGATCTTGCCTATATTTTACATTTTGCTATCTTGTTCATCTAGATTTTTTTTCATGGATCTTAATTTTTTTTTAATATTGCATGAAATATTTAATCTCGACAACAGAGGTGTTTTGGGGACTGAGAAAACGCCTCCCTTGCCCCACCCTATTACCTGCTCTGTGCTGCAGACAGGGGACTGTGTTGTCCTCTTTGAGAAATGGAGAAGGCCCAGATCATTGACACCTTGGGCCAACGTCTGTGTAAGTCGGACTAAGCAAATGACCAGTAAACGTGAACTGAAGTGCGGTTGGCGGGACGAGATCCGCGTGTCGGCAAATGGATTTTGAGAACTATTTTCAAGGCTGAATTAACTTCCAGGCCTGGAGGGACCATTAACTTCTGCTCTTGGACTCCCCTTAATGGACTGAACACTCGCTCCCCATCCAAGGTAAACCGTTTACCTCCGCCTCCCTCGCTAGCCGTAGGCCTGGTGTTTATAAAGCCATTTACACTCCCCAGAGAAAGGAGAATGTCTGGTGATTGTTTCATCCTTAAATTAACTCTAGGACGGTCCAGAGGCAGCACAGGGGCGACCCCGTTCCTGTCCCCCACTGACCCATGAGTGTCCACTGTTTGTAAATACCGCATAATGCCATGAGCAGGCGTGGGATCTGGTGGAGTGAGCCAGGGCTGGGGCTGGAATGCAGAATTGTACCTTGAGTCTAGAAGGTTCTCAGACCATAGAGTTCCAGACACTTCACAGGCCCTTTCCAGCAAAGCTAATTAACTTCCCACTCCCTCGGGCACCAGTAGAGCAAGTCATAGGAATTATTGATGTGACTGAGTTTCCTAACGGCTGGTGGGTCAGGGCAGCTTTCTTGCGTGGGTCTGAGGGGTCACTAGGACCTCAAAGCATATACATGATTATGAGCACAGACACATAGGCCTGGAGCTCCACCATTGGATGCCATAAAGTTTTGAGGACCCCTCTGAAATGTGGGCTTCAAATGCAGCTCTTTGCCGGGTGCAGTTATGCCTGTAATCCCAGCATTTTGGGAGGCTGAGGTGGGGGGATCACTTGAGGTGAGGAGTTCGAGACCAGCTTGATCAACATGGTGAAACCCTGTCTCTACTAAAAATATAAAAATTAGCCAGGCGTGACAGCACACGCCTGTAGTCCCAGCCACTCAGGAGGCTGAGGCAGGAGGATCACTCCAGGAGGTGGAGATTGCAGTGAGCTGGAATTGTGCCACTGCACTCCAGCCTGGGCAACAGAGCAAGACTCCGTCTTAAAAAAATTTTTTTTTTTAATTGCCGAGCATGGTGGCTCACACCTGTAATCCCGGCACTTTGGGAGGCCAAGGTGGGCAGATCACGAGATCAGGAGATCGAGACCATCCTGGCCAATAGGCTAAAACCCTGTCTCTGTTAAAAAAACAAAAATTAGCCAGGCCTGGTGGCGCATGCCTATGCTGCCAGCTACTCGGGAGGCTGATACAAGAATCGCTAGTCTCAGCTACTTGGGAGGCTGAGGCAGGAGAATTGCTTGAACCTGGGAGGCAAAGGTTACAGTGAGCTGAGATGGCACCGCTTCACTCCAGCCTGGCAACAGACGGAGACTCCATCTCAAAATAAAGTAATTAATTAATTAAAATTTAAATTTAAAAAATGCCATTCTCCCTGGAAGTAGACCTTCGAGCTTTTGTGAGTCAATGACCTCACAGGGTTAGGATGCGTTCTCAGAAATCCGGCTTGGAACGAATGCGAAGCCAAGGGGAAGACAGGAAGGCCAGGCATGAGGAATGCTCAAAAACCACACGAGGATTGTAGCAAGAGTGCAGGAGGCAGTGTGGTGACACGTGCATTTATTGTTCAGCCAATATTTACAGAGTACCTGCCATGTGCTAAATACTGGGCTAGAGTCTAGCGACCCAGTGGTGAATAAGACAGACTAGGTCCCTGCCTTCATGGAGCTCACAGTTTAATTAGGAGACAAACCATAAGCAATGAACCAACTCCTTATCTCAGTCTCTAAGACCTCATGTGATCTGGCCTCTGGCCTTGTCTCAACTCCTGCCACCCTCCCCCAGGCCATCAAGTCCAGCCACTTGTCTTTCTTTCTGTCTTTTGAACACACAAAATTCATTTGTACCCCAGAGCCTTTGCACAGGCTATTCCATCTGCCTGGAGCATATTTTATCTGGATTTTCTTTCTTTCTTTCTTTTTTTTTGAGACACAGTTTCATTCTCATGTCCAGTGTGCAGTGGTGCAATCTTGGCTTGCTGCAACTCCCACCCGCCAGATTCAAGCAATTCTCCTGCCTCTGCCACACGAGTAGCTGGGATTACAGGCGCCCGCCACACCACCTGGCTAATTTTTTGTTTTTATTTTTTTTTTTGAGACAGAGTCTTGCCCTGTCGCCAGGTGCCAGGCTGGAGTGCAGTGGCGCAATCTCGACTCACTGCAACCTCCGCCTCCCGGGTTCAAACAATTCTCCTGCCTCAGCCTCCTGAGTAGCTGGGATTACAGGCATGCACCACCACGCCCAGCTAATTGCTGTATTTTTTAGTAGAGACGGGGTTTCACCATGTTGGCCAGGCTGGTCTGAAACTCCTGATCTCAAGTGATCAACCCTCCTTGCCTCCCAAAGTGCCGGGGTTACAGCGTGAGCTACCACGCCCAACCATTTCCCTGGATTTTCAAACAACTTTCTCCTTCTCACCTCTCAGATCTCATAAAAGCATCACCTTCTAGAGAAGGCTGGCTTGATCATCCCATCTACATTCTGCTTCCCCCGTCACTTTCTCTCTTGTTCTCTTATTTTATTTTCTTCTCTCCACTTACCAGCATCCTAGAGAATTATTTGTTTCTGGGTCTAGTGCCTTTCTTCTCCATTTGAATGTGAGCTCCTTGAAAGTAAAGCCTTTGTCTAGATAAAAGAAGCAAACAAAAAGTTAATAAGTGATTGTGACTCCTGACGCAGTGAACCACTCAAAGAGCCAGAATTACACTCGTAGGTGCGGTGGGGGGAGGAGGGGTCAGGGAAGGTCTTCCCAAAGGGCGATGTTTAAACAGAGACCAGCAGGGCGAGAAGAAGTGAGCCTGGGAAGCACTTAGAGGGCGCAGAGGAAATTTCAGGCAGAGGCACCACAGAGGCAGGAGAAAGTCCTGAGATGGGCAAGCATTGGTATTGTTCAAAAAACTGAAAAGATACTCCCAGGTACAGTCAGGCCTGAGTTTGAACTTTGGCTCCGCTACTGCCTCCCAGCAATGTGACCCTCTCACAAATGACTTCTGCTTCTGAGCCTCAATCTCCTCCTCTATAAAGTGGGGATAAAATGTCTTCCTTAAACTATTTTATAAAAATTAAGAGAATATATAGACAGACTTTGGCTTTCAATAGGAGCTTAATAGATGTTTATTTCTCTCTCCCCTTCACAAAGTTGTCAGGAGCAACCTCAGGCTGCCAGAACTGGTCCTCCTTTAAGAGAGGACCCTTTGGAGCCAGGCATGGTGGCTCATACCTGTAATCCCAGCACTTTGGGAGGCTGAGATAGGCAGATCACAGGAGGTCAGGAGTTCAAGATCAGCCTAGCCAACATGGTGAAACCCTATCTCTACTAAAAATACAAAATTAGCCAGGTGTGGTGGTGGGCGCCTGTAGTCCCAGCTACTGGGGAGGCTGAGGCAGGAGAGTCGCTCGAGCCTGGAAAGTGGAGGTTGCAGTGAGCCAAGATTGTAACACTGTACTCCAGCCTGGGCAACAGAGCAAGACTCCATCTCAAAAAGAAAAAAAGAGAGAGAGAGAGAGGAGAGAGGACCCTTTGGCTGGGTGTAGTGGCTCACTCCTGTAATCCCAGTATTTTGGGAGGCTGGGGTGGGAGGATCACTTGAGCCCAGGAGTTCAAGACTAGCCGGGACAACATAGTGAAACCCTGTCTCTGCAAAAAATTTAAAAAATAAAAAAATTAGCTGGACTTTCAGTTGCGCTTAGGAGCTTGAGGCTACGGTGAGCTGCGATGGTGCCACTGTGCTCCAGCCTGGGCCCTAGAGCAGGACCCTAAAAAAGGGTGTGTCCCATCCCCGGCTCCCATGCCTGCTACCTCTGCCGTTGTGCTGGTATCTGAATCTTGAGTCCCCGGTTGCTAAGCTTCTCTCATTTGCATAGCCTACCTGACCTCAGGGGACTTTGTCCCATGTCCTTTTACTCACAGCTCCAAGGGACTGTCCCATATCAGCAACTTAAGCTAGAACCAGACCCCAGAATATCTAAACTCAAGACCGATGTTCTTTCCATTGTATCAGACCAAAGCTTTGAGCCAGTACCCTGCGATTTTTCAATATCAAGGCTGTTCCTCATCCTTCATGGTCAACCCAGGAAGCAAGAGCACTGACCTGCCCACACTTGAGAGCCAAGATGTCACTAGCAAAGTGATAGTTACAACCAGTTACCAAGCATAGTCAGGGAGCTAGGAGCACTGTTAAGTCCTTTGCAGACATGGTCTGATTTTGCCTCCTTCGTAACCCCTGGATGTATTATATTCCCATTTTATAGATGAGTACATCAAAACTAAGAGGTGAAGTGGTTTGCTGTGATCACATAATTGCTAAGACACAGAGTTTATAATCCAGGCTGGGGTAATGTTAAAAATCTTTAATAACCAGCACAGCATGGCCACTGGCCAATCAGAATAAACGCTTGCTGTGAACACCCAGCATGGCGTACGGATGTCTATCAGCCAAATAATGGCCCAGACAAGACTGACTCCAGTCCTTTCTGCTGCGGGTCCCCCTGGGAAAGCCACTGCACTTGGAGCACAAATGAGGAAGCTCCCTGCTGGACCTAACAGCTTGGGGGTAAACAAGAGAGCTGGCACCAGTGCCAGCATGGGCGGAATACAGCCTGCAGCCAACAGGCCACCTTTACAGAGCCAGTTAGAACATCATGGAGGGGGAGGGGTGTGGGGGCAAATTCCAGGAGAAGGGCCCAGAGTCCAGATTGTGGCCACGGTGTGACACATAGCACAATAGCACACACACAATTGCAGTCACATTAGTGGGGTCACACTGGTGTACCATTGGTGTGGCACACCCAAGTAGATGAGCTGAAGTTGGCGTTTGGAGACCCACAGGGCCCTGAGGACACCAGGCAAGTGAGATTGGGACATCCAAGCCAAGGTTCACGGGTCTGAACCCAGTTCAAATTCCTCCCCATTATTCAGCTGTAATTCCTTGACTTCCACTTAAGTCAGTGGCCCTTCGGTCAAGCTGCCTGGACTGGAGGCCCACCTTCACTATTCATTCGTTGTTGTTGTTATGTTTTTGAAACAGTCTCTCTCTGTTGCCCAGGCTGGAGTGCAGTAGTGCCATCTCGGCTCACTGCAACCTCCCCCTTGCAGGTTCAAGCGATTCTTCTACCTTAGCCTCCCGAGTAGCTGAGACTACCATTGTGTGCCACCACACCAGGCTAATTTTTGTATTTTTAGTAAAGACAGGATTTCACCATGTTGGCCAGGCTGGTCTCAAACTCCTGACCTCAAGTGATCCACCTGCCTCAGCCTCTCAAAGTGCCGTGACTATAGGCGTAAGCCACCACTCCTGGCCACATTCACTACTTGTTAGCTTTGAGAACTTGATCAAATTGCTTAACTTCTGTCTCAGGTTCCTTATCTATAAAATGTGAATGCAGTGGTGATTACATACCACTTTATAATATATAAAGTATTATAAAATTTATATTGCAAATACTTTATAATGTGATATAAAGTAGTATATTATGCTTTATAAGCCCTGCAAGCAGTATTCAATAAGTAAATAATGAACAAACACTTTTCCTAGGATGTTTATCAGATACAATACCAGTCACACCAAGCCATTCGCTTCGTTTTTGACTCTGGCACACTTTTGTCTCTGTCAGGAATTGTGCTTGACTTCTAGTAACAGGGAACTGAAATAACAGTGGTTTAAACAAGGTAAAGGTTTCTTTTCTTAAAAAAGAAAAACTTAAAAAGAAAAAAAACAAAAGAAGCCCAGGTGGACATGTCCGCAGATCGTCAATCGCCCACGTTCATTCTGTCTTTCTGTTCTGTTTCCTTAGAACAGGGTTTCAATGATCAAGGTCACACAATTACCACAGCAGTTCCAGCCATCAAGTCTTCATTCCAGGCACAAAAAGGAGGAAGAGGGGAGGGCAAAGGGTATCTCAGCTGAGTCAGCCCCATTCTTTAAAGTGCTTTCCTGGAAACTCCACCCAACTACTTCCCACTTACTTTTTTTTTTTTAAATCTCACTCTGTCGCCCAGGCTGGGGTGCACGGACGCCCTCTTGGCTCACTTCAACCTCCACCTCCCAGGTTCAAGCAATTCTCCTGCCTCAGCCTCCCAAGTAGCTGAAATTACAGGGGCCCGCCACCACGCCTGGCTGATTTTCGTATTTTTACTAGAGACGGGGTTTCACTATGTTGGCCTGGCTGCTTTAGAACTCTTGACCTCAAGTGATCTTCCTGCCTTGGCTTCCCACAGTGCTGGGATTACAGGCGTGAGCCAATTCGCCCAGCCTTCCCACTGGGCGAATTATTAATAAGAGAAGGCTTGGGAACACATCTGCAAAGGAAGCTCACAAATGTAGTCTTTCTTTCTTTCTTTCTTTCTTTCTTTCTTTCTTTCTTTCTTTCTTTCTTTCTTTCTTTCTTTCTTTTTAAATTAGGTCTGTTGCTACGCCTAACAAAAATCTACATTGAGTCACTAAGGAAAAGGGGTTATAGATATTGGGTAGGCAACTGCAGAATTTGCCTCATTTTGTCCCTGATGTTTTGACATGTATTTTCTCCCCACTAAGTATCAGTCCCTACAGTCGGGCCTAGAAACGTCTACCTCACACGTATCCTTTCTACCCACTCTGCTTAACACAATGGCCAGATGTGGCTATCGGCACTGAAATGTGGCAAGTGTGACCGTGTAACTGAATTTTTAATTTTATTTACCTTTTTTTTTTTGTTTGAGATGGAGTCTTGCTCTGTCACCCAGGCTGGAGTGCAGTGGTGCAATCTCAGCTCATTGCAACCCCGACCTCTTGGGTTCAAGTGATTCTCCTGCCTCCGCCTCCTGTGTAGTTGGGATTACAGGTGCCCGCCACCACACCTAGCTAATTTTTGCATTTTCAATAGAGATGGGGTTTCCACCATGTTGGTCAGGCTGGTCTCAAACTCCTGACCTCATGATCCGCCTGCCTCGGCCTCCCAAAGTGCTGGAATTACAGGCATGAGCCACTGTGCCCGGCCTCTAATTTTATTTACTTTTAAATTTAAACTAAAAAACTAATACTGCATTCAATTATTGGAAAAATTTGCTTGGAGCACCTTGGGTATGCAAATCCTACTCGAACTTTTTCAACCATAAATTTTATGAGATCTAAATACAGATCAAGTATTTCTGATAAAAATTTAGCACCTGAATTGGGATGCTCTGTGCTTACACAGAGATTTCAAAGACTATGTCCAAAAAAAAGAATGTAAAATGTCTCATCGATAATTTTTTTTTGGCCAGGCACAGAGGCTCATGCCTGTAATCCCAGCACTTTGGGAGGCTGAGGCAGGCGGATCACCTGAGGTCACCTGGAGTTTGAGACCAGCCAGGCTAATATGGTGAAACCCTGTTTCTACTAAAAATATAAAAAGTTAGCCAGGTGCGGTGGCGGACACCCGTAATCCAAGCTACTTGGGAGGCTGAGGCAGGAGAATCACTTGAACTCAGGTAGTAGAGGTTACAGTGAAGCAAGATTTTGCCATTGCACTCCAGCTTGGGCAACAGAGACTCTGTCTCAAAAAATAATACTAATAATACTTTTATTTGGCCAGGCACAGTGGCTGACATCTACAATCCCAGCACTTTGAGAGGCTGAGGTCAGGAGTTTGAGACCAGCCTGGCCAACATGGTGAAACCTCATCTCTACTAAAACTACAAAAATTAGCCCGACATGGTGGTGCACGCCTGTAATCCCAGCTACTGGGGAGGCTAAGGCAGGAGAATCGCTTGAACTCAGGAGGTGGAGGTTGCAGTGGGCCAAGATCAAGGTCACGCCACTGCACTCTGGCCTAGGCGACAGAGTGAGACTCTGTCTAAAAGAAAAAAAACCAGAAAAAATTGTTTTAATGCAAAGTGTGGTGACTCACACCCGTATCCTCAGCACTTTGGGAGACCGAGGCAGGCAGGCAGATCACTTAAGCCCCATAGTTCGAGACCAGCCTGGGCAACAAGGCAAAATCCTCTCTCTACAAAAGACACAGAAATGAGCTGAGCATGGTAACGCTTTTGTAGTCCCAGCCACTCAGGAGGCTGAGGTGGGAGGATGGCTTGTGCCCGGAAGGTCAAGGCTGCAGTGAGCTGTGATTACACCACTGCACTTCAGCCTGGGTGAAGAAATGAGACCGTGTCTCAATAATAATAATAATTTTATATTGATTACATGTTAGCATTATAATATTTGAGGCATATTGGGCTAAATAAAATATCTTATGAAATTAATTTCACCTGTTTCTTTTTAATGTGGCTACTAGAACATGTTTCACTACATACGTGGCTCACAGTCTATGTCGACTGCGCAGCCCTGCTTCCTGCTTTCTTCTGTTTTTGAGTCAGTTGTTAATATATCTGCCTTTCTTCTCTACATGCCACGGCTATGTGAGAGCTGGAATTCAAGTAGGATTCCTATCTACTATTTATTGCCACTTACTATGTGCTAGGCACTATGTTTTGTTTTGTTTCTGAGTTGAGGCCTAACTCTGTCACCCAGGTTGGAGTCTAGTGGCTCAATTAAAGCTCATTGCAGCCTCGAACTCCTGGGCTCAAGCAATCTCACAACCTCAGCCTCCCAAATAGCTGAGATTACAGGCATGAGCCACCCCAGCCAGCTATGCACTACGTTTTTAAATGTAACAGCATTTCACAACATAATCCCTATTGTAACAGGCAGCATGTTAAAGAATATGGGCTTTGAAGAAACACACAGGGCCAGGCACAGTGGCTCACGCCTAATCCTAGCTTTTTAGGAGGCCGAGCTTGAATGATTGCTTGAGGCCAAGTTTGAGACCAGCTTGGGCGACCTAGCAAAACCCCATCTCCAAAAATTTAAAAATCAAACAAGTGTAGTGGCACACACCTGTAGTTCCAGGTACTCAGGAGGCTGAGGCTGGACAATCACTTGAACCTAGAAGTTTGAGGCTGCAGTGAGAGGAGATCACACCACTGCACTCCACCCTGGGTAACAGAGAAGACAGAGGAGGGGAGGGGAGAGGAGGGGAGGGGAGGGGAGGGGAGAAGAGAGGGAAAAGGAAAAAGAAAAGGAGAGGCGAGGCGAGGTGAGGAAAGAAGAGAAAAGACAAGGCACACACAGTGTTTGTAAAAGAAGAGAAAAGACAAGACACACACAGTGTTTGTATCTGAACTCCACCACCTTCGCCGGGCAATGCTCTCAGTCTGAGACTGTATTAAACGAGTGTGTTTAGTACACCTCTCAGGCTTTGTGTGGCTGAAACAAGCATATGCAATGCCCACACTGGGCACACAGCATGGCACAAAGTATGAAACTTGCTAACTCAGGTGTCTGCCCTTGCATCCCTGTGTTGCCTAGCACAGTCCCTGGGACACGAAAGGCGTCGGATCAACGTTTGCTCCAGGAAGGAAGCTGGGGGTGGGAGGTGGGACAGGCAGAGACTGGAGCCCAGCTGGGTTTCAGAACAGGTGGGCGAGCTCACAGACGCTGCACACAGCCAGGATCTGGCCTAGAATAGAGGCCGCCTGCTCTGGCTGGATTGGAGCCCCTTCTCGGAGTGACGGGTGGCAGGTGCATGCCGTTTGCTCGGCAGGTGCTTGTGGTTGGCAGTGACAACAGAGGCCCAGAGTTGTTGGTTACAAGCCCCAGGGAAAGTTCTGAAAACCTTCCCTTCCCCTTATCCCTACATTATGCTGGAGGTCTGGAGAAGATCCCATGTAGGACTATCTAATAACCATTTTTTCTTGAGAACTTATTAGACACCAGACACTACATCCCACCTGCAGACAAACCCCAGAGGGAGGAACTGCCTCTCTTCCCATGTTACAGATGGGAGCACTGAGGCTCGGAAGGGGATATTTGTTGCCCAGTCCTATCTGACCCCAGTCTCTTTAGGTTGCTCCCTGGGCTGTACTCCACAGTGACTCGGCTCCCCTATCTAGCACCCACATGCTGTCACGTGGACTCTTTCCCTCCCCCACAACTATTAGAGAACCAGAAGAAACCACACACGGAGGGGCCCAGGGGATGTTGGATATACTAGTGAGAACTCTTTTACTGACTTTACAGAAACTCAGCTCAATCCAACTTATATCAAAATGCACATGTCTTGGCTACATTAACAAAAATGTGCAGGAGTCATGGTTTCAGGTCCAACTGGATCCAGGTGCTCAAATCACATCATAAGAAATCAGTCTCTCTCTAGCTAGGGTGTGGTGGCTTACATCTGTAATCCCAGCACTTTAGGAGGCCAATGTGGGTGGATCACCTGAGGTCAGGAGTTTGAGACCAGCCTGGCCAACATGGTGAAACCCCATCTCTACTAAAAATACAAAAATTAGCCAGGCATGGTAGTGGGTGCCCGTAATCCCAGCAACTTGGGAGACTGGAGGCAGGAGAATGACTTGAGCCCTGGGAGGTGGGGGTTGTGCCACTGCACTCCAGCCTGGGTGACAAAGCAAGGCCCCCCCCCCCAAAAAAAAAAAAAGGAAAGGAAAGAAAGAAAGGAGGGAGGGAGGAAAAAAGAGAGGTAGAGAGAAGGATGGAAGGAGGGAGGGGGGGAGGGAGAGAGGAAGGAAGAAGGAAGGAAGGAAGGAAGGAAGGAAGGAAGGAAGGAAGGAAGGAAGGAAGGAAGGAAGGAATGAATTGGGAATTTTCCTATCCCCCAGCACATTGAGGGCAGGGGATTGTCAGAAGTTTACAAATCAGAAGACTTGATTCTGTCTTAGCCTTGAACCTGGCAAAGTGATGTAGGGAAAAATCAGAGCAGCCCCCCAGCCTCCCATGCCCACATATCTTGACGTCTGTGGTCAAGATCACAGCCAAAGACTCACACCAGCTGAATTACAAAGCTTGGATCAGCCTGGGGCTTCTTGGAAACCACTAAGCGAAGAGGATCGTGAGGTCCCCACAGTTCATTTAGAATTCACAACCTGCCCTCTAAGACATTTTGTTTCTAACATAGATCTCCCCTAAGGAAAGGAATAGAGCTGCCACAGAGAACAAAATGCTCTTCAGCCCTGAGTTCATCAGTTCTTGCTATACAGAAACACCTTTTTCCCCTTCTAACACAGGAAATGCAGGAAACCAGCACCAGCTGATTTAAAAAAAAAAAAAGACACTCACACGCACACGCCCACACACACAAGCTTTTCAACTTGTCCAGAAACTTGCCCACAGCACTTCTGGCCACGCTGGGCTGGGCCATTGTGATGTCAGGCCGACAGTCAGCCAATGGGCGAATGGTTCTGACTTTCTCATCTGCATATTGCAGTCGCATTGGTTCAAATTTCAGGGCCATTTGTATTGTGGTGGTTTCTTTATGTTCAAGGTTATCCACACCTGGCAGAGGACAAACTCCTCTCCTGGCCTTCCTGCCCAGCTAGATTTAAGGACTGTCGTAGGACAGTGAGTCCCTTCTGGGAAAGGGGCCTCGTGAAGGTTATGAAATCCACCAGGGCATGAAAGGAGAAAGAGTTGGCAATCCAGACGGGATGGAGGCAGGAGTTGGCTCAGTAACCACATCTTTCCTATCCACTAGCACTCCCCTGCACTTCCCAAGTGATTTAATTATCCATTCTTTAACTCCAACTCGGTTAGCCCTGAAATTTGGGCGAAGGGAAATCAGACACAGGTTACTTGAATTACTATGCTTGGTTTTATCTTGTAGACAGATAACTCATCATGTGAATTGAACATGCAAATGTGTGCAAAACAACATGCATAATTTAAGATTCTCAAATTAACAGAGGAGAAACAATTGAGTAACCTCACTGCTTTCTAAGAATATTGTAACCATTTTTTTTTTTAGCTGTCTGCCAGAAGGGCTTTGAAAATAGAAAGAATTTAAAGCAAAAGGGTAGATGTAGCTATTAGTGGCAAGAAAAATGTAGCGAGATTGCCATATTAAAATCTAGTCAAATTTCACTTACTCGGGTATCATTGAGTTTGGATTTGGTGTAAATCACCTCAAACTTCCCTTTACTTTAATGCTGACTATAAATATGGCATCGGTGCATATTAGAGCTCTGGTTCTTACCCCCAAGGTTTGATTAACATAAGTCTACGCAGAAATAAAGAAATTGTAACAGGTGTCCCAAATATTTCTGCCAATAAGGGACTACCGCTGAGAAACTCTGCCTTGATTTTCCCAGACACTTTTAACTTTAAATGTTAATTTACCCCATGGTCTTCACAAACCATTGAAATATCTCAGCAACTGAAATAGTCCAGCATGCAAACTTGAGCTCTTCGATTGCCTACCACACCCAAAAGCTGTGCAGAAAGTCCTTGTCTAGCATGTACACTGATTTGGACCAGAAACCGGAGGCACCATCACTGTGAAGAGACGTGGAATGACCAGACTACCATGTGTGATGATTAATTTCATGTGTCTACTGGACTGAGTTAAGAGATGACCGGATGGCTGGTAAAACATTATTTCTGGGTATGTCCCTGAGGGTATTTCCAGAAGAGATTAGCATGTGAATCAGCAGACTGAAAAAAGTTTGTCTTCACCAAAGCAGGTAGAATTATCCCATCCACTGAGAGCCCAAATAGGGCAAAAAGGTGGAGGAAGTGTGAATTCGCGCTCTCTGCTTGAGCTGGGGCATCATCTTCTCTTGCCTTCAGACATCAGCACTCCTGGTTGGCGACTTAGGACTCAGACTGGGACCTATGCCATTGGTTTTCCTGGTTCTCAGGCCTCTAGGCTTGGTTGGACTGGAACTGTGTCACTGGTTTTCCTGGGTCTTCAGCTTGCAGATGGTAGACTGTAGGACTTCTCAGTCTTCATGATTGTGTGAGCCAGTCCCCCAAGATAAATCTCTTTCTTTATATCTACACATAACCTATTGGTTCTGTTTCTCTGGAGAACCCTGAGTAATGCAGCCTGTAATTGACCAAGGGCTCCAGACACTGGCTCTGCTATCCCAGTTCTACTGAGCACATCAGAGACACTAAGGCACCCTATTCATGGGGGAGGAAGGGCTCCTCCGATGGTGACTTGAACGTAAGCATTCTCCAACGGCCTTCCCAAACCTTCCTTAGACTCCATGGGAGTTCACGACACTCCCACCCAAATTTCTTCTTCTTTTTTTAAAATTTTTTTTAACCCATCATAAGCTAGATCCCACCCAACTTCTTTCTTTCCTTCCTTCCTTCCTCTCTCTCGTTCTCTTTCTCTCTCATTCTCTTTCTCTCTCATTCTCTTTCTCTCTTTCTTTTCTTTTCTTTTCTTTCACAGTCTCACTCTGACGCCCAGGCTGGAGTGCAGTGGCATGATCTCAGCTCACGGCAACCTCTACCTCCCAGGTTCAAGAAACTCTCCTGCCTCAGCGTCCCAGGTAGCTGGGATCACAGACATGTGCCATCACACCTGACTGATTTTTGTATTTTTAGTAGAGACCAGATTTTTCCATGTCGGCCAGGCTGGTCTCGAACTCGTAGCCTCAAGTGATCCACTCACCTCGGCCTCCCAAAGTGCTGGGATTACAGGTGTGAGCCACTGCGCCAAGCTCCCACCCAACTTCCTTTCCTCTCCCCTTCACTTGGGGTCATGTGGCCCTCCTCACTTTCTCTCTCTCCCTGCTTCTCCCACAGACCTTTCTTCTAATAAATCCTTTCTGCTTTAAATTTCTTTTTAGTCTCTGCTTCTAGGAGAACCATGACTAACACAAAAGGCTTTGACAAAGAAATAAGCAACATACCATGTAACATGGAGATCACATTTTTTTGGACCTTCATTTATTATTTATTTATTTATTTGGAGACAGAGTCTCACTCCATTGCCCAGGCTGGAGTCCAGTGACACAATCACAACTCATCGCACCTTCCACCTCCTGGGTTCAATCAATCCTCCCACCTCAGCCTCCCAAGTAGTTGAAACTTCAGACGTGTGACACCACACCCGGCTCATTTTTGTATTTGTTGTAGAGTCAGGGTTTTGCCATGTTGCCAGGCTGGTCTAAAACTCCTTAGCTCAAGCAGTCAGCCTTCCTTGGCCTCCCAAGGTGCTAGGATTACAGACCTGAGCCACTGTGGCCAGCCTTGGACCTTCCTTGATTGATAAGCCCATCTCTTGCCCTGTGCCCCGTCCAGCTTGTGTTCTGAGGAAATGCCACCTCCAGAAAGCAGAGCATATGGTACAAGGGAGCCCATCCAGATGGGAAGAGGAAGGACTTTAGACATCATTTACATAAAACGATTATGTTCTCTTCTCCAGTAAGTCTCATCTATTCATGAAAATAGACCCCTCCACCACTTCCTGACACTGCTTCCTTTGCTATTATACTTTTGTCCAAGTAATTAAATAATTAATTGCTTAGACAATTAATTCATTTAGTAATTAAATAATTCTTTACAAGTAAATTCTTCTTCTTCTTTTTTTTTTTTTGAGATGGAGCCTCGCTCTGTCACCTAGGCTGGAGTGCAGTAGCATGATCTTGGCTCACTGCAATCTCCACCTCCCAGGTTCAAGTGATTCTCCTGCTTCAGTCTCCCAAGTAGCTGGCATTACAGGTGCCCACGGCCATACCTGGCTAATTTTGTATTTTTAGAATAGGCAGCGGTTTCACCATGTTGGCCAGGCTGGTCTTGAAATCTCAACCTCAGATGATCCGCCGGCCACAGCCTCCCAAAGTGCTGGGATGGCAGGTGTGAGCCATCGCACTCGGCCCAAATAAATTATTTAATTTTTTTTTTTTTTTTTTTTAGTATATGTACTAGCTCTGAATAAATAAATTCTGTCATTTGAACAGAATGACAAAGTCTTTCAGATTTTCTCTTCTCCCACAGTTCAAACGGGTGAGGTCATATTTCTGGGTATATCACACCCTGAGTGTGAGTTGTGAATAGTCATGTGGGTGGAGAAGGGAACGAACCCTCATGTTGCTTTGTGTAACCTGCTTCCCTCTTGACCCTGATGCTGTCTTGCTCCAGGACTTCTGTGCTATCTGTGTCTTGATTTTTCACCTTATCTCATGGAGCTGACAGCTTCCTTCTAATTTTTTCTTAGAATCAGGGAGTTCTTTGGAAGTCCTTTCCACATTGTCTTGGGCAAGACTTTGCAGTCATGCTGTGTTTGGTAATTCCTCTAACTCTCCCGTGGGGTAGGAGCAGCGCATTCACTTTGGAGCGATCCTTCTCCTTTTGGGTGGTGAGGCCTGATAAGGTCTTCCTTTGCGCCTAGGTAGCTGTGCAGAGTGCCTGGCGGGCCCTCTGTGGTTGATTATCAGCTCTGCTCATGTGGCACTTGTGGTTGATAAAGACAAGGGAAGACTCGGGCTATCAGCGCCTCTTCCCCCACAGCCCCCCGCCAACCCCCACCCCCCACCCAGAGGAGGAAGTGGGTCTGGTTTCCCGAGAGGAAACTCAGGAACAGCAATTCCCTGGGCCTTCTATTCAGAAACCATTTGGTATCTGGCATCAATTTCATCTTCCTTATTCCGTTCCTAACCTTGCCTTGCTGGAAAGTGCTGTGCTGATTCATAGAGCTTGGCTACTTCTGTTCTGGCTTTAACTTGCTGCATTGCACTTGCTGTTTACATGTGTGTCTTTCCCATGGAGCTCAGTGTAATGACTGTTTATATTCAGGTCACCACCATTCAATCCCTAGTGCCCAGCACAGCGCTGGACACGCAGTCAGTATTTAATCAATGCTTGAGGAATGACAGTTGCCAAGAGAGATCAGGGGAGCCTGGTATTAAGGTTCTAAGCCAATTCGTCGGTATGAACATCCTGCTCTATTTCCTGAGGCCAGATAGAGAGGAGAAAGAAGACTACAAGATTCCGTAGATGTAGGGTCATGGGTTTGGTCAATGTTAATCAAAAGCAGCTATAGGTGAGGTACCCAAAGAAATTGGCGTGAACCATCATGGAGGAGCAAAGGCAGAGCCCAGTGACATGATTGTGGGTTAGGAATGGAGGCGTGACCCATTGTCCAGGAGGGAACCATGAGATCACAGCCAATGGTGTGGAATCATAAATTGGTCCGGGGGTTAATACAGGGGTGGGAGCCAAGATACCTAGAAGATAGTGGGAACAAAAGCCAAGCTAGCTACGTCAGGGCGAATGGTTGAGAACAAAGACTATGAATGAGTTGAGTGTCAGTGGTTCATTTGTACTGAACGTTGGCCGTGCAGCCGGGGTGAGACCTGCCAGCCTAAAGGCACATGGTCAGGCCAGTCCCCATCAACATCTAAACATCGGAACAAGACCAGGAACCAGCCATCCCAGGCCCTGGCGCATAGGGCCAAAAATCTCCAACCAGATAGGGAGATTGGGATCCTTTCCAGGGCAAAGTAGAGCCTGTTAATCAAGGTCCAGGCGAACCTCAGACCCAGCCCAAACAGAAGGTTCAGTCAGTGAAGATCCGGGTAGGTGGATGGTTCAAGGATGAATTAACAGCAATCATTTCTAAAGAACTGAGATTTGAGACTGGGAACTGTTGTATAAAGAGGTCATCCACCCATCCATTCATCCCCCCACCCGTCCACTCACCCGTCCACCCATCCATCCACCCGTCCACCCACCCATCCACCCCCCCATCCACCCACCCATCCACCCATCCATCCACCCATCCATCCAACCATTCATTCTTTCTTTTACGCACGGTGCAAGTGGAGGGAGAATGCAGTAACCCTGTACCCAGGATATCCACCTGGGAACCTAGTTGCTCGCATTGAAGTCCTGAAGTCTGAGCAAGGCCAGGTGTAAATCTAATTCATTGCTGGGCCTTTGAAGCCATGGACTACCATGTCGCTCTCAGAACAGTGAAAGGATAGGCCAGAAAGCCTAAGCCAAGACCAAGCTGGTAGGCAAGGTTTTTATTGGACCCAGTTTCCACAGATTGGCTAACACAGAAACAAGACGCCAGGCCCACACACACACACACACATACACATACCACCCCCGCTTCAAATATCAGTCTAGTTGACCTTCCCAATATAGACAACTCTTGACTGCCAATGTATGGATTAGCTACCTAATGATCCCAATACCTAGCAAACCTCCCCCCACCATCACTCAATCTGTGCAAATTAAGTTCTGTGTTAGTCAAAGAAGAACATAATTAGGAAGGTAAATTTGCAGAATTCAAATTACATAATGCATTCCAAAGTCAAATAGAAATTATTATGGATTAGCACAGATAGTGAGAGGGCGGAATCTGCAGGATATGCTCATTCATGCATTCAGTCACCCGCTCAGCAAATGTTTATGCGCGGAGGAGTGGGCAGGGGGAAGGGGCTCCAGCCCCTTGGCGTTTTAAACCCTATCAGCTTTCTACCTTATTCTGAGCCACAAGTGGATAAAGGGGGAAGGCTGTAAAAATAAGGCCTCATGAGAAAGAATCAGAGGAACAAGACGCTGCAACGTGTTAAGGAAACAAGAGGACAGAACATGCAGTGGAGTGAAAACCCAGCTCCAGCTGGGTGTCCGGGAGACTGAGCCCTTCTTGTCCCTGCTGGAGACCCATTCCTCTGTCTGCACCATGCCTCAGCCCATCAGGTTGAATAGAGGCACGTCCTCCTCCTCCAAACTCATCTACCGTGTTGCTGGCTGAGCAGAGGGGCTCAGCGCCCCTGTGTTCCAGTCCGTGCCTCGCTGCAAGGACTTGGGTTCTAAGTTACTGACCTGCCGGTAACCTGACTCTAGACCTCAGATACCCATGACTTGGTGTATTGTTTGGTGCTCTTGGCCCTGAACTGTCTATGATCAACCCTGCTCAACAGTCAGGATTACATTTGACTGCCTGTAACCAAAACCATTACGGCGGCTAAACACCAAAGGATCTATCTTCTCTCTAAAAAGAAGTTCTGGTATTGGTTAACTGGCCTAGTCATGTCAGAACCACTGTCTCGGATTTGACCATTTGCTCATGATCACAAAGTAGCTGCCACAGCTCCAGTCATCACTTTCCCAATTCAAGGCAGGAAGAGGGTGGCAGAGACAATGCCAGCTGTGAACCCATTTGTCAAAAAAGCAGAAGCTTTCTGCATAGATCTCATTGGCCAAAACTGGGGCACGTGGTAAGACTGCTTAAATCCATCTTGACCCAACCTCCAAGGCGGACATGTTGCTACTCCAAGCAAAATTGCATTCTGTTAGCAAAGCCGAATGAGGGAATGAATATTGGGTTAGTAACTAACAGGACCTATACAACTGTCCAAGCAGCTAAAAGGCAGGCATCAGCTTCTTCTCCAAAGATATTAATTAATAGATCAGTGGTGCTTTAGAGGAAACAAAGAACTTTTTTTTTTTTTTTTTTTTTTTAGGAACTATGTAGCATCCATCTCACCTTCTTTTGCCTGTGGGTAGGGAGCAGGCAGTAGGTGGCGAGTTGGCAAGGAGAAACATACATGACAACATCCAGCTTTTACTGCCTCCAAATGCTTTTGGTACGTTGTTTCATTTTATTCTGTGAACACCCCTGTGGAGTTGTCTTTATTATCTCCATTTTTCAGATGTAGAAACTGAAGCACAGGCTGCTTCCTTGAATCCACATTCCATGCAGCCGAGGCACAAAACCTCCACAATGCAGACATGGTGGGTTTATGAAAAAAGGTGGGAGCCCAGCAAGCCTTTTAAATTATGGTTAAGCACAAGCTTCTGGCATAACAGCACGTTCAAAACACTTCCAGGAACATCTGTGCTATTTCCTTGTACTGGGGTATGGCTGCCGGAGCCCCTCTCAGCATCTGGGCCACTCCCATTTATCCCGCAAGCGAGCTCAAGCTGTTCTTCCAGGAAACTACAGGAGCTGTATGTTTTGCCTGGACTGATTCATCTTTCCTAAAAGCTCCCTGCATCTTGGGCCTGGTTCACCTTTAAACCCTTTCTCTTTCTTTCTTTCTTTCTTTCTCTTTCTCCTTCCTTCCTTTCTTCCTTCCTTCCTTCTTTCTTTCTTTCTTTCTTTCTTTCTTTCTTTCTTTCTTTCTTTCTTTTCTTTCTTTCTTTTCTCCTTCCTTCCTTCCTACCTTCCTTCCTTCCTTTCTTTCTTTCTTCCTTTCTTCCTTTCTTTCTTGCCTGCTTGCTTGCTTGTCTCTTTCTTTCTTTTTGAGTTGCAGTCTCACTCGGTCACCCAGGCTGGAATGCAGTGACGCGATCTCAGCTCACGGCAACCTCTACCTCTCAGGTTCAAGCGATTCCCGAGTAGCTGGGATTACAGGTGCCCACCAGCATGTCTGGCTAATTTTTGTATTTTTAGTGAGACGGGATTTTGCCATGTTAGCCAGGCTGGTCTTGGACTCCTGACCTCAGATGATCTGCCTGCCTCAGCCTCCCAAAGTGCTGGGATTACAGGCATGGGTTACTATGCCCAGCCTCTCCCTCTAAATTTTATTATGCTCCCTGGGGACATAATCTGCTTAATCCCACTGTCTAGAACAGTCCTTGGAGCTTAGCAGATGTTCAGTTACATGGTTTCAATAAGTCTAAATTGCTTCTCTAAATTGCTTTAAAATCTCAACGCCTCCAATACCTACAGCAGTGTCCAAATTACTTAATTGATACAGAAGCTCCTGTATCACCTTATTTTATTTTATTTATTTATTTTTAGAGTCAGGCTTTGGCTTGGTCACCCAGGCTGAAGTGCAATGGCATCATCGCAGCTCACTGCAACCTCGAACTTCCGATCTCAGCTGATCCTCTGGCCTCGCCTTGGCCTCCTGAGTTGCTGGAGCCGCCACACCCAGCCCCCTCACTGTTGCATGAATGGATAAATGAGTTGATTATGAACCATTTTGGTAAGGCAAGATGATCATTGCTTTTGGGCAACAACATTTTGCCTGTAAATAGTCTGCGCTCCCGGGAATTATGACATGCCTGCAAATACTTGGCATTGCTATTTAAGACATCTATTGACAGGATACTAATAGTTATTGACCAAGCACCCACCTTGGGTCAGGCACCAAGCTGAATCCTTCGCGTACTTTACCTTGTTTAAAGCTCCAACAACCCTGTGATCAAGGAAGACATTGTGCCTTCTGGTGGTCTGACGCAACAAAGTGACGTGGAAGAACTGAGGCCCATGAAAGACTTAGAGAGGAGAGGGAGGGAAAAGAAAAGAGTGTTCAAAGACGAGGGTGGGGGCTGCATGGTGGCTCACGCCTGTGATCCCAGAGCTTTGTGAGGCCCTGGCAAAAGGATTACTAGAGACCAGGAATTCAAGATCGGCCTGGGCAACAGAGTGAGACCTCATCTCTACATTTTTTTTTTCTTTTTGAGACAGTCTTGCTCTGTCACCCAGGCTGGAGTGTAGTGGTGTGATCTCAGCTCACTGGAATCTCCACCTCGCGGGTTCAAGTGATTCTCCTGCCTCAGCCTCCCAAGTAGCTGGACATACAGACAACCACCACCATGCCCGGCTAATTTTTGTATTTTTAGTAGAGACGGGGTTTCACCATGTTGGCCGGGCTGGTCTCAAACTCCTGAACTCAGATGGTCTGTCCTCATCCTCCCAAAGTGCTGGGATTACAGGCATGAGCCACAGCGCCCGGCCTATAGTTTTGTTTTTTTTTAATTAACTGGGTGCGGTGGCACATGCCTGTAGTCCCAGCTATTCGGGAGACTGAGGTGGGAGAATCGGTTGAGCCCAGGAGGTCGAGGCTGCAGTGAACCATGATTGGGCCACTGCACTCCAGCCTGGGTGACAAAACCAGGCCCTGTCTCAAAAAAAAAAAAAAAAAATTAAAGTTAAGTGAGGGCGAATGAGGAAAGCTGGAAGGCTAGTGTTGGGGGGGTTGCTACTCTGAGGGAACAGGTGGGTGAAACAGGAGCTCTGAGGGTGGAGATTCTCAAGAACACTTCAGTGAGTGCCACCGAGGTAGAGCCCAGCTGGCTTCATTGAGTCAGGGGCTTTCCGTCACAGATGAGGCATCTGTTGTTCAATATTTGTTTTTTTTTTCCCACATGGTTAATTATTGTAGCCGGTGTCTGATAAGGCAGCAGCCCTCCTGCCCAGGGAGCCCGGGTTATCTGCAGTTTTACAGCCCTGTCACATAGTCATGAAGCATTAGGATAAACTCCTAGGTGGTGGCTGCTTGGACAGTAATTAAAAACTCTGCTGAAAAAATATGATCAAGAAGTGGGGAATATCTATGGCAGAGAGAGATCAAAGAGAGAGAGGAACAGAACTGGTGATCTGAGTTGGTTCAATGGCCCCAGTGCTTCCAGAACAGGCTGCCTGGGTGGTAGAGGGGCTCCTCTGCTCCTGGAAACATCTGCCCTGCAAAGGTCGGCTTCTGCGCATGTGCTCAGCCCACATTCCCTCCAAGCAACTCCAAGGAGTGGGTATTCACCTATCCTGCCTTGGAGAAACCGCCTCAAAGAGGCCAGTTGACTCCTGTGTAAGCTTCAATTGATTGCAAGTCAGGTTCTGTGTTAATATTTCCCACGGGAAATAGGGGCTATCTGTAATTTGAATTTTGTGTCATTTTCATCTATCACAAAATATCATTCTTCTTTTGATTTTTCCCTACCGTTTTGAGGTTTAAAAATCATTCTTAACTAGTGGGCTATAGGAAAACATGCGAGCAGGCTGGGTGTGGTGGCTCACGCCTGTAATGCCAATTCTTTGGGAGGCGGCGGTAAAAGGATTGCTTCCAGGAGTTCAAGAACAGCCTCAGCAACACAGCGAGATCCTGTCCCTACAAAAAACTTTAAAACTTAGGACAGGTATGGTGGCTCACACCTGCAATTCCAGCACTTTGTCAGGCTGAAGTGGGAGGATGACGGACTCAGAAGTTCAAGAACAGCCTAGCAACATAGTGAGACCCCCAACTGTACAAAAATTTCTAAAAATTAGCCAAGGGTAGTGGCATATGCCTATAGTCCCAGCTACTTGGGAGGCTGAGGTGGGAGGAGTTCTGGAGCTCAGGAGGTCGAGGCTGCAATGAGCTGTGTTTGCACCACTGCACTCCAGCCTGGGCAACAGATTCACTGCCTTTTTGTAATACATGAAAATGACACAAATTCAAATTTCCATATCCACAAGGAAAGTTTTAAAAAGCTTTATAGAGATATAATCTATATACCATAAGGTTCTCTCGAAAAGGTCCAATTCAATTATTTTTTAGTATATGGGAGTGTCAAAGGCTCAGTATCAAGATAAGTAGTATTTTATTACAATTTTTTAAAAATAAAAATTAGTGCCAAAAATGTATGGTGAACAAACCATCAGTGTAAATAGAGAGAGGCTCAGTGACAGTGCTGTGCCGCGGCATCCCGGAGACGGGGGGAGAAGGGGAAACCCATAATACTATCCTATCTTTATTAAAACTGTTAATATTTTCTTCATCATGGATTTTCCCATTCCCTTTGATTTTTTAAAAATATGGCATTAAAATGTTTATCTTGATTGCCGAGATTTTTGGCATCACCTTAAATTTTGCACCCAAAGTGAGTCCTGGGCCTGTCTGAGAGCCAGAGGCTGGAGGCAGTGGCATTTAAGGTGAAGGCAGTGAAAAGACAGGGGAGAGCATAGCAAATTCCTAGGGCCTTGGCTTCCTTGCCAATGACACATTTTTAAGTTTTCAGGAAAGCTTTTTTAACGCTAAACGTAAGCGGTCACTTGAGAAAAATATAAACCATCAAATAGTAAAAAGAAAATTCACCCCAAATCCCACCACCCAGAGATAGTGGCTGCAAACATGTTTGGTATTTGCCCTTCCAGACTGTCCTCTCTGCATAAACACAGAAATGGATCGGTATTCAATTTATACAAATGAGAACACGCTGAGCATGCTGTTCTGTAATGTTTCTTTTCATTCGACAGTATGTCATCAGCTTCTTTCTATCTCAGCAAATGCAGACCCAAAGCATCATTTTTAATGGCTGCATAGTACTCCATCATAAGGATGCCACATTTAGAAAATAAACTCCCTACCCATGAGCATCTGGGCTGTTTCTGATAAGAAGGGACTCTAAGGATAATAACTTACTTCAATCACTCCCAAACAACAGATTTCATCTTTGCCTTCTCTTCCTGCATACACAGGATATCTTTTTAAGTGATTGATATCATAGTAAAATTCCATTTTAGATTTCACAATACTTAATGTATGGTAAACATTTTCCTATGTTGTTCTATAATCTTTATCCAAATTTCTTTTTATTCTAGAGGTCAGCTAACTTTACATTTTTTTTTTTGTTGTTCATGTTAATATTCTTTTTAAAAAAGGCCTTTAAAGAAAAAACATTCTTAGCTGGCTGGTCATACAAAAACAGGCCACTGGCAGAATTTGGCCCATGAGTTTGCTAGCCTACGTATGAGTCATTTTGACACCCTTCTTTCTATGCGGCAGTGAAGGTCTCTGTGTACACAGCTCTTCCTTCTTTTGAATCATTTCCTTTGGATAACTTCCCAGGAATGAGATTACAGAATCAATGGACAGCATCGTTTCAAATGAGCCTTGATGTATATTGCTGTATTGTAATATTGTGCCACCCAGCAACTTGTGGACATGCAGGTTTCTTTCAACCTCACCAGCATTTGGTAGTTAGAAAAAAAAAAATTTTTTTTAACTTATCAGTTTAAATGTTATGTTAATTTAGCAGGTATAAAATAATATCTTACTTTCACTGCTCTCTCCGATTATTCTTAAAGTAGGGGATGTTTTCATGTGCTCGATTGCTCTTTGTTGAGAATCAGCTGAAAAGAAGTGATCCTAAACCCCCATTTCAAAGATGAGACCCTTCTTCGGCTCTAACACGAGTTTGCATGTAACCCCGCTGCTGCATTCAAATGCCAGAGAGAAGCCCAGTGCGGCCTTATCGCTCTGTGGCAGGAAAAAAAAACTGGAAAGTAGGTCGAGGAATTAATCCTGCTGGTTCCAGTAATTAGAGTAGACAATGGGGTCGAAAGTTCAGACTGAGCCTGGAATGCTGCCTGAGTGTCTCTTGCAAGAGCTGGACACATTGCCCCTGCTCCCTTCCCCATTGTCGCAGTCCCTAAGTGCATTTTCTTTTCCCCCTCTTCTAGTTAGGGAGACATTTCCGGCTTTTCCTCCCATGTGAAGTCCGATGAACCAGAGGTGGAAATGATTCCACTGAGAAACCTCTTTGCTTCTAAAGGGGAACTCTCAAAGTTTTCCTCCTGCTTGTCTTCGGTAACAGTTCCTAATCCTCAGACGAGTCCAACACAACATGAGATGCCGCCTTTACCTCCAACGTGGGTTTGCACATCACTCTTTATTTAGCACATCAGATGCATCAAAATGATAGGGTCTAGTAAGGCTCATGGGGTGGGACTGGTAGAAGTGTAAGATTTCAAATGTAAGAAGATAAGGGTTAAACTTAATGATAGGGCCTTTCTAACCCTTTCCGAGAAAGCCTCTAACCAGGCTTTTTACATAAAGCACAGATGGTAAACTCAACTGGCTACAGAACTAGACCACTAGAATGCAACTAAGTGAAGGAGGCCATTGGGAGGACAATAGGGAGTGGTGGAGACTATGGCGAATGGAAAAGTGCATTCTTGTCCTCAAAGCATTTACACTCAACGTTTTTTAAAGACACGGTTTCAGCCCAACAGAAAATGTTTGCAAGTCTGAATTGGGTTCCCAAGGACCCCAGCTTGTGAATTCTGGAAGAGCCATCAGCCTCTTCCATCTTTTTCACAGCATCCAACTCTTCGTTTCCATCTCTCTACTTTCCCACGCTTTCTCAGCTTCTCTCTGCTGGGTTGGTCTTCACTCCATTGTAAAAAGAGCCAAATCTTCTGCTCTTTTTACAAAGAGGGTTGGAGTTGGTGGGCATCACGTCTCCAAATAATCATGTTACGGTCTCCACCAGATGACAGCCGTGAGCAAAATGGGGGACAGGAGGGCTTGTCTGAACATCTTGAGTTATAAGGAACAGAGATCCAATCAGGCTCACCTGAGCAAGACAGAATTTATTTAAAAGACACAACTTTCTCAGAAACAAGGGCAAGAAATAAATAACTGAGGGGTCTTCTGAGAAACTGGGTGACTGGGACAGGAGACGGGGGAGGCATTGCAGGGCTGTGACAGAGGCAAGATCTTGGGAGTGGAACCCGAGGGCAGGGAGGTACTAAAATGAGTCTGTTTCACAGCGTTTGGGAGCAAGGCTATCATTCATTTCATATGCATGAGATTTTGACTGATTTAGGCTGAGTATCCCAGGAGTGCCCACCAGGAATACAACCTACCCCTGAAACCTACACATTTACCCACCTGTTTTCCCAACCTGCATGTAGAATTCAACTCTCCACCAAGGCATCAGAGATGAGTTGATAATGCCTCATTAAGTTTAACAAGCTGTGTGGCCACCAATTAAGAAACACGATGGCTTTCTGCTGCCCTGGTGCTGAATGGGAATACCACATAACGAGCCTGGGGAGTCAAATGAAACGACCCCCTTGTCTGATGCCTGGCCTTGTGTTTCCAGGTTGGGTTCTGGCTGGACCCAGTTCCCGGGTTCAGGGCTGGGATGGGCAACCCCAAATAGTGAAGAGTGGAATGAGCTAGAGATGAGAGCAAGCTGAGTCCTCAGAGGGACGGATGAGCAGGGACAGCGAAGCTGGGCTGGAACAGCAAGTCCGAGGAGAAGAGAGTAGCACTAGAAACAGAAGGCCAAGCTAAAAGAGCTGAAAACAGAAAGAATCAGAACAGAGTAAAGTCATGCTGACATTCTTTCTGTTTGTTTCTTAAAAATGCCAAGCATGGCCAGGTGCAATGGCTCACACCTGTACACCCAGCACTCTGGAAGGCCATGGTGGGGGGAGTGCTTGAACCCAGGAGTTAGAGACCAGCTTTGGCAACATAGCAAGACTGTGTCTTTACTAAAAATAAATCATGAGCCAGGTGTGGTGGCATGTAACTGTAGTCCCAGCTACTCAGGAGACTGAGGAGGAAGGATCACTTGAGCCCAGAAGGTCAAAGCTGCCGTGAGCCATGATCATGCCACTGCATTCCAGCCAAGGTGACAAAGTAACACCCTGTCTTAAAAAAAAAAAAAGAAATAAAGAAAAAAAAAAAGCCAAGCGCTTTCCTGGTTCAAACCTTTGAGTATGTGATTCCCTGACCTAGAATACACTTCACCTGATTATCTGCATGGCTGATTACTTTGCATGCTTGAGACCCCAGCTTTATTGTCATGTTCTCAGTAAGGCCTTTAATATTGGATGCTATTTATTTTGCATGCCTAACATTTGGAGATAACAGCATCATTTTCAGTGTATTGGTCAGCTTTGACGCAGTAACAAACAACCCCAAGGTTAGTGGCTTCCAACAAGAAACATTTATTTCATGTTTGTTACATTTCAGCTGCTACAGCTCCATACATCTCTCATTCTGGGACACAGGCAAAAGGAACAGCCCCTATTTAGGACAAGCTGTCCTTATGCCAGATGGAAAACAGCAGGTGACAGAACTGAATCACACAATCTCTCTTAAAGCTTCTGGTCAGACTTGGCATTGGTCATATCTGCTCGCAGTTCTTTGATCAAAATAAGTTGTGACCAGGCACAGTGGCTCATGCCTATGAGCCCAGCACTTTGGGATGCCAAGGCCAAATCTTGATCACCTGAGGTCAGGAGTTCGAGACCAGCCTAACCAACATGGAGAAACCCCATCTCTACTAAAAATACAGAATTAGCTGGGCTTGGTGGCAGGTGCCTGTAATCCCAGCTACTTGGGAAGCTGAGGCAGAAGAATCACTTGAACCCAGCAGGCGGAGGTTGTGGTGAGCCGAGATCATGCCATTGCACTCCAGCCTGGGCAACAAGAGCAAAACTCCTTCCCAGAAAAAAAAAAAAAATAGGGATTTATTTTTCTCACAAAAAAAGATATCTAGCTCAGGTAATTCCAGAGTTGGTTCAACACAGCAGTATCAAAGTTTGTGTCTCTGTGAGTCTCTTGTGTTTTCTATCATGGTTACAAGAAATCTGATGGCTTTCATTCCAAGGTTCCTGTCTGTGTTCAAAATGAGAAGAAGTGGGAAGTGGTGGTAATGGCAACATCTACCCCTTTTATTGAAAAACAAAGGTTTTTCCAGAACACCTTCCTCCATGTACAACAGCTTGTCTCCTTGGCCAGACCTGTGTAATGCAGCCATCCTTTGCTGCAAGGGAGGCTAGGAAGGCAAAGATTTCACTTTTTCTAGTCCTGACAATGGAAGTTGGCAGAGGGAATGAGACAGAAATGCATGTTGGTTTGGCCAGCCAGTGGGGTCCACCAGAGAACCCCTATTTTCCTCCACATTTGACATGGCCTTGGAGCAACTGTCAGTCAAGGTTTCCTGCCCTGCCCTTCCCTCCAAGCCAAATGAATGAGCCCTTGACCCAAATGAACCAAAGACAGAAAATGGCCAACATTGACATGTCGTGTTTGTAAGACCAGAGACACTCCGCTCATTCTTGCTCCCTAGATCCCTGGAAACTGTCTGGTTCTGGTCCTTCCTTCACCAGTCCAGTGTTTCCATTGCTTCTGCGAGTCTCCCACATCTTTTCAGTACATTTCCAGCATCATTTTCAGTTGCTTACAATCACAGAACCATGGCTCATACATCTTTTGCTATAGTTTGGATGTCTGTCCCCCGAAACTCCATGTTGAAATTTGATTCCAATGTTGGAGGTGGGGCCTAATGGCACAGATTAATGTACAGATTAATGCCCTCCCTGGTGGCGAGTCCTCACTCTATTAGTTCCCTTGAGAGTCTTGTACATCTCTGCTCTCCCTTTCTTCCTCTCCTGCCATATAATCTCTGCGCACACCAGTCCCCATTTATCTTCTGTTGAGTGGAAGCAGCATGAGGTCCTCACTAGAAACAGATGACAGCACCATGCTTTTTGCACAGCTTGTGGACGGGTGCACCAAAAAAACTTCTTTACAAATAACCTAGCCTCAGGTATTCCTTTATAGCAACATAAAATGGATGAAGACATCTTCCCTGACCAGTGTGTTTAAATAGGGGCTCCAATACCATTCTCTACCTCAATACTGTTTGTTTTTGAAACAAAGTTTTGCTCTGTTGCTCACGCTGGAGTGCAGTGGCACGATCTTGGCTCACTGCAACCTCTGCCTCCCGGTTCAAAGTGATTCTCACGCCTCAGCCTGCTGAGTACTTGGGAGGCATGCACCACCTAGCTTGGCTAATTTTTTGTACTTTTTTTTTGCCATGTTGTTCAGTCTGGTCTCGAACTTCTGACCTCAAATGATCCCCCACTCCTCGGCCTCCCAAAGTGCTGGGATTATAGGCGTGAGCCTCTGCACCCAGCCTCTACCTCCATACTTTATTTTTTTAAGCACATGAAATTTTATAATTGCTTCGTTTATTTACATAGTGTTTTTCTGATACCAGACTATAAGTTCCATGCAGACAGGGAATGCAACAGTCTTGATGACCACTGCATGCCCCAGATCTAATATTTGCCTGAATATATTTGAGTATTCGTGAATATTTATTAACTGAATGAAGGACGGTTTAGGTATTTAGAGGTCAGAACTGGAATCTTAACGTTATTTATGATATCCGTTGTTTAAAGGATGCTTTATAGGTAACTTATTGTGGTCTAAAGGTGTAAGTTGGGAATGACCTTAAGAGCAACTGGAAACGTCAAGAATATGGAGATGGGGGACCGAAGCACTCCAGAGAGTAGATTTCTGAATTTCCAGGTCCTAAAACAGTGGCTCTCAAATGCTTTTGATCTTTGGCTCACTTAGGCGAGGCCAAAGACCCTGTCTTCAGTCTACACCTACCAGATCCTGGTTTGTGACTCGTCCGGTAGGAGTTTTGCAGTATTGAAAAACGTCATGCAGGAGCCAGGCTTCAAGAAGAACCCAGCGGCTGAGTTCTCGGTAATTCCCAGTAACACTCTAATTTTAGTTATGACTAGTCAATTGTAGTCACTCACATAGTAGGTTCCTAGAAAGTGGCACTTAGTCACGCAGCAAGCTGGAAATGGACGGATATATGTGTCACTTGTTCTTAAGAACCAGGGGAAGAATGTGACCTTTTGGGATCAGTTGATGGTCTGTGGAAAGGAGCTTAGACCCACTCAGTGGGCTGCAGGCCACATACCAAGAACTGCACCATTGGAACCCAAGGGCTGCAGAGGTGTTGGGGGTTGGGTTCCAGAGTCATACAGCAAGAGTCTGCATACCCAAAGTGCAGATGGAGTGGCCCATAGAATGAATGAACAATACCTCCCACATATAGACACATGAATAGTTTTACAGCGCTAGTGCAATTTTTAAAATTCTTTAAAAGTATATACTAATTCATAGTGGCTTTTTGTTGTTATGTCTTTTCTCACAACTCATGGGAAAACACGCATGTGCAGGTTGTGAGAGTTTTGAAGGTTTTGGAAAGGGCATCCTGGCCAGGCACAGTGGCTCACTCCTGTAATCCCAGCACTTTGGGAGGCTGAGGCAGGAAGATCGCTTGAGCTCAAGAGTTCAAGACCAGCCTGGACAACACAGTGAGACCACGTTTCTACAAAAAATTAAAAAATTAGCTGGATGTGCTGGTGTGCTGTGCCTGTAGTCTCAGCTACTCAGAAGCAGAGGTGGGAGGATCACTTGAGCCCAGCAGTTGGAGGCTGCAGTGAGCCATGATTATGCCATTGCACTCCAGTCTGGGCAACAGAGAAAGACCCTGTCTCTAAATAAATAGACAAATACTAAAAAGGGCATCCTGGTACTAAGCATTGGGATGAAGTTGGGTTCTGTGCCTCCCTCAGCTACAGAGGCCAGGGAAGGAGTTCAGTCCTCCACAACCCATTTGGGTTAGCACTCAGGCCTCCTCCCTGGCCCTTTGGTTTCGGAGGATTATATTCACTTCCTCATTACCAAGGCGAGCATGCAGAGTTGGATTTGCATGAGTTAAACGCATGTCTGGTACAACCCCCATGGTAATAAGATTTTAGTGTTATTTTTAAAGTTGCATTACAGGCTGGGCGCAGTGGCTCTCACCTGTAATCCCAGCATTCTGGGAGGCCAAGAGAGGCAGATCACTTGAAGTCAGGAATTTGAGACCAGCCTGCCCAACATGGAGAAACCCCGTCTCTACTAAAAATACAAAAATTAGCTAGGCTAATTGTGGTGGCGCACACCTGTAATCCCAGCTACAGGAGAATCACTTGAACCTGGGCGGCGGAGGTTACAGTAAGCTAAGATCACGCCACTGCATTCCAACCTAGACAACAGAGAGAGATTTGGAAAA
>NW_016107374.1:5227957-5230320 GCF_001604975.1 Cebus imitator | reverse complement strand
AAAAAAAAAAAAAAAAAAAAAAAGAAAAAGAAAAAAAAAGACAGAAAAGGGCACATCCAGGGAAGGGAAAGAAGCCAAGGAGGAGTGTGAGCAAAGAAGCAGAAAAGGACACTGGTGTCACACCATGGGGAGCCTCCAGAGCTGAGGATACTACACTTCACTTCTCAGTTCAGGTGGTTCAGGCAGACAGTGTCAATCCATATTGAGGGAACCTCTCTTTTCCATTTCTTCAGGAACCTGCCTTCCCCCTGCTAGAATTACATTTTAGAATTACAATTCGAATTCCCCCAGCTAGAATCCACATTCTAGGCAAGCTCCCAAAGGAATGGGGATGCTGCTACCAGAAGCGGGAGGCACACTGGACAGAGAGAGAAGAAAGAGGTCGGCTCTCATCAAATCCATTGGCTCATTCATTCAACAACAAATACGTATTGACTATCAACAGTGCGCCAAGCCTGTGCTTGACAGAGAGCCACGAACTCTTGGTCTCTTCCCTTCAATTTCCTCCTTTCCACTTCAGCTACCCCCTGCTTGCCTTCAATTGTCTCCCTTATTCGAGTTTAAATTTCTGAAAGAGGCCAGGGGTGGTGGCTCCCGCCGGTAATCCCAGCACTTTGGGAGGCTGAGGCTGAGGCAGGCAGATCACTTGAGGCCAGGAATTCAAGACCAGCCTGGGTAACATGTTCAAACTCTGTCTCTACAAAAAATACAAAAATTAGCCAGGCGTGGTGGTGCATGCCTGTAGTCCCAGCTACTCGAAAGGCTAAGGTGGGAAGACCAATTGAGCCCAGGAAGTTGAGGCTTCATTGAGCCATGACCATGCCACTCTAGCCTGATTGAGAGAGCGAGACTCTGTCTCTGAAGTAAATGAATAAATAAATACATTTCTGAGAGAAGTCTGATTCTCTTGTGTTTTGAGTCTGACTGCATGGTAGGTCATGAGCCCAGGCCAATTAGACAGAAAACAGCTGACCGTGGCTCCTTAAAGCAGAGCACAGAAGGCGGGGTAGTTTCCATACAAAGGGAAGTTGGGTGTGATGGGCTCCGTGTCAACATAACCACCTACAGTCACAAGCCAGGGTCATTGCAGCAGATCGGCCACATCATCATCCTTCACTGCAGCCAACGCATCACTCCCACTAGCAACAGGTTCATACCCAGAATTACCTTGCTGCTGTCTACAGTCCTATACTCAGGACATTGATTCAGTCACAAAGGTTGGGGGAAAATGATTATAAACTCTCCTAATGCAGACGGTGATGATGGTTGGGATGCAAATTATCACTGAGCAATTTTTTTTTAACCACTGCATTTGCATTAAGCCATTTGAATACTACTGAATGATTTATATGTTGAAAGGGACTTTATTTCCCATTGCAAGAGATGAGAGGCGCAATTAGTTCATGATTAGTCATCTCTGAAGAAGAGGCGTAATGGGACAGAGTGGGAAAGCAGAAATTCACAGGTTCACCAGGCACGGTGGCGCACGCCTAGCGTCCCAGCTACTCGAGAGGCTGAGAAGAGAGGATCTCTGAGATGGGAGTTCAAAGCCAACTTAGGCAATATAGCGAGACTGTCTCAAGAAAAAGAATGGAAGGAAGGAAGGAAGGGAGGGAGGGAGGGAGACAGGGAGGGACCTTAGGATTGCACATTGGGTCTGCCTTTCTTTTTTTCTTTTTTTTTTCCTTCTGAGCCAGAGTCTTGCTCTCCATCTGTCTCCAGACTGCAGTGCAGTGGTGCAATCTCAGCCCACTGCAACCTCTGCCTCTCTGGGTTCAAGCAATTCTCCTGCCTCAACCTCCTGAGTAGCTGGGACTACAGGCATGCACTATTTGTATTTTTAATAGAGACAGGGTTTCACCATGTTGGCCAGGATGGTCTCGATCTCTTGACTTCTTGATCTGCCTGCCTTAGCCCCCCAAAATGCTGGGATTACAGGCATGAGTCACCGGGCTGAACAGGGTCTGCCTTTCTAAAGAACAATTTGGCAATAGCTATTAAACACTAAAAATACAAAATCCTTTTGATCCAGTAATTCTAGGAATTTGTCCTAAGGACATAATCAGAGTTGTATGGGAAAATATTTCTCCAAGGTAGTTCACTGCAGCATTAATAAAATACTAAAAAAATTAGGCCAGGTGCAGTTGCCCATGCCTGTAATTCCATCACTTTGGGAGGCCGAGGCAGGTGGATCACTTGAGGTCAGGAGTTGGAGACCAGCTTGGCCAACATGGTGAAACCCCGTCTCTACCAAAAAAAGCAAACATTAGCAGGGTGTGATGGCACATGCCTGTAGTTCCAGATACTTGGGAGGCTGAGGCATGAGAGTTGCTTGAACCTGGGAGGCGGAGGTTGCAGTGAGC
>NW_016107374.1:5210713-5227402 GCF_001604975.1 Cebus imitator | reverse complement strand
AAAAAAAAAAAAAAAAAGCTATAAAACATTATGAACAATACACCATTTCTGTAAGTTTAATTTTGGAACTCTTTATGCAACAGGGTAGTGTGGAGGAATAATGTCATGATTAAGGCCAAGGCTTTGTGCTCAGACGAGAAGAGTTGAATTGGCTCCACTACTTACCAGCTTGAATACTGTAAGCCTCAGCTTCCCCATCTGTGATATGGGGCTAGGACAGTGACTACGTAACACCTAAGGCATGACACGTATTAAATAGATCTTCCTAACTAGAATGGTGAGCAATGAACAGTGTGTGTGTGTGTGTGCATGTATGCATCTGTGAGCTCACTGTGAGTGTTTTCTTGATACATTCAATTCTTTCTAAATTGGGCAGGTATTGCTATTGTAATAACAAATGAACAAAGTCATTAACATAAAAAATAAAAGGCATAATAGTTTAGAGAGGAACCCCAAGAATATTATTCCACATCAGAAATGTCATCAGGACAGAAGGAAGGTCAACTGCATGCTAATTTGCCATGCAAATTTTGCCCTCAGAGTCGTATTTCAAATCATGTTGTGGCATTTCTGTTGCTCTTTTTCTTAAGGATTTATTCCAAGAATTTTTTTTTTTTAATTTTCCTTAATGAAAGAAAAAAGGAAAACTTCGAAACTTCAAGCATGTGGGTGAGTGCAATTTGCAGAAAATATTTCCAAAACGTTGTAGCCAATATAGGCCATGTTTTAAACCTCAGATATCTAAGCAAATATCTAAGTGTTTCTTGTAAACCATACGAAGTTCCTCTGTTTGGTAACATCTTGCTTGCTGGAAATTATTTAGGGGGAAGGTTTCAGGGACATTCACTGGTTTTGCCTGCCCAGTCTCCAACCCCCCTCACCTCCCACTCCAGTCATCCAGCATCGGAACCTGGATATTTATCTGGGAAACTACCTCCTTCCATCTAGAACCCTGTGATGCATTGGGGCCCACCCATGTCTTGGTTTGACTCAGTTCTGACCAATAAGACTATTATATTGTTCTGGCCACCAGGATTGGCTCAAGGATGGGCATGTGACTCAAGCTAAGCCAATCAGAGTCAAGGAATCTTAGCGCTGGGATTTTTGCTAGAATTATTGACAAGTAGATGCTTTCTTTCCACTGGGGTGCTAGGTGATGCATATGAGGCTGAAACTGCCGGAAACGGTTTTAACACCACTTAGAGAAAGGCTGCTTAAGAATGGAACAAACACAAAGGAAGAAAAGCCCTGAAATGGACACAGTGGGATTCCTGATGATATTCTTTAAGCACAGGAATTCAGCTATGCCTGATGCTCGTGAACACTCCTCTCTGTGTAAGCCAATTTGAATTGGCTTTCTGTTGCTTACAACTGAAAAAGTCCTGACTACTACAGAATATCAGCCTGAAGTGGCAAAAACATTAATTCTATTATATGTTCCAAGAGCCAACAGTGTGCATAGTATTTCAGGTGCTAATGACTCATTCCGTGTCTCTTAAGTGGAGCTCCTCCAGGACTGGCTTCAGAGGACACCTAAGAGCCCTTTGTAATTAGCTCATTAAAGGAACTCTGGCAAAGTGGTTGTCAACTTGCTTGAAAACAGTTGTCTTGGCCAGGCGCGGTGGCTCACGCACATGAGCAAGCACTTTGGGAGGCCGAGGCCAGCAGATCACCTGAGGCCAGGAGTTCAAGACCAGCCTGTCCAACATGGTGAAAATCCATCTCTACAATAAATTATTAAAAAAAAAAAAAATAGCTGGCTTGTCTTCAGTAAGAAAGAAAAAAAAATTAGCTGGGTGATGCATGCCTGTAGTCCCAACTACTCAGGAGGCTGAGGCAGGAGAATTGCTTAAACCCAGGAGGTGGAGGTTGCAGTGAACTGAGATTGCGCCACTGCACTCCAGCCTGGGTGACAGCGCAAGACTCCATCTCAAAAAGAAAAAATAAAAATAAAAAACAGTCCTCTTGTCCTCTGCTACCTCGAATACATGATTGGGCTTTGCTAAGCATTTTTCAGCATTAGGACAAACATAGGCCAGCATTCAACCTCTGGCCCAATTAGTAGAATTCTCACTAAAATGTTTAACCCTTTGTAATCCTTTTACCCGTACATAAACAGTAAAAAACCAAAACATTGCAAAGAGGTTGTATTTTAGAGACGGTGAGAGAGACCAGCTACTATTTTGCTTCATAATGGGTACTATGGATAATGGTGAAGCTATTTATATATCATTTTACTACGCTGTTTCCAGTCCTTTGTCTGTGTTTAAGAAGCTATAGATTGCCTCTAAATGCAGAGTTCCTGTGCAGTTCTTTTTCCTTTGTCAAAATGTTTTAAAGGATAGTCAACAATCGAAGAAGTCAATTCAAGTTGAGACGAGACTTTATTGAATTCCCAGTGATCACAGGACAGGGCCAAACCTGGGGAAGATGAAAAGATGAGGAGCCCTAATTCAAGTTTCCTGGAGATCACAGTCTGGTTGGGGAGACAGGAATGTGGTTTAGTGTGGCGGGCCTCGTCTATCTGCATTCAAATCATGGTTCTGTCACTCTAGCCAGGTCCTTGGGCAAGTTCCTGAATGTCCATGTGGCTCAGTTGCTTCACCTGTGAAATGGGAAGGATAATGATAGCACCTACCTAATAGGCATGTTCTGATGATGAAATGAGCTCATATACATGGCCTTCACGGAACAATGTCTAGCACTCAAAAAAAATGTCAAAGTTGTCTTTCTTTCTTATTTTAATTTGTGTCTGGTTTTGATGTTTCCCCAATACTTCTTGGGATCAAAAATCAGCATGGTGATTTTTGGCGATGGTCACTGTGATGGTTAATGTTAATTGTCAACTTGATTGGATTGAAGGATGCAAAGTATTGTTCCAGGATCTGACTGGGAGAGGCAGACCCATTCTCAAACTGGGTGGGTACCATCTAATCAGCTGCCAGCATGGCTAGGATAAAAGCAGGCAGAAGAACACGGAAAGAGGCTAGGCTGGCTAGGTCTTCCAGCCTCCGTTTCTCCTGTGCTGGATGCTCCTGCCCTTGAACATTGGACTCCAACTTCTTCAGCTTTTGGACCCTTGGACTTATACCAGTGGTTTGCCAGGGGCTCTCGGGCCTTCAACCACAGACTGAAGGCTGCACAGCTGGCTTCCCTGCTTTTGAGGTTTTGGGACTCAGACTGGCTTCTTGGCTCCTCTGCTTGCAGATGACCTATTGTGGGACCTCACCTTGTGATCGTGTGAGTCAATAGTCCTTAATAAACTCCCATTTAGATACACGTCTATCCCGTCTATCCCATTAGTTCTGTCCCTCTAGAGAACCCTGATGAATACAGTCACACATATTCCAAAATTCCCTCACAAATCCCAGCCACACTGGCCATCCACAGATCATCTCTCAGTACAGTAAGTCCTGTCCAGCCAGTTGATCCAGGTTATTATTTGGTTGAGAACCAGATGAAGCAGTTTCCTTGTATTTGGAGGTCAAATTGTGGGAAACATGTTAATCTTTCAGTATTGTAAAAACACTGGACTCCTACTCAGGGCAGCGAAGGGCCACATGGGAAAAGAAGTTGGTGATTCGGAGACTGCAGCTGCCCCCCTAACCTCAGTCTGGACACGCTCCCATTCCACAGCCCTCAGAAGCAAACTGCTAATACTTATTACATTATTCTTGCTTTCTCTTCACAAGCATGCATGACAGAGTTCACATACATTAAAGGCTTATTGGATGCAATTTTCTGTATTTAATTTTTTTTTCTTTGTTTGGAGACAGAGTCTCACTCTGTCCCCCAGGCTGGAGTGCAGTGATGCCATCTCGGCTCACTGCAACCTCCACCTCCCGGGTTCAAGCAATTCTCGTACCTCAGCCTCCCGAGTAGCTGGGATTACAAGCATGTACCACCACACCCAGCTAATTTTTTTGTGTTTTAGTAGAAACGGGGCTCCACGATGTTGCCCACACTGGTCTCAAACTCCTGAGCTCAGGCAATCCAGCCACCTGCCCTCCCAAAGTACTAGGATTACAGGCATGAGCCACCACACTCAATTCTCTATATTTAATTCTGCTTAATATTAAGACAGTTCGAAAATGATAGGCATCAGGCCACATTTGGCATCTGGGGTTCCTAACCCACTTTTACCTGGTAAAAATGTTAAAATGTATGAGAGCTAGAGTTCAAAGCATGAGACTGAAGTCCAAAGCCTGGCACTGCAGCTCACCAGGGAGTGACCTAGGGCTGGCACTTCATCTCGTTCAGCATTAGTCTCTTTCTATGAAAAACAGGATCTTGGCTGGGCATGGTGGCTCATGCCTGTAATCCCAGCACTTTGGGAGGCCGAGGTGGGCATATCACCTGAGGTTGGGGGTTCAAAACCAGCCTGACCAACATGGAAAAACCCCGTCTCCACCAAAAATACAAAAATTAACTGAGCATGGTGGCACATCCCTGTAATCCCAGCTACTCAGAAGGCTAAGGCAGGAGAGTCGCTTGAACCTGGAAGGTGAGGTTGCCGTGAGCTGAGATCATACCATTGCACTCAAGCCTGGGTAACTCCATCTCAAAAAAAAAAAAAAAAGAAAGAAAAAGAAAGAGGATCTTGAAAATATTCACCACTGACGGTTGCAGAGAGATGAAGATTAAGTGGCACATAATAGTCAGATTTTAAGTGCATTGATATCCAGGTGCAACAAAATCCCAGCACTTTGGGAGGCTGAGGTGCGAGGATTCTAGAGGTCAGGAGTTCGAGACTAGCCTGGGCAACATAGCAAGACCCCATCTCTACAAAAAATCAATTAAACAACTAGAAAGTGCATTCATGTATTATTTACTATCTCAACAAACTTAGCATGGTACCAAGGTCTAAGTGAGTCTAAGAGACTAAGTCTAAGGGTTTAAGTCAGTCTCTGGCCTCAAGAAGCACCCAGCTATGTGGAGAAGTTGTGGTAGCAAATGTGTAATGCCACTACAATGTGGCAAGCATGAGCACCATTATTTTAGAGAACCTGCCAATACTCCAGTCTTTATGTAGCTTCAAATGAAATGATCTGTTTTGTTTTGACAGCTAGTTAATACATATTTGGACAGCTTCTGTTATATATTTTGGAAGAGAAACACAATTTGGGTTACATATACATTCTGAATATCCATATCCTTCCTAGCCATAATATTAGGAGGATTGACCAGAGCAATTAGTCTTTTAGAAAATATTTATTTATTTTTAACATTTATTTTAGGTTTAGGGGTACATGTGAGAGTTGTTGTATAGGCACATTGCATGTCATGGAGGTTGGGCATACAGATTATTTCATCACCCAGGTAATAGCAAAGTACCCAAAAGGTAGTTTTCCTATCCTCTCCCTCCTTCCATCCTCCATCCACAAGTAAATCCTGGTGTCTGTTGTTCCCTTCTTCATGTCCATGGGTGCTCAATGCTTAGCTCCTATTTATAAGTGAGAACATGCAGTATTTGGTTTTCTGTTCCTATGTTAGTTCATTTCAGATCATGGCCTCCAGCTTCATCCATGTTGCTGCAAAGGACATGATCTCATTCTTTTTCATGGCTGTGTAGTATTCTATAATATATACGTACTACATTTTCTTTATTCAATCTACCATTGATGGGCATTTAGCTTGATTCTATGACTTTGCAATTATGAATAGCACTGTGATGAATATACACATGCATATGTCTTTATGATAGAACAGTTTATATTTCTTTGGGTATATGCCCAGTAATGGGATTGCTGGGTTGAATGGTAATTCCGCTTCAATTTCTTTGAGAAATTGCCATACTGTTTTCCACAATGGCCGAACTAATTTGCATTCCTACCAGCAGTGTATATATAAGTGTTCTCTTTTCTCTACAACCTTGCCAGCATCTGTTACTTTTTGAGTTACTAATAATAGACTGCTGTGGATGTTATCTCACTGTGGTTTGGATTTGTATTTTGCTAATGATTAGTGATGTTGAGCATTTTTCCATATGGTTTGTTGGCCAAGTATATGTCTTCTTTTGAAAAGTGTCTGTTCATGTCCTTTGCCCACTTTTTTAATGAAGCTGTTTCTTGTTTTGTTAATTTAAGCTTCTTATAGATTCTGGATATTAGACATTTGTCAGTTTGCATAGCTTGCAAATATTTTCTCCCATTCTGTAGGTTGTCTGTTTACTCTGGTTGATAGTTTATTTTGCTGTGCAGAAGCTATTTAGCTTAATTAGGTCCCATTTGTCAATTTTTGCTTTTGTTGCAATTGCTTTTGACATCTTCATCATGAAATCTTTGCCAGGGTCCAGGTCCAGAATGGTATTTCCTAGGTTATCTTCCAGGGTTTTCATAAGTTTGAGGCTTTACATTTAAGTCTTTAATCCATCTTGAATTGATTTTCATATTTGGTGTAAGGAAGGTGTCCAGCTTCAATCTCTTCTGCATATAGCTAGCCAGGTATTCCAGCTCCATTTATTGAACAGGGAATCCTTTCCTCATTGCTTGTTTTTGTCAAGTTTTTCAAAGATCAGACAGTTGTAAGTATGTGGTTTTATTACTGGGCTCTCTACTCTGTCCCATTGGTCTGTTTTTGTACTAGTACCATGCTGTTTTAGTTACTGTAACCTTATAGGATAATTTGAAGCCTCCAGCTTGGTTCTTGTTGCCTAGGATTGCCTTGCTATTTGGGCTTTTTTTTTCTTTTGGTTCCATATAGACTTTAGAATAGTTTTCCCTAATTCTGTGAAAAATGTCATTAATAGTTTGATAGGGATGGCCATGAGTCTGTAGGTTGCTCTGGGCAGTATGACCATTTTAACAATATTGATTATTCTTGAGCATGGAATATTTTTTCATTTGTTTGCGTCATCTCTGATTTCTTCAGACAGTGTTTTACAATTTTCATTCTAGAGATCTTTTACCTCCCTGGTTAGCTGTATTCCTAAATATTTCGTTCTTTTCGTGGCTGTTGTGAATGGGATTGTGTTTACGATTTGGCTCTCAGCTTAGACATTGTTGGTGTACAGAAATGCTACTGATGTTTGTATATTGATTTTGTATCCTGAAACTTTGTTCCATCAGTCTTTTTTGGTTCAGGAAAATAATTCTGAATGACTGTTCATGATTAAATCAAACAGATTTGTTTTCCACTAGCAAATAGTAGTTCATCGTTACTGAGTGCATGCTGTGCGTATTTTCTATTGGAAAGCAGTCCAGCTTGGCATCAAATGGGCATCAACATTTATTAGCCTCAGGGTCTCCTCTGAAAAATGGGCAGGAATAGCACCTACCTGATAGTGTCAATGTGAGGATTCAGGAGGGTGGCTCGGCACCACAGGAAGTATTCAATAGTGGCAGTAATCACCATTGTCCTTGCAGAAGAAGCCTGGACATGAGAGAGGTTTTTTTGTTCTGGAAAGATGTCTGTGACTGCTGAAAGCTTTTCAGGGAGAGGGAGACCAGTGATGTTCAATTTAAAAGAGAGGTTATGGCCAGGTGCGGTGGCTTACACCTATAATCCCAGCACTTTGGGAGGCTGAGGCGGGCAGATCACTTGAAGTCTGGAGTTCAAGACTAGCGTGACCAACGTGGCGAAAACCCATCTCTACTAAAAATACAAAAATTAGCCAGGTGTGGTGGCATATGCCTCTAATCCCAGCAACTTGGGAGGCTCAGGCATTAGAATTGCTTGAACCTGGGAAGCAGAGGTTGCAGTGAGCTAAGATTGTGCCATTGCATCCCAGCCTGGGCAACAGAGTGAGACTCCATCTCAAACACACACATACACACACAGACACACATACACACACACACACACACCCCAGTAAAAGAGAGGCTAGATTCTCATGTAAGCATGTAAGGCAAAAATGAATGGGGTCAAATTACCCTAGAAAATTATCTTCCCATAAAATAAGGTATATATGATATTGTTTCTAGAACATTCAGGTTAGAGAACCACTGAGTCAGACCACGGAAGGGAGTGAAAGATATGTTTACCTACAGCTGCCTGGGCATTGCGACCATTCTGTCTCTAAAGAAGAGAGTCTCAAGTAGGGGCAATGTTTGTGCCCCGGAGGACATTTGGCAATGTCTCGAGATGTTTTTGATCGTCATTACTAGAGCAAGGTATGCTGTTGGCATCTAGTAGGCAGAGGCCAAGGATGCTCCTGAACATCCTGCAGTGTACAGGACAGCCCCCAAGAACAAGGAATATCCAACCTGAAATGCCAGTAGTGCTAAGGTTGAAAAGCTCTGCTCTATCATCAACCCACGCTTAGGAATGAGGGATGGGTAGAGTCTGCCGGGATGTTTCTGTTTGTCCCAGGGTTTAATTAGAAGCCGTATATAAGAGCCCTTAGCCTAGGGTCTGGCACACAGTAGGTGCTTAATAAACATTTGCTGGGTTTGAGGATAAAGCTTGCTTGATGGGGGCTACCACATATACTCTGTTTTTAAAATGTGGTGGAGAAGAACTCACCACCTGCTTCCTGTCTTTCCAAGCGAGCACTTTCTGTTTCATCCTCTTCATCAGTGATCATTCTCATGGTGGCGTCTTACAGGAGAGGTTCTGAAGCCAGAGCCAAAATCAGATGTGATTCCACTGTATCACTAGTGCCAAAACTTTCTTTCTTTTTCTTTTTTTCTTTCTTTCTTTCTTTTTTTTTTTTTTTTTAGAGAAGGGTCTCACTCTGTCGTCCAGGCTGGAGTGCAGTGGTGTGATACCATGGCTCACTGCAGTCTCAAACTCCTGGGCTCAAGATGTTCTCCTGCCTTAGTCTCCCAAGTAGCTAGGACTACAGGTACATGCCACTACACCCCATTAAGTTTTTTTTTTTACTTTTTCTAGAGATAGGTCTTGCTTTGTTGCCCAGGTTGTTCTCCAACTCCTGGCTTCTAGTGATCCTCCCACCTTGGCTTCCCAAAGTGCTGGGATTACAGGTGTGAGCCACCAGACCCAGCCCTAGTACAGAAACTTTCTAATTCGGATTCAAAACTAACAACTGTTAAGCTCTCCATGGACAATCTTCTCTTGCACCACATGATTTCTGCAAAAGGAACTGTCACAAACACAAATTCTACTTCCCCCTAACAGGCTGGATCTGAAATTGGAGTTCATGAGTCCAAGGCAAGGGAGTTGCAAGGTGGTTAGCCCGCACAGCCTAGAAAACTCTCAAGGCCCACAAAAGCAAGAAAATTGCTTTTAAATGAAAGAAATATTTTCATTTCACTTCAACCCCTAATGCATCACATAACTCTTAACATCATTTCTGGTCCAACTGAAATATTTGAATCCAAATAACCCTTAAGTCATTTGGACCCTGTTCAAATGTGAATTCATCTCTTTAATCATTCTTCCTCTTAGTTTTGAAATAAAGACTAATATTGAAAGTTAAGAGTCTATTTGTTAATTTTTTTATTTAATATTTTTTAATATAGGTTTGGTCACCATTGTCTTCTTCCCCATCATTACTTTCTCATCATCGTCTGGAAGTTCCTAAACTTGTCTTTTTCTATCTTTTAAATGTCCCTTCATTTAAGTATTGTGGATAGTGGGCAGACTGAATAATAATTGATATGATTAATATTCAGAGTTTATAAGTTTTATGAAAAGACCTTTTTATTCCAAGGGAAGGGTTGTGATGTTTTGGCAGCATATGGTGTCACAGTGACTGAGTCAAATGTAGAGTAACCCAATGGAGAGACATAGCATGTCTTAACCATACTTACCCCGAGAGGGAGTCACACATATAACCATCTATTTAGATATATCCAGAGAAGGAAAGGAATTTTGGCATCTTTTTGTTTCACATCTGTCTTGGGAGCTTTTGTGAATTGAAATGTGGACTTGGTGTATCTGTATGAAATGGAGTAAAACACATTAATGCTCAGAAGTGCAGCACCTTCTCCTTGAAATTCTCATCTGCTAGAACAGCTGTAATAGAAGACAAGACTATACGAGGATCCAAAAATGGCAAATACACAGCCCATCCACCACTCTCCATGGCCCTGCTCATGGCAGACATTATCAGTCGATCACAGCACCTTTTCCCCTCCCCACATAGAGAACCCAGACTTACCGAGTCACAATATTTGCCCCAAACCATTCAGGCAGTCACTGCCAAGTGATGTCAGAGTAGGCATGCAAAATAGAAATAATTTTTAACCTCTATTAGGTAAAGAAGGATATACTTAGAAGAGCATGGAAAGGTCGTCACCACCATACTCTTTTCCAGAAACCTCTCCAGTGCTGCAAATCTCACTCAACTGCCCTGAATAATTGAGAGCTCAGCCAGCTCATTCGCCCAAAGGTTTGGAAGAGAAGAGGGATAAGCTGGCTTTGCTTTCTACATGGCAATTTGGTTTGAAAACTTGCTTCAGAGTTACTGAGTGCGTAGAAACATATAAATTGAGTGAATTCACCTTTTGTTTACAATTTTGTTTTGCTTTTTTTGAGATGCGGGATATCTCCTGCTCTGCTGCCCTGGCTGGTGTGCAATGGCACAATCTCGGCTCACTGTACCTCCACCTCCCAGGTTCAAGTGATCTTCCCAGCTAAGTCTCCCAAGTAGCTGGGATTACAGGTGCGCACCACCACACCTAGCTAATTTTTGTATTTTTTGTAGGGACAGGGTTTTGCTACGTTGCCCAGGCTGGTCTCAAATTCCTGAGCTCAAGTCATCCGCTCACTTTGGCCCTGCAAAGTGCTTGGATTACCGGTGTGAGCCACCATGCTAGGCTTGACCTTATTTTTAAATACAGCCTGAATCCATAGTTTTAAGCAAAATGTAGATTTTATTTGTATTTATTTGTAGTTTTCCTCTTGAAATCATATAAGATATACTCTCTATGTAAAACAAAACAAAAGCCCTACGACTACTGTTTTTCCTCCTTGTACTTCCAGTGTTATTACTACAGGGATTTTTTTTTCCCAAAGAAGTCCCTAGTACCACTTTATCCATGAGGCCTCAGTCTGAAGTGGGGCTTTAAAAACAACCAGAACAAAAATCAATTCTACCATTTTATAATTTGCTCGGTGAGATGGGGAAAAAGTATATGATTTTCAAGTACTTTCTACATTCTTGACTAAAAACGGCAGGTTTTTTTTTCTTTTCTTTTCTTTAAGCAAATGCAAATCTCTGGGTACTTACTGTAAGAGGATTTTAGTCATTGGAGACATTTAAAAAAAGATCTCAAGCGAGAATTTTTCTTCACATTTTTTTCGAAGGGATATTTACCCTAGAAAATGCTACATTTAGAAAAATTGTGCCTTAGATGACAACAAGCCCACTAAGTTTTGCTGATTTGAGGTTGGCGGCGGGAGAGTGGGGTGGAGGAGGTTGGAGGCTGTGTGAAGAGAATTCTATTTACCCATGAGCCAAGCATGATTTTGGAGTTCATTTTCATTCATTTACTTTCATTTATTCATTCATTCATTCAATCAATCAACAAACACATACTGAGGGTCTGCCATATGCAGAGCGCTGTGCTAGGCAACAGAACTATAGCCCTGAACGATACACTGTCTTCAGCTTCCCAACCCCTCTCAAGCAGGTATTGCCAGAGAATGACACCCTAATGTCCCAAGACGGCAGTTCTCAGTAGGGGGCAGGGAACTTGGACAACGTCAGGAAACAGTCTTTGGTTGTCACAACTTGGGGATGGTGCTGCTGGCATTTAGTTGGTAGAGACCAGAGATGCTACTAAACATCCTACAATACACAGGACAGCCCCCACAATAAAAAAGTCTCCAGCCCAGGCTGGGTGAGGTGGCTCACACCTGTAATCCCAGCGCTTTGGGAGGCCGAGGAGGGTGTATCACGAGGTCAGGAGTTCGAGTCCAGGTTTAGTAGAAACCCTGTCTCTACTAAAAATACAAAAATTAGCTGGACATGGTGGTTCACACCTGTAATCCCAGCTACTCAGGAGGCTGAGGCAAAATAATCGCTTGAACACAGGAGGTGGAGGTTGCAGTTAGCTGAGATCGTGCCACTGCACTACAGCCTGGGTGAAAAAGAATTCTGCAGACCAAATGTCAGTAGTACAGACCCTGCCCAGGCCAGGAGACTTTGGGTGGCTGAGGCAGGATGATCGCTTGAGGCCAAGAGTTCAAGACCAGCCTGGAAAACATAGCAAGACCCCCATCTCTACCAAAAATAAAAAATTAGCCAGGCTTGGCGAGGTACACAGGTAGTCCCAGGTACTTGGGAGGTTGAGGTGGGAGGGCTGCTTGAGCCAGGAGTTGGAGGCCCTTAGGGAGCTATGATCACACCACTACACTCCAGCTCCAACCTGGGAGACAGAGTAAAAACACAACAACAAAAATCTTAGATGCCTAAGGCATCTAAGATATGTAATGAATTAACTTCTAGCTAATGGCTCTAGATAAGCACCATCCTTAGGTGAACGGAGATAGTAGTAACTCAATTCATTTTCAGTCAGGATTTCTTTCATCATGGAACTCTGATTGAGACAGTACCATGGCTACTCAGCGCGTGGTCCATGGGACCGGCATCTCCTGGGAACTTGCTGGAAATGCAGAGTTGGCCTGGTGCAGTGGCTCACGCCTATAATCCCAGCACTTTGGGAGGTAAAGGTGGGTGGATCACTTGAGGTCAGGAGTCCGAGACCAGGCTGGCCAACATGATGAAACCATGTCTCCACTAAAAATACAAAAAAAAAGAAAAAAAATGGGCATGGTGGCAGGCACCTGTAGTCCCAGCTACTTGAGACGCTGAGGCACGAGAATCGCTTCAGCCTGGGAAGTAGAGGTTGCAGTGAGCCAAGACCGTACCACTGCACTCCAGCCTGGGCAACTGATCGAGACTCTGTCTAAAAAAAAAAAGAAGAAGATGCTTTGTGTCTGGAGTCCAGTGAGTGAAGAGTGATGGAGCTGAGAATGGTGAGGCCAGCAGGACATGAGGGACTTTATTCTAGGAGCAAGTGAGAATGGTTCTGCCGGACTTGATCCCCAACGCCTTATCTGGTGTGGCACAGGCAGGGGAGCCGTTTGCGACCCTGGGACAGGGTGAGGCTGTTCTAAGCAGCTGAGAGAACTGGTCAGACCAGGGTCGGAATCCCATGAATGATAATTGTCCCAGGTGACCCAAGTCTGCTGTGAGAGCAAGAACAATGCTGATGGGGCCGCATGGCTCCCCCACCCCGCTGACTTAAGGCTACAGAGTCATTATGTCAATATATTTTTGTACAGATTTTGTAGTTTATGACACATTCTGGCAACGTTTAGATGCAATTTCAATGAGCCAGAATGTAGTACTGTAAACCCAAAACTGGATATCCCTTAAAGCTGTTAGAATCTGGCAGGAGACCTGCTCCCAATTACAAGCACAGTTTCCAACTTCACTGTTCCCATCCTCAAAGCACTGAAAACAAAATCCATTTTTAATGAGGGACTACCAAACACTTTGCATTCTATTAATGTCCCCTGTAGGCTTCCAAGCACCAGTATTCTTCACACACAAGAGTCACCCCCGCTACCTGATTACCAGGGCAAGGGAGCGTCTGCAGATTTCCCTCGCCAGCAAGTATGACAACCGAATGAATGGCCACTCATTCTGTTGTCATCCTCCTCGATGTCTATCAGCACGTGGATGGCCTATGGGGCTGGGTGGGGATTCAGGTTCAAAAGAAGTCATTTGCTCACACAAAAAGGATACAGTCGGCCGCCTGTCTCCCTAGCATACGACTCAGCTTATAAACCATCCATTATCCGCTAGGCAACTGGCAAATTTGAACTTGGCCGACGCCGAAGCAGAACGATGAGATTCAAGTTAGAAGTGGGAGAAAGAAAGTACAAAGAGGAAGCAGACGGTTTTCCAACCTGTAAGAACATGTTGTATTTACCAGACCCCGGTACAAAAGCCAAACTCTGTTCCCGTTGTTTGTCTTCTGCTCGGGGCCTGGGTTATGTTTGGTGCAAATAGGACAGTGCACCCCCTCACTTCCATCTGATGATTGGCGTATTGTTTAGAGCCGATGAGGGGTAATCTTGTGCTCTGGAGGAAGTTGGCAAGAAAGTTTAATTCTATAAAAAGAAACGCGCGGTCAGGATTCGGTTTCCTATTCTGAGTCAAGGCAGAGGAGAGAGTCAGAAATTCCAACCCAGAGGGTCAGGACGGGCTCCAGGACCTCTTGAATCACATCTGAAACATGTTCCCCATGCTCCTTTCTCCTCCCTGTTCTTACAACTGGCCAACTGGGATTACACAACTCGCACTAATTTTATCCCACACGCGGCTGTTTCTTATTAGGAGTCCGTACCTTTTTTTTTTTTTTTTTAACTGTGCCATGTCATCTCCCTTGAATCAGGTGAGTAATTCCACTTCTTAACAGGGAGATTCTGTTCATTCTCTTGGCTGGACTCAAGAAATGTGCACTTAACTTTTTCTTAAAGCGTGAACCTTCATGTGTCTAACCCTGTAGTTTGCCTTTCTCTCTCCCAGTCTCGTCTTTCCCCTTCTGAGGAGCTCTGCTCCGCCACAACCAACAGAAAAGTGAACACTGCAGTCAATCAACAGAGCGTTTTTGGTCACCCAATACCCGACAACTGTTTCTAGAGGGTTTTGTTTTCTCCCCCACCAAACTGGTGCTTTTTTTTTTAACTGAATTCACCAGATGTTTTGGCAGCGCATAAAACCTGGCTTTCCTGCCTTCCAAGAGGATGAAATTGGATCCAAATCACAGCACGTTGCCTCGGCTTCACCAACCAAGTGCTTAATGGTTCTTGAGAATAATGCAAAGATTGAGATCAGTTTTTCCTTAGGCGTTGGGACTATCATATCCAGGTGTTAGCATTTTCTGGCCTTCAGCGCCTTGCCGTGTTTCTAGGGAAACCCCAGATTCATGAGTGTGAGTGGGTTTCCCTACTGTTACCTTTCTTCATCATTTCGAGTTTGCTGGCTGTGTATCAGAAACTGCAAAACCACACCCCGAAACCCCTCAGTGGAGGGTGAAATGCAACAGTGGTACACGCACGATTCAATCACATCTGGGGGAAGATGGCTATGTAATTCCAATTCAGTCTTTGCAATTCCAGGCCTCCCTGAGCCAGAGGGAGAAGTAGGACTCCTTCATCAGCCTCCAGTCCCCTCTCCCCCATGCCCTGTTTGGCTTAGCACAAGCCCGAGCGTGCCATGCCACCTCGCCAGACCTTGCCAAAATCCGTGAATGGCACAGAACGCACATTAAACAGATGGAATGCAACATACATGTAAAGAAATAAGAGCTTTGCCAGGAAAGTTGGCAGCAGCTTCAGAATGCTTTAAACAGTGTGGGGAGGGGGGGTAGGGAGAGGGAGCCCAGAGTCGGCGAGGCTGCCTCCTTCTCCAGAGCTGTTTCTTTTACAGCCATGACCTGTTTTGCCAGTCAAGATAAATACAGTGTTAAATGCCCCCCTTTTACTGGCTCCTGGTACCTTGGCAATGCAGTTTGAAATATGACCTGCTCTCATTGGAAAAATGTCCTTTTAAGTGAGTGGAAAGGAGGTACTCCTTCTAGCCAGCAAGTAGGAAGGTGGTAGATGGCGGAGTCTGCTGAACACAGGCACACTCAGGAAATAGAAGGAGCCACCATGGAGTCAATACTGCTTGTTTATAAGCCATTGCCTTTAGAAAGTTCGTCACAGACACAGAGCCACGACTTGGGAGCATGGAGCTCAATGTCAAGGCTTCTCTGTCACCTTTGGCTTCAGCAAGGAACCATTGTTGGTTCCTTGGGCAGCCCAGGCTGGCGTGGTGGCTCATGCCTGTAATCCCAGCACTTTGGGAGGCCGAGGTGAGAGGATCACGAGATCAAGTGATCGAGACGATCCTGGCCAGCATGGTGAAACCCCATCTCTACTAAAAATATAAAAATTAGCTGGGCGTGGTGGCCTGCACCTGTACTCCTAGCTACTCGGGAGGCTGAGGTAGGAGAGTTGCTTGAACCCGAAAGGCGGAGGTTGCAGTGAGCCAAGATGGCACCACTGCACTCCAGCCTGGCGACAGAGCAGACCCCCATCTCAAAAAAAAAAAAAAGAAAAAAAGAAAGAAACGCCAGCCCTGGGTGGCTGGCTATTTCACAAGGCATCTCTGGACAGCCAGGCCTTTCCTTCAGAAGAAGGAAAAGAACAGTGCTAACCAGGTGCAGCCACAGGTCCAGCCCACTCGGGTCATTTGGTTTTGCCGGACCCCACAGCCACAGGACAGTCGGTAAACACAGAAGCTACTTCCCGTACACATGAGAAGCTAGATGGATCTGCCCAAAAGATTTGCCATCACAGCAGACGTTCATGAAGCAGTTTCAGCATGCCAGGCACACACCAGGCATAGCTAATGAATCATCCCCCTAACTCCCGAGGTGGGCAAAGCACTACCTCTGTTTCCCATATTAAGAATCTGAGGCTCAGAGAGGTTGAGTAACTTGTCCAAGATTTCACAGCTGTTCAAGGGGAAGCTGGAATTTGAACACAAGTCTGTCTGGTTGACTGGGCAAGGTGGCTCACGTCTATAATCCCAGCACTTTGGAAGGCAAAGCCAGGTGGAACACTTGAGATCAGGAGTTCAAGGCCAGCCTGGCCAACATAGTGAAACCCCGTCTCTACTAAAAATATAAAAATTAGCCGGATGTGGGGGAGTGCACTTGTAATCACAGCTACTCAGGAGGCTGAGCAGGAGAATCACTTGAACCCGGGAGGCGGAGGTTGCAG
>NW_016107374.1:5186255-5207073 GCF_001604975.1 Cebus imitator | reverse complement strand
GAAGTTCTCGTGTTGCGTTTCTCAGCTCCATCAATTCACTTATATTCCTTTCTATTTTGTCCATTCTTGTTAGCATTTCGTCAAATCTTTTTTCAAGGGTCTTAGTTTCTTTGCATTTGGTTAGAACACGTTCTTTAAGTTCACAGAAGTTTCTTACTACCCGCCTTCTGAAGTCTGATTCTGCCATTTCATCACACTCGTTCTCCATCCAACCTTGTTCCCTTGCTGGTGAGGAGCTGTGATCCCTTGCAGGAGGAGAGGTGTTCTGGTTTCGGGTCTTTTCATCCTTTTTGCGCTGGTTTCTTCCCATCTTTAAGGATTTATCCACCTGTCGACTTTGTAGTTGCTGGCTTTCAGACTGGGTCTCAAATCTTTCAGATTGATGTTCTGTTTGTTGATGATGAGGTTATTTCTGTTTCTTGGTTTTCCTTCTGACAGTCTGGCCCCTCTGCTGTAGGTCTGCTGAGGTTCACTCCTGGCCCTGCTTGCCTGGGGATCACCTGCAGCAGCTGCTGAACAGTAAGGGTTGTTACCAGTTTTCTTCTTCTGCTATCTTTGTCCCAGAAGGATACCCGCCTAGTGTCAATCTTATCTCTCCTTTATGAGGTGTCTCTTTGGATATATAAGGATCAGGGAGCTGCTTGAGGAGACGGTCTCTTCTTTATAGGAGCTCCAATGGTGAGCTGTGAGCTCTTACGGAGGCATGTCTATTGGATTTAAGGCTCATCTTAATCCAAGATGATCTCATCTCAAGCTCCTTAATTATTTATATCTGCAAATATCATCTTCCTTTCCTTTTCTTTTCTTTTAGAGATGGAGTCTTGATCTGTCGCCCAGGCCAGAGTGCAGTGGTGCCATCAAGGCTCACTGCAGCCTCAACCTCCCAGGATCAAGCTATCCTCCTGATTCAGCCTCCTGAGTAGCCAGGTCCACAGGCATGCGCCACCATGCCCAGCTAACCTTTTTACTTTTTGTAGGGATGGGTTCTCCTTGTGTTCCCCAGGCTGGCATCTAACTCCTGGCCTCAAGTGATCCTCCTGCCTCATCTCCCAAAGTGCTGGGACTACAGGTGTGAGCCACCATACTTGGCCTCTTTTTTCTAAATAAGCTCACATCCTCAGGTTCTAGGAATTTGAACTCGGATCTTTTGGGAGGCCATTTTTCAGCCTACCATGCAGAAAGATGCCAGTGGCACATGAGGTGATTCATTCAATAAGAGTCTTTCCAATTTTGCAGATCTGCAGGGATCATTATAGAATTTTTAAAAATTTTCCCCCATTCCATATCCTTTTTTGAAACCCATGAGTATCATAACCAATATTTAAGAAACTCTCACCAAATCCTGCCACTTACTAAGTGTCATGTGGTCCTCACAGGTACCCTGTGATAGAGATACTGTTCTTCCTCACGGGACAGAGGAAGAAAATCAAACTATGGGAAGTTAAGGGCCTTGTCCAAGATCTCCCAGCCAGGAATGGGTAAAGGTAGGATTGAACTTTCAATCTTTCAGGATCTGGAGTCTTGAGTTTTTATGCAGGATACTAAAATGCCTTTTCTTGGAAATGTAGGACTTGGTTAAGAAGCTGTGGTTTGGAAGGAAGTGGAGGTCTGGGGTGATGGGACAATTTATACTATGTTTAGCAAAGAATTATTCTGGCACAGAATTTCCAGATAGGCTGAAAGCAGACTTTTGATTGGGAAGGTAATCCACAAGTTGGTTCACCTGATGAAGCTGAGGACCACTCCTCCCTCAGTGCTCATGTGCTCTCTTTCTCTCTGTCTCTGTCTCTGTCTCTCTCTCTCTCTCTTTCTCTCTCTCTCCCTATCTCTCTCAGCTGAAATTGAGACACCAGGAAGTTGGAGGTAAATGAGAAAATGTCCATTTTCATTGTCTCACAGATTTCAGTTCAGTAACATCTGCCAATCATATATTCTTATCGCAGGGATATTTCATTTTTTGCTGTGCAATCCTCTGATTCAAGAGACTGGGTAGATGGAAGGTAAAACCAGAGATGATCACTTGAGGATGGCTGCAAATGGCAGGTGACTTCTCCTGGCATCTGACAACCATATCCACCAATTCAGGTTCCATGGTGAACAAGATTTAATTTCTCTTACAGTCAGAGCTGCTGAGGGCTAAGTGCTTAGAGCTTCTCAGCAGCCCTGTGAAGTCAGATCAATAATGACCTGATCTGGTACTCAGGGAAGCCAAGTCATCTACTCAGAACTGGAGACTGGCAAGCGCTAGGATCCCCCCAGGTAGCCTGAGTTCAGAGTCTGAGATCTTAGTTGCTGCAATACGCTCTCCAAGCCCATGTCTCAAGAATTGCCACTGCTTCAATGAAAGAAAATACAGATAAAGCAAAGAAGAAATTCACTCATTCATTCACTCACTCATTCATTCATTCATTCATCTGTCCCTATAGTGTCTGCACTATGTGCCAAGAAACCCAACAGGAAAATCTCTTCATCCATGTGTGTGCCCCTGAGTCTGTGTGGGACAGGAACCTTGCCCGACTCTGGGATTATGAAGTTATGGTCCCTACCTTCCAGAGATTAAGAGTGGAATATATATCAATTAATCCAGGATAGTGTGGCAAATGCAAGAGAGACCAAGAGAGAGACAGGCCAGCAGGGATTCCTGGAGGAGACACTTGAGTTGAGATTTGAGAGAGGAGGTAGATGTCAGCCAGAGAAGGAAGGGTTGGCCCACATTTTATTTATTTATTGAGATAGAGTCTTGCTCTGTTGTCCAGGCTGGAATGCAGTGGCATGATCTCGGCTCACTGCAACTTCTACCTCCTGGGTTCAAGTGATCCTCCCACCTCAGTCTCTCAAGTGGCTGGGACTGCAGGCACACACCACCACACCCAGATAATTTTTGTGTTTTTAGTAGAGACGTGGTTTCATCATGTTGGCCAGGCTGGTCTCAAACTCCTGACCTCAAGTGATCCGCCCACCTTGGCCTCCCAAAGTGCTGGGATTACAGGCATGAGCCACCGCACCCGGCCTGGTCCACATTTTAGGTGGTGGGTTGATGTTCAGATGTTCAGCAGGCACACACCAATGTGACTGTCCCAGGTTAAACATTTGATTACCTCCATATTGACTGGCAGACAGTGAGGGCCCAGAGCCCACCGAGTGGCCCCCTCCCCACCTCCTGTCTCTTGGATCTCTGTCCACTTCCCCATGATGCCAACACTAAAGTGTTAATTTCCGGCACAGCAGGAAGCTCTGGGACTCTGCCCCATTCCTGCTCTTTAGTCCCCTCCAGTTGGTGCTAGTGCCCTATAGGGTGAGACGTATTTTGATTTTTTTTAATTTCTGGGCTAAGGAGCAGTTGAGTAAGATGGCACATAGGCCTGGGACATGCTGGCGGTCACCATGGCTGGAAAACAGGAAGCCACAGAGGTGCTGGAGATGAGGCTGCAAGACTCAGAATGAGTCCCTGGGGAAGGACCTTGTGTGACATACGTGAGAGAAGAGACTTTACCTTGAGGAGAACCTGGAGACACTGGGGTTTTTGTAAGCATGCTATTTTTTATTGATGTGTAATTGTACATAGTATAACGGACTCTTCTTAAGTCTACAGTTTGATGAGTCTTGACAGGCGTATATCCCCGTGTGGCTGTCACCCCTCCACAGTTATAGATATACAACATTTCTGTTCCTCCAGAAACTTCGCTCTGCCCCTTCCATGGGAGATTTTAAGCAGGGGATGGCATGGCTGAACTTTGTGTTTTTCAAATTTGCATTTGGAAAATTGTTTTGACCGTTTCTTGAGCCCCTCTTGCGTGCTGCACACTGTTCTGGCTGTAGAGAAGAGGGATGAGCACATTCTGGTGGAGGAGCTCCCTTTTGGGGGAAAGGACGAAGGCAGTCAATGGTGTGCAGAACCAGCTTGATGGGCACGTACCCTGTGCCCATCGGGGGACCATGGGCTTGGTTTAATGCTCTGCCGTCACCATATTTAAATTCTTAATAGTTTTTGGATGAGGGGCTCTGTAATGGGACCCATGAACAAAGCAACTAGACCTGATGTTCCAAAGGAAATTAACAGGAGCCGAGAGAAAGAGATGATATAGAGGGTCTGAAAGAGAAGATCCTCTAGGGAGGAGCGAGGAAAGAAGTCAGCCAGGTGACGAGTGAAGGTTGCAAGAAGGAATCGCTTCCCTCAAATTCTCTGTTTAGTGACAAGCATAAGATAGTGGAGACATTTCATATCTGCCGCTGTTCTTATAACTCTACCCACAGCCCCAGTAAATGTATATGGGCTCAATTAATTACAATGACTAGCACATCTGACAAGCCAAATATTAGCTCGCGAGAACTGAGTACACTTATAAGTATTAAGTACAGACACAAATAATTAACAATAAGCTCGCTGGCGTTATTATCTTCTAATTAACTATAGAAAAAAATTCAAACCTTAGTCCAGAGCAAAATGAAAACAAAAGGAAAGCAAGACCTCTGTCAGCTTTAGAAACGGAGGCGGTATAAGGAACAGAGAGAGGGCTCGGTGGATTTTCATCTGCGCTGATGATGAATTTCATCAGCTTCCTTTGCTGACGTCAAAGCCAAAATAAGTGCCTTGGTGCCTGTTTCTCCTGCTGGGGCCAGATGTCCAATGGGAAGAGTTTGGCAGAAGATAAACTGGAGGTCTGATTACTAGAGGCAGGAGGAGCAAGGTTGGCATTGCCCTGGAGAAATCCATCTCTATCATCCTCAGACAGACCGTTTGTCGCTGGAATTTGGAACAAAGAGAAGTTTCATTGAAAGGAATCCAGTCGTCTCTTGGCAATTGGGTCTTCTTCCTGAAAGGAATCCTGAAGTTGGGCAGTTCAACTAAAAACCCAAAACTAAACACCTGAGCTGCCATGATATTATTGCCAGTAAATATTTCTAAAGCCAGGGGATCTAAAAACAGTTTTCCTGACTGATGTTCTTCCATATACTATTAGGCTGATACAAAAGCGATTGTAGTTTTGCCATTACTTCTAATGTGAGAAGGAAGTGTCTGCAATTATCTGAAAACCTTGGTTCTAAAGTCTCTAGTTCGGTTCAAATGATGTGGCTTTGCTGCTTTGGGCTCCCTAGTTCTCTGGATACCGCGGAAGCCCTTGTCTGCATTGTGTTAACGCCTTGTTACCTTTGGTGGCCTTTGTAACTCACTGCAAATCACATGGGAACCTTAATAGCTTCTCCCTTGCTCAGCTTCTTTTTAGCTCCTGATCAGCTCCTGCAGGGGAACACACTATCCCCACCTTGATCATAATTGTGGCTGCCATTATTCTGTGCTAACTACAGGCAGGCTCTGTGCTCAGAGCTCTGCCCGCGTTATCTTACTTAATCTTCCCGATAGGAAACTGTGTTGGCTGTACCTGCAGAGTGTATTCAGAGCCCAACCACTTCTCACCACTCCGTGCCACCTTGCTGGTCCAAGCTCCGGTCTTCTCTCACCTGGATTACTGCAGGAGGCTCCTCACTGGCCTCCCTGCTGCTGCCCTTGTCTGTCTGTGGTCTATTTTTCAACACAGCAGACTGAATGATGCATTTGAAATACAAGTCAGCTCAGGTCATAAACCTCCAAGGGCTCCCCATCTGGCTCAAAGTTGAATCCAAAACTCCTCCTCTCGCCCTGGCGCGCACTGGTCCAGGCACTCCGGTCTCTCTGCGTTTTCATGAATGGGGCCAAATAATCCTGCCTGAGGGCCTGTGTACTCCCTGTTCCTTCGTCGCAAGATACCCACGTGATTCATCCCCTCTCTTCTTCCAGGCTTTGTTCAAATGCCATCTTCTTAGCGGAGCCTATCGTGACCATGCTATTCAAAAATTTCAGTCTTTAGGCCAAGCACGGTGGTTCACACCCATCACCCAGCACTCTGGGAGGCCAAGGCAAGGGGATCACTTGAACCCCCCGGAGTTCAAGACCAGCTTGGGCAACATGGCGAAACCCCATCTCTACCATAAATAAATAAATAGCTGGGCATGGTGGCACGTGCCAAGACCCCATCTCTATAATAAATAAATAAATAAATATCTGGGCATGGTGGCACACACCTGTAGTCCCAGCTACTCGGGAGGCTACAGTTAGGGGATCCCTTGAGCCCAGCAATTCATGCAGTAAGCCATGACTGTGCTACTGAACTCCAGCCTGTGTGACAGAGCAAGACCCTCTCTCTAAAAAATAAATAAGAAAATCCAGCCTTTCCCTCAGCCCTCCTGTTCTACCTTTTCTCATAAAACATATCACCATCTATTTTATAATTACTTATTATGTTTACTGTTGTTTGTTTTACTAACCACTAAGAACAGCATGGCCATAGGTGTACAATAAATATTTACTGAATGAATGAGTGAATGAATAAATGAATGAATGAATGAATAAAAGAATGACCCATGAAGTATGTCCTATAATCAGTTCCACATTACAGAGGAAGAAACTGAGGGGTCATAAGCGTTTCCCTAACCCTTTACCTTTCCCAAGATAAGTTAGTTACTGCCAGAGTTGGGACTTCAGCCCAGGTCCTATATGCAAGGTTATTTACCTTCTATGTTTGCAGCAATTGTAAGTTAAGCCCATTCTTTATCATAGGCTACTGTTCAGTAAAAGCCCATTTCAAGACCCTGCTTACCTTGCAAGACCTGGTCTGACATTTGACCAATTCAGCGTTAATACCCATTCTGTTAGGAATCTTAGGAATCATCAGAATTGTTGATTTTCCACAAGTGCAATACAAGATTTTTACATGAGAAATTCTGAATTAATCATTTAATTAATGTATTTTGTTTATTGATTTATTTTGTTTGAGACACGGTCTCACTTTGTCATTCAGGCTGGAGTGCAGTGGTGCACTCATGGCTTACCGCAGCCTCAACTTCCCAGGCTCAGGATCCTCCTACCTTAGCCTCCTGAGGAGCTGGGACTACAGGTATGCACAATCATGCCCGGCTAATTTTTGTACTTTTTGTAGAGAGGGGATCTTGCCACATTGCCCAGGCTGGTCTCGAACTCCTGGACTCAAGTGATCTGCCCACCTTAGTCTCCCAAAGTGCTGGGATTATAGGCATGAGACAGCACACCCAGCCCTGATTAATGCATTTTGAATAACAGTTTCCCCAAATTCACATGTAATAGAAATATTTGTTGCTCTGGGACAAATAGGTGACAGAGGGAAAAAAGGGATATTTGGAATAGTCTAAAATTAGAAGTGGAATGTCAGCAGATATTTTTTAAGTGTAGATAAGACAATTACATAGTAATTATCTTCATCTATGTACTGAACTGCCTAGACTCAGGGGACATAATTGAGAAACTCAGGGGAAGTTTTTCCCACTCATTGCATGTCCTCTATGGTCAGGAGACTAGCCTTCTGCAACTTTAAAGGAAAATCTTGACAAATTACACATAAAATTACCATAGGACCTCACAATTCCACTCCTACATATACACCCCAAATAACTGAAAACAGGCTTTCAAACAAAAACTCTTACAAGAATGTTCATAGTAGAATTACTTATGGTAACTAAAAGATACAAACATCCAAAATGTCCAACACCCAATGAATGGATCAACAAATTGTGGTCTATCCATACAATGGATTATTATTCAGCCATAAAAAGGGGCATGGTGCGATGGCTCACGCCTGTAATCCCAGCACTTTAGGAGCCCAAGGTGGGAGATCACCTGAGATCAGGAGTTCAGGACCAGTCTGGCTAACATAGTGAAAACCCATTTCTACAAAAAATACAAAAAATTAGCCAGGCATGGTGGCAGGCACCTGTAATCCCCCGCTACTTGGGAGTCTGAAGCAGGAGAATTGCTTGAACCTGGGAGGCAGAGGTTGAAGTGAGCTGAGAACATACCACTGCACTCTAGCTTGGGCGACAGTGAGACTCTGTCTCAAAAAAAAAAAAAAAAAAAAAAAAAAAAAAAAAAAAAAAAAAAAAAAAAAAAAAGAGGCATGAACCGCAGATGCGTGCTACAACATGGATGAGGCTTGAAAACATGGTGTGGAGTGAAAGAAGCCAGACACAAAAGGCCACATGTTATATGATTTCATTTATATGAAATGTCCATGACGGGCCAAACCAATGAGACAGAAAGCAGATTAGTGATTTTCAGTGGCTGCGGTAGGGAAAGATTGGGGAGTGACTGTTTAATAGACATAAGGTTTCTGTTTGGGGTGATGAGAATGTTCTGGAACGAGATAGTGCTGATGGTTGCGCAATATTACCAATGTACTGAATACCAATAAATCATATAATTTAAAGTGGTACATTTTATGTTATGTGCATTTTCCCAGTTTTTTTTTTTTTATTTTGAGATGATCTCTCCTGTTGCCTTGGCTAAGAGCGCAGTGGCACAATCTCAGTTCACTGCAACCTCCACCTCCCATGTTCAAGCGATTCTTCTGCCTCAGCCTCCTAAGTAGCTGGGATTACAGGCACATGCCACCACGCCCGGCTAATTTTTTGTATTTTTAGTAGAGACAGGGTTTCACCATATTGGCCAGGCTGGTCTCGAACTCCTGACCTCATGATCCTCCCACCTCAGCCTCCCAAAGTGCTGGGATTACAGGCGTGAGCCACCATGCCTAGCCCCCAATTTTTTACAAAAGTAAATTTTTAAATTCTGGCCTTGGCCCCAGGATGTTTTAACTTGGCTCTGATGTAGTAGGCAGGTAGCTAAGGAGTAGGTCCCTTCGTGGCAATTATTAACTAGGAAGAGCTATGATGTATCAGACTAGGCTGTGTAACAAGCTTGCATGTGTGGCTGGCTTATATTGCCAGTCCTGCGGAGTCAAGGCCTGATCTTCCCTTTCTTCAGAAATGGTGACATATCTAGTACAATGCTATTCTGACAAGCTGAAAAGCCCATTTCTTTCTTTCTTTCTTTCTTTCTTTTTTTTTAATTACCAAAGCCATATGCCCTGTTGTAAAACATCTAAACAACATAGAAGGTTGCGGTGAGCCGAGATCGCGCCATTGCACTCCAGCCTGGGTAAACAAGAGCGAAACTCCATCTCAAAAAAAAAAAAGGGCATCTCTCATCTTACCATTTTTATCCTTGGGTTTAACTGCCACCATCGACAACCTGGTGTGTATCCTTTCAGACCTTTCTCTACTCATGTACGAAGATCTACACATAAATGTGCATATCATTGTTGAAGTTTTGGGGCTTTTTTACAAAAATGAACTCATACTATATATATGAGTTGCAACTATATATACTATACATACTATATATATAGTGCACATATATATACACACATAGATGTCTGCAACTTGCTTTTTTTGAACTCAATATCATATCAGAAAAACCTTTCCACAGGAATACGTATAGATTACCTGTTTCTTCTTAATGGCTACGGAGCACGGATATATGACAATTTATTTAACCAGTCCACTCTCGTCAGATAATTATCTTGCTTCCAATTTTTCACCATTGCAAACCAGGCTGTGAGGAACACCCTGTTCGTATATTCTTGCATACTGGTGGGAGTTTTCCTGTGGGAGTGATTCCTAGAAGTGAAATGGCTGGGCTGAAGTAAAATTCTTTCTTTTCTTTGACTTTTTAACAGCACATCAGTTCGGGACACAAACGTATATTGTCTCTGGCCTCAGAACAAAAAAGCTAGAACTTTGAGCTTGAGATCGGGCTTTGCTTAACTCGGCATTCACCCTGCATCCTGCAACCATAGCTATTTTCATTCATTTTATAAGCTCACTGTCTCCAGAATGACTCCAGCAGAGGGAAAAGAAATCAGGTCTTTCTGTGCCATTCTTCAAACATTTAGAGGAAATTGATTTTCCACATGGGCTGTAGCCAAGTGAGGGATGCGCCGGCACAAGAGTCCCCGTGACAGGCTATTACTACTAACACTTGCAACAATTAGGCTCAACCCAACTTGAGATATTTTATTAGCAAGTGTAATTCCTCATCAGGTGAATATTGCGAATTGCCAAAATCAGCAGCAATTCTAAAATAGGATTTCCTTCATAATCCCTTTTAAAGGGAACTTGAGGAGCCTTGAAGGGCTTGGAAAAAGAAAGCTTTTATTCTCCAAGCAAGGACAAAAGGCTGCTGGTCCAAGAAGCTGATAGCTTGCCTTACCTTTCTGCTCTTACCTTTCTTACGTGCTTTCTCACAGCATCCAAGGGGATGCTTTCATCTGCAAATAGCAGAATTGCAGTCTCAAACTGGCTTCGATAATAGAGTAATGTCATATGCCCCTTTAACCTAGAAGTCTAAAGGTGAGGTGGGTTTAGGGTTGGTTGACTCAATGTCTTAACAATGACACTGGAGATTGGGTTTTTTCCCAAAGTGATTAAGAGCACTGGTCTCAGAGCCTGTTTGACATTGAATAGCTACCCTCTTGGTAGCGATGTGACTTTGAACAAATTACACAACCTCTCCAAGCCTCAGCTTTCTCTTTTGTGAACAACAGGATAATAATAACACAATAACTTATAGGGTTCTTGTGAGTATGTTCAAGGCTCGCTGCAGCCTTGAACTCCTGGGCTCACATGATCCTCCTGCCTCAGCCTCCAGAGTAGCTGGGACAACAGGCATGTACCACTACGTTCAGCTGATTTTTAATTTTTATGTAGAGACCAGGTCTCGCTATGTTGCCCAGGCTGGTCTCAAACTCTTGGGCTCAAGCAATCCTCTCGCCTTGGACTCCCAAAGTTGCTGGGATTACAGGCAAGAGCCACCACCATGCCTAGCCTGATTTTCATTTAACCATTTAAAAAAATGCACAAATACTGGATGGGCCATGAAAACAGGCAGGGCCATCCCCCTGAACTAAAGGAAATCAGCTTGGGCAAAAGAGTGAGACTTCATCTCAGATAGATAGACAGACAGATAGACAGACGATAGGTAGATAGATAGATACCTATAGATATATCTTCCAGGGATAATTTATTAGGAGCCAGATATTTTCCTCTCTGACTTACATCCCCCACCAACCCAGTGACCAGAATGGGTCACATGACCTCTGCCAGAAGCAATGACTAAAAAGAGGAGAGATTATTTTTGACCAGCGAGGCCCACTCCTGGAGCTGAGGGTGGAGTCAGTTTGCCCTGAGTCCCCATTCTGAATCGAGACTGGGTGAATGCCTGACCCAAATAAGGGTTTTGTTTGTTTGGCTGGTTGGCTTTTAATTTTTAGGATCTTGCTCTACCCAGGCTGGAGTGCAGTGGTGTGATCATGGCTTACTGCAGCCTCAACTTCCTGGGCGCCATTGATCCTCCCACTTTGGCCTCCCGAAGTGTCTGGCTCCAAACAGTGTTTCTGTTAGGACAGGGGGTGGTAAGGCATGGATGCTGGAGGGGAAGCCAGCAAGCCGGCTACACCCACTTTCTCAAATCCCCAAGGATTTATTGCAAGCAGAGGACCCACTAATCCAGTTTATATATATCATCTCATAACAAGAACAAGCCTTTTGAGGATTTGGGCCAGAGAACATTGGCTCTGCTGACCTTTAAGTCTTCTTAAATAACCACGGTGGTCATAACTCATTGGATTGCAGGAATTCCAAACAATTTTACAGCACTTTTGAGTTTACTACACTCTCTCCCCATCTGATCCTTCATTTGACTTTCACTGTTCTCCAAGGCAAGGACTATCATCTTCTTTCTGCAGAGAAGATGAGACATGATTTGTCTAAGGGCACATAGTTAAGTCTTTTAACCTTGATTTCTGACCTCCAGATTTTGGGCCTTTTTCCACCCTACTTCCTGGTTGCAATGGAGGAGACAGTGGCAGCAGTTGCATCCTGGGAAGAGTTAGTGGCCGAGAAGGTAGGTGACAAGGCAACCAAGGGGATTTTACAGAGAGTCAGCGTAGCCTTAAAAGCTGTGCTTGGGCCAGATGCAGTGGCTCACACTTGTAATTCCAGCACTTTGGAAGGTGAGGTGACTATATTACTTGAGGTCAGGAGTTCGAGACCAGCTTGGAAAATATGGTGAAACCTCATCTCTACTGAAAATACAAAAATTGGCCAGGCCTGATGGTGCACGCCTGTAATCTCAGCTAATCGGGAGGCTGAGGCACAAGAATCACTTGAATCCATGGGGCAAAGGTTGCAGTGAGCAGAGATCGCACCACTGCACTCCAGCCTGGGCAACAGAGCAAGACTCTGTCTCCAAAAAATGAAAACGATGTGGCCAAGTGCAGTGGCTCACACCTGTAATCCCAGCACTTTAGAAGGCCAAGGCAAGAGGAGCCCTTGAAGCCAGGAGTTCGAGGCCAGCCTAGGCAACCTAGTGAGACTCCCCACTTCTAAAAAAAAATAGGAAGGAAGCCAGGTGCGGTGGCTCACGCCTGAAATTCCCACACTTTGGCAGGCCGAGGCGGGCAGGTCAACCTGAGGTCAAGAGTTTGAGGCCAGCCTGGCCAACATGGCAAAACCTTGTCTCTACTAAAAATACAAAAATTAGGCTGGGCACCGTGGCTCACACCTATAATCCCAACACTTTGGGAAGCCAAGGCAGGCAGATCACCTGAGGTCAGGAGTTTGAGACCAGCCTGGACAACATGGCAAAATCTGTCTCTACTAAAAAATTAACCAGGCATGATGATGCCTGGCTGTAATCCCAGCTACCTGGGAGGCTGAGGCAGGGGAATCGCTTGAACCCAGGAGGTGGAGGTTGCAGTGAGCCAAGATCACACCATTACACTCCAGCCTGGGTGACAGAGTGAGACTCTGTCTCAAAAAGACAAAAACAAAAATTAGCTGGGCATGGTGGCGCACGCATGTAATCCCAGCTACTCAGGAGGCTAAGGTAAGAGAATCGCTCGCACCCAGGAGGCAGAGGCCGCAGTAGCCGAGAGGGCACCACTGCACTCCAGCCTGGGAGACTGAGCGAGACTCTATCTTAAAAAAAAGAGAAACCACAATGCTAACGGAATTGCTTCTGTGTAGTGAGATCATAAGTAGTTTTCCCCAGCTTCTTTATCTTTTTTCTCTACTTTCCATTCTTTCTATAATACTCATTTTATAATCAAAGAAAAATATATGGTCAAAACCAGAAGGGAATTGGGTAATTTTGCAAGCTAAGGTTTCTTATTATATAGACAGATTCTGGCAATAAAGGACTAAGTGAGGCATAGCAGGGCTGTTTGCAGAGCGAGGGAAGGAAAACCACATCCTGAAGGGTCTTCCTTCTCTCAAGGTGGCTGTGCAGCCTCATCACAGCTGACAAGGAGCAAACAGTTGGAGTCCTACAGGTATATAGTGGGAAACTCACAAGCTACATGGTTTTGAGCAAATTAACCACTCTGATCTTCAATTTCTTCATCTGTTACATGAGGATAATAATGCTCCATAATACCTCATACTGAATTTTAAATTTTACTTAATTTGATTGATTTCAATGCCTCATAACATAGAATTTGAATTCTTTCAATGGTATGACAAATTGACTAGGGGCTGAAGATGCAATAGTGACTTAAGAGACAAGGTCCCTGATCTTTGACATATTTCATTCTAATACAGGGTTAGAGTGGGGAGTTGAGTTGCTAATTGGAGGAACAGCAAGTGCAAAGGCCCTGGGGCAGACAAAAGCTTAGGGCTTTACACCAGAGATGGGTCTTACGTGCCTGGAGCTTGGTGAGTAGGTGGAGAATGGGAGCATCTGTAGGCAGGGGTCAGGCCTTGCAGGCCTGGGCAAGGAACTTGGATTTTATTCTAAGTACAATGTGAAGCCACTTAAGGGGTTTCAGCAGCGGACTAGCATGATCTGATTTAGGGTTTATGTCTCAAAAAGGCCACTCTAGCTGCTGTGCAGAGAATAGATCGTAGGAGTATGTGAGACGATCAATACACAAAAGCACTTAACGTTGGGTCTGGCACAAAGTAAGTGTCTTAATAAGTGGTAACTGTTTTTCATTATTATCCTTATTATCCTTATAATTAGTACTACTCTTTTGACTGCCTAGAGCTGCTTTGGGGCTCTTGGATATTTAGCTTCACATGGTATTGACAAAGCATTCAGACGAACCAGTGAATTTTTCAGATTTCCTTTTCAGGTGTTTTTACGTCCTCAGAGAGGTTAAAAGCCAAAAAAAGCAATACCTGCCGCCAAAAAGAACAGTAGACAAATTCCTGAATCCAATACGGTTTCATCCTTCAGGGGTAAGCACTGGTTATCTTAAAGCTCAAAGAGGTCTCTGGCTCTTGATTATGAATTTCAAACTCTGCCTAAGTCCTGGCTGAGCACGGACCCTGTTGTGAAATCCAACATATTTGGACATATTTAAAAATACCTCCCTTCCTCTCCTACCAACGCCTCCTTCCTGTAGACTCAGATCAGAGATGACTGTCTCTGGGAAGCCTCCTGTGATCCCAGGCCACACTCCACACCACAGCTGTGATCTTCTGTGTCCTTGGAGCTCAGACAGGGCCACATAGCGTGTAACACTCACCGCCTTCGTGAAGGTGAATTTCCTCCACTAGACTCTCAGTTCCTAGAGCTAGGCTGTTCGATTTGCTGGCGTTAGCCATGCGTGGCTATTTAACTGTATGTTGAAATTAGTGCAAATGACATGAAATTTCAAATTCGGTTTCTCTATCACACTAGCCGCATTTTAAGTCCTCAGCAGCTACCAACAGTGGGTACCATATTGGACACTGCAGATATGGAATATTTCTATAATTGCAGAAAGTTGCAGTGGACAGTGGTGCCCTAGGGGGCAGGAATCATGTTTTATTTATTAGTTTTGGACTAGCAAGATGCTTACCACATAGACCTGGCCAGTAGGCATACCTGGGTTTAAATCCCAGCTCCTAATCTTACTAGCTGTGTGACATGTACCTACCTTACCATGTGATCATGAAATTTATATAAATTAAGACATCTTGGCTGCGGGAAGAAGGAGGAAAAAAAAAAAGACATATGGAGGATTTAAAACAGAGACAAACAGGGGCCAGGTGTGGCGGCTCATCCCAGCATTTTCAGAGGATTGTTTGAGCTCAGGAGTTTGAGACCAGCCTGGGCAATATAGTGAGACCTCACCTCTACAAAAAAAACAGAGAAGATTAGCCAAGCATGGTGGCGTGTGCCTGTAGTCCAGAGGCTGAGGTGGGAGGATTGCTTGAGCCTGGGAGGTTGAGGCTGCAATGAGCTATGATTGCATCACTATACTCCAGCCTGGGTGACAGAGTGAGACTGTCCCAAAAAATAAAAATAAAACAGAGCCTAACACCTAGCAAGCAAGTGTTAGCTACTGTTATTATCATCTTCATTCAAGTCACCAGCACATAGTAGGGCCTGATAAATGTTTTTTGATTGCCTGAACAAATGAATGAAAAAACGGCTGAATAAATGGCCTTTATTTTTGGCTTTAATGAAAGCAGATGATCTCTTTTGAAACCAGGTATGATTGCTATTAATAGTAGCTTCTACTTATTCAGCACTTACTGTATACCAGGTCCTGTGCTGACTGCTTTCTACACATTTCTCCCAACAACCCGATGAAGGAGGAAGGCGGTTCTGTTGTTAACCACCCCTTTTCACAGATGAGGAAACTGATGCTCAGAGAAATGAAGCAATTGCCCTCCCCGGGGAGAAGCCCAGAATTTGCAGCTATGCCTCTGACTTGGCGGAGTTACTATTGCATCTAGATTACTGGCGGCCAGGATTGCTTCTACAAGTGATCTTGCCTTCCTGGCTCTCTCTGGTTCTTCAGTCTCCAAGGAGTGGGAGGACTGGGAGTGAATAGAGGCAGCGTCTGCGATGCACTCCTTCCTCCCTGACCTTTGGGAAGGGTCTGTGGCTCCCCCATTGTGAGCACACACCTGCAAGGAGGAAGGCAGGCTGCTCAGTTTTCTTTCCTGTTCACAGAAAGACTTTTAACCCTGGTTTCTCGGATTCTTTTCTTCCCCTATCCATCCCCAGGGCGCCAGCCCCTCTCCCCGTGCCCACCCCTCTCCACCTCCCCACGCGTACCACGGAGCAATGGCGGAGCTGCAGACAAGGGCGCCTTTCTTCAAAGTGGTTCGCCTTCATCTCATAAATTCTCAGCCCCGGCTTGATTGGCTGCACGCAAGGGAGCTAGGCCCCCACTCTGCTCCTCAGATACAAAGTGAGTTGTGTGCAGTCTGCCCACGTGAGGTCAATCACAGGGGCCCGCGCCTCTCAGAAATCCCGAAGGACAAAACACCAAAGAGGCTGGTCACAGGATCAAAATTATCTATGGCAAGACAAAGGAAAGCAGATAGCTGGGAAAATCAAGACAATGAAGAGGCAATGTGAACGAGATCTCTCGCTCATTCCTAACCTGAGGACTTGAAAGATGCTTAACCCTTTCCCCCACCTAACCTTTAGCTTCCAGCCCCATTGAACCTACCCACAGATGAAGACTGAGCCCAGATCTTGAGAGAATGGTCCCAAATGCACCCATTCCTGGTGTTTCCTTTTGCCACTTTCAAGAACTTGCATTTCCCATAGAGCATGATTCCAATGTTTCCAATTTTTAGGCACTAAAATTAGTCCAACTGTGTCTTCTAATTCTGTAGACACAACCCAGCTTGTGCAAATGTCCCTCTCTTCCATTTCTGGGTGGATTTTTGCATATTACAGGCTGCCAATTTTGTCGAGTGTTCTTGGGGGAAGAAAGAAGTTTAAAATCATCTAGCTGCTTACCGTGAATCAAATACTGCGGTGCCCAAAGTTCTGGTTTAGAGAGAATGCTGCGCATAGCACCATCACGAAAAAGAAAAACACAGACAAATGTCCTACATACATCACCACCGCACATGCGGTGAGAATATGAACTGTAATTTATTGAACACTTACTATGGACCTAAGCCTTTCCCAGGCTTTTCTTTATTTGGCAGAATTCTATTTGATCCTCACAGCAATCCCCCCTCTGAGGTGGATAATATTTTTATCCATTTTACAGAAAAACTCAGGCTCCTCCAAGTTAAGTCATTTGCCCAAAGACACAATGAAAAATGAATCCTACTGAGATTTGAACCCAGATCTCTCTGACTACAAAGGCTATGAATTAAGCACTGAACTTCAGTGTGTAATAAGTACTAGTTGTTATTATCATCATAAACTACATTATCTGTAAATATGGAAAAGTATAAATTCAGGCAACAAAATTGCATGTAATCTGTGATACTTTTTAAAAAAGGATAAGAAGGTCAGGCACAGTGGTTCACGCCTGTAATCTCAGCACTTTGGGAGGCTGAGGTGGGTTGATCACTTGAGGTCAGGAGTTTGAGACTAGCCTGGCCAACGTGGTGAAACTCTGTCTCTACCAAAAATACAAAAATTAGCTGGGTGTGATGGCGCATGCCTGTAGTCCCATCTACTTGGGAGGCTGAGGTAGGAGAATCACTTGAACCCCGAAGGCAGAGGTTGCAGTGAGCCAAGATCACACCACTGCACTCCAGCCTGGGCAACAGAGCGAGACTCTGTCTCAATAATAATAATAATAATAATAATAATAAAGAAGGATAGGTAGATGATAAACAGATAGGAGGAAAAATATTAGAACAATTTTTGCCCAAATGTTGAGTAGTTTCTCTTGTGATTTTTTTGCTTTCCAGCTCCTTGCCGTCCCCCACTTGGTGCTTTCCTTTGCTTTCCAAGTATTCTCCATGAACCATGTATAACTTGTACCATTAGGAAAGAAACTGCGTGTGCGTGTGTGTGTATACGCATGTGTGTTCACACTCAATGCATGTGTGCTTTAAAAGCAAGAGGGAGTAGAGAAAAATGGCAAAACTAGGCCAAAGAAAGCTGGAATCTCAGTTATTTAAATCCTGCCCCAAATGGCAATTTGGGGGAATTCAAAGTCATCCCAAGCCCTGATGAATCAAAAGTCCTAAGCTATCTGCCTCCTAGACCAAGCGCGGCCGGGGGCCGGCAATGTGAGAAAACCCTTAAACAATCCTCTAGAGAGTGTGCATTTCCCTAGAGGGGGAAAACAGAGAATGACAGAGCTCACCTAAGCAAAGATACAGGTTTCCTTCCTAACAGACCCTCCCAGGCTATTGCGTTTGCTGCTCAGATTCAGGCAGCCCCAGCTTTATCAAGAAACACCAGGGCAGTCAGAGAAGGGGCAGAAAACCTTCAGCCTGGCCCCCAAGACAAACCCCTAAAAGTCTGGCAGGAGGCAGCCTCTCTGATTCCAAGCCTATATTTTTCATTTCTTGTTTTAACAGTCATAAACGCCTTCCGATGCCAAAGCAGAACATGACTTTAATCCAGATAAAATAAAATTCCTAAACCCTGAAAACTATACGGAGATTTACAGGCCAATTTTAAAAAGCAAGAGCCTCGGTTGCTTCCAAGAGCGGCACATTCCACATAGCCGGCACTGGGTGCAGCCCTGTGGCCCTGCCTCCTGGGGACGAGGTCCCAGGACACACCGCTCAGCCCCGAAATCCACAATCCCTTGGCAGAGAGACAGCAAGTAAATGCCGTTGTGTGTGTGGACTCTTCTCAGATTCCCGGGCTCTGGGGTCTCTTGGCGTTTAGGAGTCCTAATATGTTCCAGCTCCCCTCTCTCTGCCTCCCCTCACCCCCAGCTGTTGCAGAAAACCACAGTCAACCTCTTCTGGCTCTAAGCAGCCAAGTTTTCCCTAAGTAAACACGGAATGTAGGAGAAGATCAGCTCTGTTCCATTCCCAGCACTGTGGGTTGGGTCGAGGCTGGCCTGGCAGCCACCCTGAGAATCTAGCTAGAGCTGCTTCACGGATAACCATGGGCTGCTGTCACTTAGAGGAGCCTCACTGTGTGCTGAATGCTTTATTAACATAATCTCTTTGATTACTCAGGAGTTACTATTAATCCCATGAGATTGGACCTTTACTGATTGAATTTCATCTTTTCGCCCCCTAGGCCCATGCATCCTTTCTTCCTCCTGCTCTGACCCTTTGGGGCTGAGCTGTTCCAGTGGACTCCCATGCCCTCCAGCCCCTACTGCAGTTGGGTTTACCTAAGGGGAGAAGAGGCACTGGCAGGAGATGGGTGGAAGGAAGACAATGAGTTTGGGACACTTGTCCCCCAGGTTTCTATGTTGCCGTGGGCTGGCTGTGCCTCTTCCAAATTCCACATCTCCTGTTGGGTGACCTTCTCCATACAGCTCCCCTTTCCAGGTTCGGCAACTGAAAATTGACCCTTCTAGTCCTGCCAAGCCCAGGGCTGGTAACAGCGCCTCCCTTTGCCAGCCCAGGTATTGCACTCTACCCTGTTGATCGTCCTAAATTCTGCCCACACCTGTGCAAATAATCTCTATGTTAAACTCTCCTCAAATTCCCCAGTTGAGTGTGCCCTCTGCTTCCGTCCAGGCTCCTAACCAATGCATGTGTATCGTCTTCAGGTTGTAGAGGAGGAGATGAAACTCAGAGATTTTACGTCACCTGCTCAAAGTCGATTATCTGGGATTTAAAATTGGGTTGGCCTGACTCCAGAGTCCCAGCTCTTAATCTCTTAACTACTGTATCAAAAAAAATCAAATAAACTACTATTCAGTGTCTACTGTGTGCCACACAGTTTGCTAAGCACTCTGTACCTCCCCATTTTACAGATGAGAAAACTGAGGCTCAGAAAGGGTGCTTCACCTGCGAAGTCCACAAAGTTCAAAAGGAGCAGAGTCAGGCCAGTCACAATGGCTCATGCCTATAATCCCCACACTTTGGGAGGCTGAAGTAGAAGGATCACTTGAACCCAGGAGTCTGAGATCAGCCTGGGCAATATAGCGAGACCCATCTCTATTAAAAATAAAAAAATTAGCTGGGCGTGGTAGTACACGCCTGTGGCCCCCGCTACTCAGGAGGCTGGGGTGGGAGGATCGCTTGAATCCAGGAGGTCAAGGCTGCAGTGAGCCATGATCATGCCACTACACTCCCTCCTGGGTGGCAGAGTGAGACCCTGTCTCAAAAAACAAACAAACAGAAAGGAGCAGAGCTAATACATGAACCCAGGGCTGTCTCAGCCTTTTAACCATTTCAGGCTCTCTGTTGCAGAGGGGTCAAAAACAGACCTTTGCTGCAGATGGGGAATTAGTATGGGGTGGGACTCAGGTCTCATCCTTGCCCATCTCCTCAACACTAGCAGGCCTCTTATCAGGGCTGCCCTCTAAAAACACCCCTCTGCACTGTGGTGCAGACATCCACAGTGTACACTCTGCCTGTCTCCCCAGACCCCAACACAGCTGTTTCTAAATCACTCGGCTGGATCTCCTTTCTTCTCTCATTCACCTTAAAAGGCCACCCTCATCTGTCTGTCTATCACATCTACTTTATAGCTTTATTAGGGTATAATTGACATGCAACAGTCTGCACATGTTTAAAATGTACAATTTGATAATTTTAACTTATGTGTACCCCTGTAAATCTATCGCCACAATGAAGATCATGAATATATGATCACTCCCAAAAATGTCCTCATGCCCCTTCGTCATCCCTCCTTCCTGTCCCAAATCCCAGTACTCCGGCAACTACTGATCTGCTTTCTTTCCAGAATTTTATGTAATCGGAAACACACAGAAGTTTATTTCATTCGTGTAATTAATTTTAGATTCATCCATGTTTTGTGTATCAACATTTCATTCATTTTTGTGAATGAGTAGTATTGTATTGTATGAATATACCACAGTTTATTCTTTCTCCTTCCTCCCTTCTTTCCTTCTTTCCTTTCTTCCTTCCTTCCCTCCATCTTTCCTTCTTTCTTCTCCTTTCTTTATTTCCCTGTCTTCATTGATCTACCTTTCACTTTTTAGAAGTAAGCCTATTTGGAAAGATGTCCATCACAGCATCTATATTTAATAGCAAAAATAGATCTTTTTTTTTT
>NW_016107374.1:5171939-5186015 GCF_001604975.1 Cebus imitator | reverse complement strand
TTAGTAGAGACGGGGTTTCACCATGTTGACCAGGATGGTCTCGATCTCTTGACCTCGTGATCCACCCGCCTCGGCCTCCCAAAGTGCTGGGATTACAGGCTTGAGCCACCGCGCCCGGCCGCAAAAATAGATCTAATGACCTATATCTCAGCCTGAAAGGAAAGGATTAAATAAAGTTTGTTTATACCCACAATGTGGAAAACTATGCTGCCATGAAAAAGGATGAGATAGTTTTATATGATATCACACTACAATGAGCCAAATCGTGACTAGTCTCAACATAGTGTCACATACCAAAGGATCACTGGTCCTGAATCCACAAAGTATTGGAAAATAATTGACATCTGAATTGAAGTCTCTTTGAGCAATCTGTATGATCCTCAAGTCTCCCTCATAATAACAGCTGCTTCCTTAAATGCTTCTCCTCATTTCCTCCCAATCTCAACCTGGGCTATTATATTCTTTTCTTCAGGAATTCCTTCCTTCTTGATTCATCCACTCCTCTCCACTTTTTTTCTTTAAATTGCAAGAGGCAGGATCTTCTCGTATGGCCCAGCCTGGAGTGCAGTGGTGCCATCTCAGCTCACTGCAACATGGAGCTCCTGGGCTCGAAAGATTCTGTCACCTCAGCCTCCTGAGTAGCTAGGACCACAAGGAGGTGCCACTATGCCTAATTAAAAAAAAAAAAAAAATTGTAGCGACGAGGATCTCACTCTTTTGTCTAGCCTGGAGTTCAGTGGTACCATCCTAGCTCACTGCAAGCTCAAAGTCCTGGGCTCAAGTGATCCTCCTGCCTCAGCCTCCCAAAGAGTTGAGATGACAGGCATGAGCCACCGTCCCTAGCATTACTCCCTTTTTGATCTACTCTGTTCTACCCCAGGTGGCTTCAGGTCCTTCCTTGTGCAAGTCACAAGTCAGCGTACTCACTCTTGGCTTCTCCATTCCTTGATGGGTCTAACAAAGGTCTAGGGATTAGGCAGGCAAAGGCAGAATCTTCTTTAGAAGAAAGAATAGGTGAAAGGCTGATTCTGGGTGCAGTGGCTCATGCCTGTAATCCCAGCATTCTGTGAGGCTGAGGCAGGTGGCTCACAAGGTCAAGGAATCGAGACCACCCTGGCCAACATGGTGAAATCCCATCTCTACGAAAAATACAAAAATAGCTTAGCTGAGTGTGGTGGTGTGCACCTGTAGTCCCAGCTACTCGGGAGGCGGAGGCAGGAGAATGGCTTGAATCTGGAGGTGGAGGTTGCAGTGAGCCAAGAACATGCCACTGCACTCTAGCCTGGCGACAGAGCCAGACTCTATCTCAAAAAAAAGAGAAAGGCTGATAAACAGTAATGTTTTCATCCCTGATATATACATATGTGCACATACACACACACACACACACACACACACACACACACACACACACACAGAGAAAGATGTTTATGACACGTTGTTGAGTGCAAAAACAAGTTACAACACATTCATCACATTTACAATACTTCATCTGTTTCCTTCAGAAGGTTATGAAGTCCCGAAGGACAAAGATTGTCCCCTGTAACTCCAGTGCCTGGAGCATGGTAGATCTTTAAATATATTGTTTTTATTGCTTAATTAGATATTTCTCAACTTGTTAGCAGTGCATATCACTGAATGATGGAATTATAGGTCATTTTTACTTGCTCATTAATATTCTTCAATATTGTTTGAATATTTAATGGAGAGCTTGCGTTTCTTTTTCTTTTGCTCTCTCGTTTTGTCTTATTTATTTTTTAATGTTATTTTTATAATCTGATAAAGCAAAAAGGCTTTTTAATTTAAAAAATGTGAATGGAATGGTGAGAATTTAAGGCATTTCCTTCTAGCAGGGAAGGGAGATTTGGAGACTTTTGACACCCATTAAATTACATCCATTAAATAATACTGTGGGCAGGAAAACAAAACTCAAGCATTACAGAATCAAACCAATCCTTCAAGTTAGCAAAACCTCTGTGTTTACTTGGTACGTGCAGCTGCCACACCGACCCTTTCTCCAGCTTCCCTAACAGACTGGGATCCAGTCTGCTTCAGCTCCTCCTGTTGGTTTCCTACAGCCTCTGGACCTCAGCAGATGAGCACTAGACACAGAGTCCACTGCGATCGACAGAAGGGCTGTGCCATCCTTGTTTCATAGATTAACATGCCTTGCCACTAGATTGTCCTAGATTAAATGAAAAACTGAAGAAATGGAGAGAAAAACCACTCAATGACACCTGGACAACATGTTTAAAGCTTCTTTGCTTTGAATACTTCGGTCTGCCCATCCATCCATCCATTCGTCCATCCATCATTCATCTACCCATCTATTCATCCATCCATCCATCCTTCATCCTCCATCCATCTACTCATCCTTCATCCTCCATCCACTCATCCTTCATCCTCCATCCATCCATCATCCATCCTCCATCTTCCATCCATCTACCCATCCATCCATTTTCCATTGCCCATTCATCCAACCACCACCATCCATCCATCGTCCATTACCTACTACCTATCTACTCCTCCACCCATCTGTCCATCATCTATGATCTTTTTCTTTATACATATGTCCCTCCTTTTCCTTTGACAATCTTTTACCTGGCCATTGATGCCAATGAGGCCGATGGATGTGAATGTTCTGGTATAGCTGGAAAAAGATACAGATTAATAGTAAATATAATTCTCTGCTAAGAATCTGTTAGTAACCAGGCACCAGGCACAATGTAAAGAAATCAGAAAGTGCTAAGCTCATGGCCTGACACATACAAGTGGGAAAAAACATTCCTTTGAGTTCACTCCCTTGTTAGTGGTTGTAATTACAGATCTTTGCTACTGCTTCAATGAAACCTCATGCGTTCGTAGCAACTGGTGTGAAGGGCAGGTTAAGAGGTCTTTCTGTATTAAAGGGACTGTTTAGAATCCTTAAACAAAATGAACCTTTATTCCTTTTGAGTACAGAGGAGACCCTGACAAAGAAAGGGTTTCCAAGTAGTAGTACTTTTCTTCTACTTTAATCAACATTTAAAACTCATGTGGATTTGGCAGGAATTTATTTGGGTAAGAGTGAGGTGCTAAAAGCCTTAGGACAATTTACTCTTTTAAAGACATGCAGCAGGCTCTGCACAATCTTCTTGACACGGTTACTCTGGTAAACTTTATTCACAGGTAGACTAAAGGTAAGCTGCAGCTCAGGCCAGGTTGAATTATAACAAATGCCATTATTAGCACAGTTCAAATTAATGAGATTTTCCTTTACTTTAGTTTCAAAAGAGGCTAAAAGCCACTTAGTAACTCGATACCTTTTGTGAATCTCATTGCTACAACAGTTTTAAAAACACAGTTTGGTCTTTGGTTACCATAGGAAATTGAAAAGGTCCAATGACTATGTTCCATTTCAGATCCAAGTTTTATGTCCAGGAATTCATTTAAGCTTTGATGATTTTTTAATTTAAAAAATCCCCCACCAATGCTGGAAAAAAAAAAAAACCTATTAACACACGGTGAACACATGAAAAGGATACTGACCAGTCAAGTCTGTATAAACCAAAGAAGGGATAGTGACCAGTTTATTGTCTGAGTTCTGTGCAAAACCAAAGATGAAAATTAAAAAAAACTTTCAAACTTTATCGTGTTTCTCTCCAAGCGCCTACTGGCCACAGAGGCAAAAGTTTTTCCTTGTGTTTTATTGTCTGGCAACCTCTTAAATTAAGTTGGATTTGTCCCAAGAAACAAATAACCAAATTAATTCATGAACTAGGGCCCTCCAGAATGTCTTTTCCTTTCATTTTGTTTAGTTACTTTTTTATAGTGCTTTCTTTCTTGGAAGTAATTTGGATTTGATTGCTTCTTCGTGAAATTCTAATGTCAAGACTGTGTCTAATTTCTGTTTTATGAAGAAATCTGGAAACTATACAAAGGAATGAATTGAGATGCAGAGTCAAATAAAATCTGTAATGTGATAACTCTATCAACTCTGCCTGGAAAGATACTGTATTTCAATTAGATCTTGAGACATGTTCTTACATAAACTGACAGCATCTGATTGACAGTGTTCATCTTCCTGGAAAACACAATTTACAAGGACAGGGTGGTGAGGTTGGTTTTGTATTCCAAAGGTACATTGGGTTCCTTACCTCACCTAAGCCAGAATTGAAGTATGATGTAACGGACAGGCATGCTCACACGTTAAATAAGAATTGCAACCGTATTAAAAATCCCCACCAAAAAAAGAAAAAAAAAAGGTATTTAAAATTTAAACTAATAATAATGATACTTAGCATTTAAACAGTACTTTACATCTTCAAAGCACTCCATAAACATCGGTTCCAATTCTCCAGGCGTGCGAGTGGTCTTTGATGTGGAGAAGAGCTCCACGCACAGTGGGGGAGATAAAGCTATATCCAGAAGAACTGGGCCCAATTAGCTAATTGTAACACTTTCATTTCTTCCCCCTGTTCAGTTTCATTTTTTTTCCAACTACCTTTTGTTCTCATTTAGAGCCCTCACAGGGTCACCTATGCAGGCCTGCTGGTACTAACTAGGCTTCCATCCAAACCCATCCACAAGCCCCTTGCCGCATTCTTTCCCCCAATTCACAGTGAAATAACAATAATAATATCATAATAACAAACCAAAGTTCAAATGTATTACGATTTGATTTCTTTTATTCTCAGAGTTTGCCTTTCCAATTTTTTGATGGAGTCAAAAAAGTCCTTTTATTTACAAGATGAGAAGGAGGTACTATGTTTTGTAGATAGGAGAATTGGTTTTATTTTGATTTTTGATTCTTTCTTTTTTTTTTTTTTCCTGAGACGGAGTCTCGCTCTGTTGGCAGGATGGACTGCAGTGTTGCGATCTCGGCTCACTGCAACCTCCACCTCTCGGTTCTAGTGATTGTCCTGCCTCAGCCTCCCACCGCACCCAGCTAATTTTTTGTATTTTTAGTAGAGACGGGATTTCACTGTGTTAGCCAGGATGGTCTCGATCTCCTGATCTTGTGATCTGCCCCACTTGGCCTCCCAAAGTTCTGGGATTACAGGCATGAGCCACCACACCTGACCTTGATTTTTGATTCTTTCTTAGCAAAACAAGAACTTGTCAATCCTATGTCAGTTTCCACAATTCTCTCAGGAGACTGGACGCCTGTAAGAAATCCAGTAACTAGAGAGGCGCTAGCCTTGCCGATTCTGAGCCCCTCAGCAGTGTGGATTTGATATTCATCCCCATCAGTAATACTCAGGGCAGGCAAGGCTGCGGTGAAGCAGGGACCCTTCTGAGGCAGGTAACCTCCCCGACTCTTGGTGGAAATATAAATGAGTATCACCTTTTGCAAAAACCTACCAAAGTTGCAATCTTTCATGCCTTTTGACCCACAATTCTACTACTTCTGGAAGTTTGTTTTAATGAAAAAAAAAAAAACTCATGCAAATTTGCAAATAAATATGCAAGCTCATGGATGCAGCCTTGTTTGTAGTAGAGAAAAACAGAGGAGCACCAAGGACCCACCCATAAGGGAATGGTAAAGTGAGACACACCAACAGTGGAATACACGATGCTGTCACTTGTAGGTTAATGACATGTATCTACTTGCCCTCACGTGGAAGAAGGTCCATGGGGCTCATTCATCCAACACACATTTCTTTTCTTTGTTTTGCTTTTTTTTTCCTTTGAGACAGAGTCTTGCTCTGGTGCCCAGGCTGGAGTGCAGTGGGGCGATCTCGTTTCACTGCCCAACCTCCACCTCCCGGGTTCAAATGATTCTTGTGCCTCAGCCTCCCAAGTAGCTGGGATTACAGGTATGTGCCACCATGCCTGCCTAATTTTTGAATTTTTTTTTTTTTTTTAGTAGAGATGAGGCTTCGCCCTGTTAGCCAGGCTGACCTCAGGCAATCTGCCTGTCTTGGCCTCCAAAAGTGCTGGGATTACAGGAATGAGCCACCATGCTGGACCCCCAACACACAAACTATGTGCAGGGTACTATTCTAGGTAAAAAAGATGCAATGGTGAACAAAGGAGATCATGTCCTTACATTCTGGTGGGAAAGATTTCATAATCAAATAAGCACATATTGTTAGGCAATATATATTTCTTAGGTTAGAAAATAAAAAGTAAGGGTCATGGAAAAAACACTTTGGAAAACAGTTTGGTAGTTTCTTGCAAGTATATATACTTATGGCTGGGCAAAGTTGCTCACGCCTGTAATCCCAGCACTTTGGGAGGCCGAGGCGGGCGGATCACCTGAGGTCAGGAGTTCAAGGCCAGCCTAACCAACATGGAGAAACCCCATCTCTACTAAAAATACAAAATTAGCCAGGTGTGGTGGCACATGCCTACAATCCCAGCTACTCGGGAGGCTGAGGCAGGAGAATCGCTTGAAGCCGGAAGGCGGAGGTTGCAGTGAGCCGAGATTGTACCACTGCACTCCAGCCTGGGCAACAAGAGTGAAACTCCGTCTCAAAAAATACATATATACTTACTATGTGACCCAGCAATCTCAATTCTGGGTATTTAGCCAAGAGAAGTGACAAAAAGGTATTTAAAATGTAAAGTAATAATAATGACACTCAGCATTTAAACAGTAAAACTACACTAACACTAAAACTTGTATGTGGATGTTCATAGTAGCTTTATCTGTAATCATCCCAAACCTAGGAACAACCCTATTGTCCTTCAGTTGGTCAATGGATAAACAAACTATGATGCATCCATACAATGAAACATTATACAGCAATAAAAAGGAATGAACCACTGATCCATGCAACAACGTGGATGGACCTCACATGCATTATGTGAAGGAAACCAGATACAAAACAGCTGTGTTCCTTACGCTTTCATTTATGTGACATTATGGAAAAGAAACATTGGACATAAAATAGAGTAATCATTGCCAGGAGCTAAGGATGAGGAAAGTGACTGATTACAAAGAAGCAGGAGGGAATTTGGGGTGGGGAAGGTGTTAACAGAACTGTTCTAAACCTTGATTATGGTCATGCTTATATGACTGTAGATATTTTGTCAAAACTCATAGAACTAAACTAAAAATGGCGGGTTTTACTACATGTAAATTACATCTCAATAAACTTGCTTAAGGAAAAACAAGGTGCAAAAGGAATATAAAAGGTGATTCCATTTTTGTAAGTAATAATAGTAATAATACACATTAGAATATGCTTAGGAAAAAATCTAGAGGAATATGCAGCATGCCAAATTGTTAATAGTAGCTATCTGGGTTGGGAAAAGGGGTGTTTCGTTTTCTAAATTACATATTTCTTTGATGTTTGAATATTCTATGGAGCCTGTGTTACTTTCCAAATTAGAGAGAAAATTAGATTATTATACAAACTTTAATTCCCAGTGGTAGCCAGGTTGCTGTGGAGGGGGCACAAAACTTACTAGAGATTCTTAGGCTATGATTTGACCCTAATTCTGGCTCTGGAAGTGGTTGTCTGCTCGAGGTGCTGAAGACACAGTTTGACCTCTGCAGCTCCTCAAGAATCCTAGGCAACCCCCTCCTCTGTAGTCTGCTGACCCCCAACCTCATCCCAGGCCAAGCGACAAAGTGCCGCTCTCCCCTCTCAGTTGCTACCAGGAGGAACTGGCCCTCCAGCTCCCATAGAAGTGATTTTTTCTGGACAGTGGTGGAGTGAGGCTTGGAGTTCACAGGGCTCTCATCCTCCTGCCAAGGAGAAGAGCTGCCCATGGCCCAAGGTAGTTTAACACCTTTGATGATAACAGCTTAGCATTTATTGACACTTACTTTATGCCAAGCACTGGTGGGGGCTTACCATATAGTACTGGATTATTGTGTATTCCTTCCTTCGGCAAATATTTATTAAATGCCAACAACATTATAGGCATTATGGATATGGCAGTCAACAAACAGGAGGAAAAACCCCCCAAGACCCTGCCCTCATGGGGTTTACATTCTAATAGATGGAGGGGAAGACAGGCAAAAATATATTAAAATAAATGTATGATATGTTAGGTGACTTTAATAGTCTCTCCATTTTTTAAATTTTTATTTTTTATTTTTGAGACCGTCTCACTCTGTCGCCTAGGCTGGAGTGCAGTGGTGCAATCTCAGCTCACTGCAACCTCCACCTCCTGCGTTCAAGTGATTCTCCTGCCTCAGCCTCCTGAGTAGCTGGGATTGTAGGCACCTGCCACCATGCCTGGCTAACTTTTGTATTTTTAGTAGAGACAGCGTTTTACCATGTTGGTCAGGCTGGTCTCAAACTCCTGGGCTCAAGTGATCAGTCCATCTTGGCTTTCCAAAGTGCTGGGATTATAAGTATAAGCCACTGTACCTGGCCTTTTTAAATTTTTTTCTTTTTGAAATGGAGTTTTGCTCTTGTTGCCCAGGCCGGAGTGCAGTGGCTCAATCTCAGCTTACCACAGTCTCTACCTTCCAGGTTCAAGCGATTCTCCTGCCTCAGCCTCCTGAATAGATGGAATAACAGGCATGTAGCTAATTTTGTATTTTTAGTAGAGACAGGGTTTCTCCATGTTGGTCAGGCTGGTCTCAAACTCCTGACCTCAGGTGATCTGCTCCCCCTCGGCCTCCCAAAGTGCTGGGATTACAGGCGTGAGCCACTGCCCCTGGCCTAATTTTTTTTTAGTTTTTTGAGACATAGTCCCACTCTGTCATCCAGGTTGGAGTGCATTGGCATGATCACTGCTCACTGCAGCCTCAACTGCCCAGGCTCAAGTGAGCCTCCCACTTCAGCCTCCTGAGTAGCTGGCACCACCAGCATGCACCACCAAGCCTGGCTTTTTTTTAACTTTAATTTTTCTGTCGCATATAAAGACCCATTAACTTTTCTGTATTTTTTTTTGTAGAGACGGGGTTTCACTATGTTGCCCAGGCTGGTCTCGAACACCTGGCCTCAAGCTATCTTCCCACCTTGGCCTCCCAAATTACTAGGATTACAGGTGTGAGCCACTGTGCCCAGCCAGTCAGGTGACTGTAGATGCTAAGAGGAAACTAAACAGAGTGAGGGGTGTGAGAGGGAGGAGCATAATATTTTCAGTGCAGTGGTCTAAGAGGGCTTCTGATATGGGGACATCTGACCCAACAGAAGCAAGGAAGGGAGCTCTATGAATGCCCCAGGGAAAACAGCCCTGCAAGGGCCTGGGACCTGAGGACAAGCGTGTGAAACAGCCGCAGGGCAGTCGGCATGCCTGTAGCAGCGTGTGCAGGGAAGGTCAGAAAAAACTGAGATCTGAAGGCCAGAGCACAAAGCCTGTTTCTACAGGACCCTGCAGGTCATGGCAAAGTGTCCGAGTGAAATGGGAGCCATGGAAGAGTTGAGAGCAGAGGAGTGACATGATCGGACTTAGGTTTGAACAGGATCCCTCTGGCTGCCACCTGGAGAAGAGAACTTAGAAGCGCTAGGGGTCTCAGAAGGAGTGAAAGCAACAAAGGGACGGTGGCTTAGGTTTGGGTGGTGGCACATGCTGGACATTTCATTTTGTCCTTCAGTTTGCCCATCTGCAAAGTGGGATCATAATAGTATCTACTTCAGGCCTGGTGCGGTGGCTCACACCTGTGATCCCAGCACTTTGGAAGGCTGAGGTGGGCAGATCACCTGAAGTCAGGAGCTCAAGACCAGCCTGGCCAACGTGGTGAAACCCTGTCTCTATTAAAAATGCAAAAAATCAGCTGGGCACAGTGGCAGGCATCTGCAATTTCAGCTAGTTGGGAGGCTGAGGCAGGGGAGAATTGCTTAAACCTGGGAGGTGGAGGTTGCAGTGAGCTGAGATCACACCACTGAACTCTAGGCTGGGCCACAGAGCAAGACTTCATCTCAAAAAAAAAGAAATAGTATCTACTTCGTAAGGGTGTTGGGAGGATTCAATAAGACCATGGTGCAAATTGCCTCATTCAGTACCTGGCACATGAGGAGAGCTTAGTAAACATGCCCATGCTTATTATTATTAGTGACTTTCCCATGAGGTCTGTATAATTACGCTTACGTTATGGATGAGAAAACGGAGTCTCCGAATGGTGAGGCCACTTAAGAATGGGTGGCTGCTCAGTGGTCCAGCTATATTGCTGCAGGCCCCCCATAAGACATCTCGGGGGGCACACCTGGCTGGTAAAAAAAGGTGGGGAACTCAGAACAAGGGCCAGAGAGTGTCTGAAGCACTGGAGGAAGGGGAATTCTCTAGCTTCATCTTAGTACAGGAGGTCGTAGTGGTCAAAGTTCAAGTTCTGCCTTGCACTTCTAGGCTGTGTGCCCTCAGGCAAATCACTTCACCTCTCTGGACCTCAGTTATCTCATCTGTAAAATGGGGACTGGGATGGGACCTGCCTCCTAAGACAGTCAGGAAGATTAGATGCCTAGCATAAAACGAGCCTGATAAACACTCAGAAAAGAACCCCCGGAAAAGATGGCATGATAAGGAGTATAACCGGGTGTGTCTAGGCTAGCTAGCTCTGCCAGGAGATGAGAGAAGAAAGTCTTTCTTCTGTTAGAATTTTGAGTAGTGACTGATTAGATTATAATGAACAGGCTCATCAGAAATGTACATGCCAAGTAAACAGTGACCTCCTCATAAAACCACAAATACAGAAGAACGCTAAATGTGTTTTGAGTTATTGCATGATTAACATGAAATAAATTCTGCTCTTTGGAAAATCATTTTAGGGGTCTACTTTTTTTTGTAAGTGAGGAAAATTTTTTGGGGGGTGGGGGTAGAATAAAGAAGGGGTTTCTATGTTGAGTAACCATTGTGAAATGCTGGTAGCAAATCCTCATAACACATAACTCACCAACATCGCTAACATTTACAGAAGCTGTTGTGATTAAGTGGGAGGCAAGCTACCGAAAAATCTACAACAACAAGTCGGCAAAGTAAGATCAAGAGACTATAAAGTAAACAACATATAGAGAATGAAATGTAATTTATTTCCTTGGGGAAGCGATCTGTACTGACAGCAGCAACAGAGTGACTCTGTACACAAACTCCATTTCTATCCACTACTCTCTTGCAGCCAGCCCATCTGAAAATAGACAAATCGTGCACGCACTTTAAAAAACCGGTTGATGATGACTCACCAACATCCTAAGAGATTGCCAGTCCATTTTAAGAAAGGAAAACTAAGACTCAAGCAGGAAAGGTGAGCTCCTCTGCTTGCGTCACCTTTGATGAGAATTTACGACCCAAGTGACTGGAGAAACCCAACCAACCTGTCACTGGGGCAAAGGGAAGACAAAGGGATGACTTGAGTTTCACATGTGGTGTTTTGTTTTTTGTTTTATGTTTCTGAGATGGAATCTCACTCTGTCGCCCAGGCTGGAGTGCAATGGTACGAGCTCGGCTCAACAACCCCTGCCTCCTGGGTTCAATGCCTCAGCAACCCCAGGTAGCTGGAATTAAAGGCCTGTGCCACCATGCCTGGCTAATTTCTATATTTTTAGTGGAGACAGGGTTTCACCATGTTGGCCAGGCTGGTCTCGAACTCCTGGCCTTAAGTGATCCACTCGCCTCGGCCTCCCAAAGTGCTGGGATTACAGGCGTGAGCCACTGCACCTGGGCGGGGGTGCTTGTAAAGAAAATGATCTGTTGCAGAAAGCAAGATCCGGCCCCGGGGGCAGGGACCTGGCCAGCAGGAAGCCAGTACACCTGTGCTTCTTAGGCCTGAGTACTCAAGCTGCCAGACAGTCTGGAGGAACTGAGTGTGGTCCCTGGAGGACAGTGGCCTTTGTCTAACATGCCACGACCTGGATGTGGGTACTCAAAGAACAGTATCGCCAGGGTGGAGTGGCTAGATCAGTCGCCTTCTTACCCATTCAGACCTTGCTGAAGTCCCCAATTAAGGCCACCATTAAAGGGACATTTGTCTTCTTTACAAAGTCCCTCCAGGAGCCTGGGCACTTGGACCTGGCCTGGAGCATAGAAGACAGAAAGGGTGAGATGTTCTGGCAGAGCTGGCAGTGAAGTTGGCATCTTCCCTACCAGAGTGAGACCTGGCTCAGGGCCATCTGGACAGCCCCTTTCTTTCCTCAGCCTTGAACTGACACTTGCGCAGCCCTGGAGAAAAAAAGTTAGAGAATCCACACCTCATGAACTCTCCCCTCTCCCCTCCCCTTCCCTCTCCTCCCCTCTCTCTCCTTCCTTCTTCCTTCATCCCTCCCTCCCTCCCTCTTTCCTTCCCGTCCCTTCCCTTCCCTTTCCCCTTTTCTTTTCTCTCTTCTTTTCTTTGACAGTCTTGTTCTGTTATTCCAGGCTGGAGTGCCTTGGCACAATCTTACTCTGTCTTAAAAATGATTGTGTTCAGGCCAGGCCCGGTGGCTCACGCCCGTAATCCCAGCACTTTGGGAGGCCAAGGCAGGAGGATCATCTGAGGTGGGGAGTTGGAGCCTGACAAACGTGGAGAAAACCCTGTCTCTACTAAATACAAAATTAGCCGAGCATGATGGCACATGCCTGTAATCCCAGCTACTTGGGAGGCTGAGGCAGAAGAATCACTTGAACCTGGAGGTGGAGGTTGTCGTGAGCCCAGATTGTGCCATTGCACTCCTGCCTGGCCAACAAGAGTGAAACTCTGCTGGAACTGTTCAGGTTTCTGGTGTGTGTGTGTGCGTGTGCGTGTGCGTGTGCGTGTGTGTGTATGTGTGTGTGTCCAGAGAAAACAGAATTTAGTTCCAGGTGACACGTTTTACCACCTGTGATGGCCATAGCCTGCAATACTTAGTGGAGGCCAAAAAAATTATTAATATAAAAATATAGTTCACCTTTTTTTGGTCAAGCAGCAGCAGTGTCATCAAAGAAAAATATCAGGGGACACTGTTCACAACTTCCTTAGCCCTTATGATGGGCTATTTGAAAGCGATTCATTGTGGGCTACTAGAATCAGCATTACCTGAGGCAAAAGAGGCCTTCTTAAGTGTATAAAAGGTGTAGGTAAAATGCCACTGAATCCAGGTAAATTAATCTCATTGAAACTTTTAACAACTCAAATCATTGCTGAAATTATTTCTTTGTTGGTGTTTCTTGGAGTTCAGCCTCCTCCTTTGTTTTATAAAAAGGAGCTTTGGATGTTAATGATAAAGCTGACAGGTACCGAACACTTACTATGTTTCAGGCAGGTTCCCAGTCCTTGTGTGCAATGACTCCCTGAATGGCCACAATAGTTCTAGGATGCTGGTATGAACATGACCTTGCTTTAGGGATGACAAAAGCCAGCTACAGAGAGTTTAAATCACAGCCCAAGGTGGTCAGAAGAGTAATGGCAGAGCTGGGATTTGAACCAGGTCTTGTCCAACTCTAAAATGCTTGCTCTGACCCATGCCTCAAGCGGTGACCTATAGACACTGCCTCTCCAGACCAGCAATAACTGCTGTTGTTTTTACTTCATCCTCTGTACTGTCTTAGGGGAGAGGTTGGAACAGTTAGGAAATCCTTAGTGGTTATGAGCAAAGCTGTTATTGCCCAAGACAGCATAGCTCGATTGGTATAAAACCATTTAAGAGGAAACTTGAAACATCTCAACTTAAAAATTGAATTATGAAAGGGAATGAAAAGTATAGGCCTACCGCATGAAAGATGTTCAGAAAATCATTATGAAATTATGGAATGAATTATCTTGTCTGTGCCAGGGCAGAGTGACCAAAGACCAGGTTCTGTCATCGTGACAAGCTCCTTATTGGTCTCATCGGAACTGAACTTGGTTCTCTTTTGTCTTAAGCTGCTGACTTGAAACACAGCAAACAACTCAAGAGGAAATGCAGATGGTTGAGAGGCCTAAGAGAAGATCAACCTCACCAGAATTTCAGGGAAAGCAAATGCAGGCCAGGCATGGTGGCTCATGCCTATAATCCCAGCACTTTACGAGGCTGAGGTGTGCGGATCACTTGAGGTCCAGAGTTTGAAACCAGCCTGGCCAATATGGCGAAATCTTGTCTCTACTAAAACTACAAAAATTAGCCGTGCATGGTGGTTCACACCTGTAATCCCAGCTACTCGGGAGGCTGAGGTAGGAGAATCTCTTGAACTCGGGAGGCAGAGGTTGCAGTGAGCCAAGATTGCACCACTGCACTCCAGCCTGAGTGAGTGACAGAGCAAGAC